>NC_082599.1:6152926-6455912 GCF_030936135.1 Gavia stellata
GACCTCCTTGCTGGGAATGGGATTGGGATTGATCTGGCAGAGTGAATAAGCTTGCCAGAGGAAATGGCTCTTCTAGGAGAGAGGCGAGCAAGCGGGTTGGAAGCCTTTCATGCTGCTTCCTCACAGCATTGCTGCCCTTTGGTGAGACGCAGCGCTCCCCCCTCCAGCACTGTCAGTCTCGCAGGCTTCCCTGCATGAGCAGGGGAGGTTAAACGGAAACGTTAAATGCGGATTTTAAGCCAACTGATTGCATTGGGAGGATTCAGACAAGGACGCTCATGCCTTTTCAGTGAATGTGGGTCTGAACGAGATGTGTTGTGCAGACTGGGAGGTACGGCGGGTGTTGGTGTTGCATGGTAAGCACTATTTACTGAGGACAGGCTGAGCATGAATGGAAATCTCAGCTGTCCCGGTGAAATTTCTTTATGGGCTTCACAGGCTAAACACAGCAGAGGTTTCTGCAAGCATGAAGAGCCCCGTCCCTCCTCGCCATTTCCTGTGAACCACCTGCCTTGGCAGAGCAGAGCCATGAGGAGGCAGAGCACAATGAGTTAATTAAAAAGTCCTCAGTGAAGGGACTCCCAACTCCAGTTACTCTGGAGGCAGCAAAAGTCAAAGACCCAACTGAGGTCTAAGATGCAGAGAGCTGAGGCCACCTGAGACCACCGGGCTTCTGAAACCACCACCATGGAAGCCTGGGGTAGAACATGGTAAGATGGTTGCTGGGTGATCTTAAAGGTGTCTTGAGAGGTGAAGGGAACACTGAAGGTCATTGTTGATTTAGTTTAAGGAAGATTTTGGAAAGTGATGACAGCAGGTAAAAGATGAAAGAGAGGGGGACTTCTTCACTAATAACCCAATATATGCTGTGCTTCTGTGCTAAACTGTTGCTAAAGTTGGTTGGGAATTTTTCAGACAAATGTATTTTCAGCAGAAAATGCTGATGTGTCAAAAAAATAACACTTTTCATGGGATTTAGAATCATAGAATAATTTAGGTTGGAAAAGACCTTTAGGATCATCGAATCCAACTGTAAATTTAGCCAGTCTTGGAAATTATTTTAGGGAAAGGCAGGAGGATCCTCAGGTCTGCATGCCCCTGGGCAGGTTATTATTTTCCAAAAGGTCAGTGCCATGGGATGTGGAAATCCCAGGATCAAGTCACAGTTTCAAACAGACATTTGAATACAAAATGGAGCACTTCTGGTAGAGAGTTTAAGAGGCGGAACCACTTCAGGATAGCCAAAACCCCCTCGGTCTGTTTATCATTTATCCTGGACACACTGGCAACGGAGACTTGAGCCCCAGCCTCCCAGAGCGGGGCAGAAGCACCCTGCCACCATGCTGGAGCTTGGCCAAGATGATCATTTCACTTCCATCTTACAAGATGGAAGCTTTGGGCTTTGTCTCACTGAGGAATGGGGAACCTCTGGAAATCAAAAAAAATTTTAATGGGACTCAGAAACCTTTTCCCGCCAAGCTTTAATTTCCACCACATAATAATAAGTGCATCTGAGAGGAGAAGGAGGGGGAAAAAAACTTGATTTTCCCATAACACTGTTGCTGTCAGACAGGCAATTTTTCACCACCATGGATGCCACTATGACACAATTCCTAAGCTGAAAGAGGCCCAACAGAGTGAACAATATCCCATTTGGGAAGATAAGGAACTGCAGGACATTACCCAGAGAGATATAAATTGTAGTAATCTACTTGTTTTCTTGCCCATGGGGTCCTTGTAGTAAACAGGGAGTGCTGGGAAGTGGGTAAATTCTGACACATCATTTCTCATTGTTCCCCAGGGATGGTGAGCAATCCTAGCGCTGGCAAGCCAGACAGGCAGTAAATGTTTCCTAGAATACGAACAGTGGGAGCAAGTACATAAAGGCTGCAAAATCACTGTCAAAATGTAATCAGCTGAAAAAAAAAGCAAAAGCAGAGACCAAGCCACAGCCTTGTGGCCACGGATGTAACGCCCTAAAGAAGGGTGATGGAAGAATATAATGAGCACCTGTGGGAAAGTAAAACTTGCCCCATGAAGGACGTGAGGAACTTCTGTAATAGGAGCGTACAATGTGGCATGCAGGGACAGACAGGAGAGCTTTCCAGAGGTCTATCATGCAGCTTTGTGTCTGATGCAAATCAGAGGTGTAACTCTGCTAATGACTCAGTTTATTGAGCCTGATGATGCTCTGGGCCATGTCTTTGTGCCTTTTCTTAAGAACTCCTGCTTGCAGGAGAAGGTTAATCTTCCCAAAGCACCATTAAGACCCAGGGATGTTAGACCTGGAATGGAGCCATATTCCAGCCTTGCTTCCAAGTTGGTGGACTTGCACATTTCCAAGCGCTGACAGCTTTTCATGGAAAGGCACAGCAAGCTGGCAGCCCTGGAGCTGGCCCCGGAGCTCACTGAGCAGGCACACCATGGTCCCAGGCCTGGCTGAGATAACCACTGACATGCAGACATCAGACCTCAGTGCCAAGCAGCAACCCAACCCAGTTTCCTAATGTGCTACGCACCACCTAGACATCACGCTGAGTCAGTCAGAGGGCTCAGATCAAGATGGCTTAATTCCTTCTGGACTTTTCACCACTTGTCTCAGGTGGGAAGTAGTCATTGACCTTAGACAACTTGTAGAGATTACAGGATGCCAGCAAGGACACTGACAGCCCTGGACAGCATCCTCCAAATGGGCTAAAAAGCCAGCAGAGCCCTACTAAGAGGATAGAGGCCACCAGCCTGTGGGGTTCAAGCTAGCAGACGTATCCAGACAGTATGGAGATATGAAAGTGAGAAGAAAGAGACCACCTGGACATGTGAGCTTATATCCTCTTGGCCCAAGCCCGTGCTGCTCAGCTGTTTTGCTGCTCCACTTCCCTCCTCCATGGCCCATCACCCCATCGTTCTGCTTCCCTGCCTGGAGCATAGCTCTGAACAGGCATCTGCAGCTTGCACCTTGACTGAGCTTGAGATGGGGAAACTTGTTCTCCAGCCCTCTGCTTGACTTTCTGCTTCCCTGTGGCAGTCAGCAGCGTCACGTTGTTCTGTGACCTTCTGAGGGACGAGCCAGAAAATATCTTCCTGCTAAATAACGAATCTAAAAATCAATTTGTGGAGAGGTTGGAAAGCAATGAGCATACAAATTAACCAGTGGATGAGTAATACATTTACATCTCGTGGATCCAGTTAACTTCAGAGCAGGCAAAATTTATGACCTACTGAACTCCAAGTATGAGGCTTAAAGAAATTACTGGGAGGAGAATTATTAGGTTGGATACTAGACATCATTCCAACCTTCATTAACGTTCTCATGTGCTCTTTAAAGTTTCTCCCTAGCAGTACCCATTTCCAAGGCTGGGAAAAAATCAGCCACTGAGATCACTTGAAAAACATTTTGCCTCCTCCCTCTCATTTCCCCAAGTCGCATTTTTATTTTCTACATAAACCTGATGGTCAGACAAATTACTTTACAAGTGAGATTCTGATAATAGGAATCATGTTGCAAGCCAAATGCTGATGATCTGCAGATACACTGTTAAGGAAAAAAATCTTTTGTGCATGTGTTTAGATAGATGGGTTTACTTTTTGGGTGCATTTATGACACTTTATGACACTTGCTCTACACCTGTGCAGACATACAGCCCAGGCAGTCCTCTAGATTGGTTCAGCCTGGTTATTGAGATATTCCTAGTGGTTCTGTGAATGGTGGGAAATTGCATGAAGCCATCAGGCGTCCAAGGTTTGGGCTTGTTTGAGATTTCACAGACTGTTGACAAATCCCTGTGAATCATTTTTATCATCCTGTCACTTGAGAATAGACACCTGTGGACACCAGTTCCATGGGTCACGCAGTCTTATTGGCCTCAAGGCTGCAGGGAAATGACCAAGCCCAACGAAGGGTCGGACACCTGGACTCTCCACCTCTCTTTCTCCTGGGGTTGCTCTCTTCCAGACAGTGAGTGACCAGCTCCCTTTCTTATCACCCCTGTGGACAGTCCTAGTCTTTGAGGTTCCCCAGGGAGAGGAGGAGATGGGAGAGGACACATCTCTGTTTGCTTTCATCTGTGGCAAATTAGCTGCTCTCCTGATCATGGCTGTTCCTGTGCCAGGAGGTGCAAATGGGGCGAGGAAACAGGTTGAGCTCTGGAGATGAAGTTGTTGTTGTAGTCTGGGATAGAGGGTTTGCAATGTGTCTTACATATTTTGGAAATGAGCTCAGACCTGCGCTTGCCTGCCAGAGTGAACGGTGCTTTTCTCAAATGCCATAATTTCCCTTCTGCTTTCCTGTGCGGCGTGGTGTCCTCCACAGCAGTGGTTTCCTCCACAGTCATGGTGTCTAGAGTGCAGGGTAAAAGCAGTTGTCGTCCCCTGATCATCCAGATGGGAGGACACATTACACCTCACCATTGTGGCCTGGGGAAGGGGACGTGCCACCTCCTGCCCTCTCCCAGTGCACAGCTGGAGTGTGGACAGGGTGCACAGCTGGACCAGGGTGCTGGGGAGCAATCCCAGGCTGCGCAGTACTGCCTCTGATTGCTTTTCTTTTGTCCACAACAGCAGGGAAAATCATCAAAGGGAGAAGAAAAAGGGGTTTAAAACCAAAGCCAAATAAAAATAGGTCCCAGGTTGCAAAATTTGTATCTGAACTTCCTGGAAGCTTTGAGACTTTGGGTGGGGTTTCATTATGCTGCTCCGGTGAAAATGCCATATGTAAATCTCCTGCAACATGAAAGATCACGTTCCCTTGTGATCCAAATAGACAGGGACATATTACTGGTGACCGTCCAAGCAGCTGCACCAGGGTAAAGATGCTTATTAAAGAGGGGTTTGCTGGATATGCATATCCTTGCCTGACCAACAGATTCAGCTCTCTTCCGTGAAGGGATGTCAGAATGCGAGTTTGGAAGAAACACAAGAAAAAGAACCACTGGTTCCAACACAGGCCCAAAAGAGGTAGTGCTGCACGCTGGACAGAATATGTGATAACACATGAGAATGAACAATTCTTTGGAAATCCCCTTTCCATAGAATTTTAAAGGAACTGAAAGCGAGAGGGTGAAAGCCCGAGAGGTTTTTTCCTCCTTCTGCAGAAGCTGTTGGCGCTGTGGTCTCAGAGCGGCGGCTAGCAGCGGGGTCCCCAGGCTCTGAAAGTGCACAGCTGTGTCTGGGTGCCTGAGTAGCCTTTCTGTGCTTGCTTTGGTAAAGTGGAGACTGCTTCCCACCATGGCAGGATTTTGCATAGCCCTCTGCTCCTCTCTGCCAGCTCCCTGGGTTCAACGCACTTGTGGGCTTGGGAAGTTGAATTCAGTGCTCAGCGAACAAGTATATAGTACATATGTGAACTTAGAGATGTGAAATGCCCTTCTGTAAGAAACAATGTTGTCCCACCCTGAAAAAGCCACAAAGATGTAGCAGAGGTCTTTGGGGACAAGCTGCAAAGTCCTCTTGCACATGGCACTTCAGCCTTAACATTGCTCCTCCTCATCTAACTGACAGTGAGAGATAGCAGGAACCCATCTGCTCAGGTACAGCCCTCGCTGGGGCGGCAGACACAGATTTCCCAGCACAGAAAACCTCCTGAGCTTTGTTTCTGGTGTGTTGCAAAGAGGAGGATGTGACATCCATCATTTTCATAAACAGGATTGCCACATGGAGTGTATTTGTGTGGCCAGATCCTATACACAGGATTAGAGCTCAGCCAAGGAATTTCTTCCCTGTTGTGTCTCTGGGCATTTAGACTGGGAGGTCTTTGCAGAAAAAATGATCTTTCTATTTGTTTTCCACCCATGCTATGCCCAGCACTGTGGCACCAGGGCTGTAGGCAACAGCCCTGCACGGCTCCTGGTGCTGTGAAGAGTGAGAAGAGTTGCTGCAGCTGGTACCTGACTTCCCAAAGGCAGAGCTCTCCCTGCCCAACCTGCTCTGCCAAGGTGACACTGTCAGATCTCTTACTGCACTTCATCTTTTAGCATCTACTTCTTTTAAAGGTCTCTGAATAAGGCAATTTCCCCCTGTTCTTCCTTTTTCCACCGCTTTAATTTAGCCTTTGCAGCAATCTCCTGCTTCAAACAGTAAGCTGCAATGTTGCGGTAACACAGGAGAGACTCTCAAGGACATATCGAGCTCTTGATTCCCAGTCAATAAAAGCCAGGACTGCACGTGCCAGTGAAAAGCATCCCAGTAAGAGGCTGGGGACAGCTGTCTTCTTCCAAATGGAGGTGTTCCTGCTTTTCCTGTTTGTTCGCCCACCCCTGGTTCCAGCTGCATAAGCTCCCTTGCACGTGTGTCAGGCAAAGTGAAAAGCACCTTTCCCCGAGGTGTGAGCCCCGCCCCGAAGCTGATCAGAAGGTACTCAGGTCCCTTGTGCTGGCAGAGATGTGGAGAAGAGTGATCGAAGTCCAAGTGATAACGCATTCAGCACAGACTAACTATTTTCTATCAATTTCCTGTGTACATTTTCTACTCCCACAATGAAGAGTTGTGAACATTTTTCTGTAGACTAAATGAGGGGGTATTTTTTTTCCAAAAATAATGGGAAATTTAAAGTGGAACAAATACTCATTTTCCCATATGAAGCAGGGAAAAAGATTCTTTTGAGCCAACTCTACTGAGCAGCCTACATTAACTCTTCCACCATGTGACCCGAAGCACTCCTCAGTTGTCCTTGACGGAAGCTAAAGCTAGAGCAAAGCTCTCAGTCTGTAACAACCTCATTTATGATGCAACCACTAGAGGAAAGTAAAACCCCTGCTTGCATTGGGGTTGCATATATCATGTGCTGGTCCAGACGCCAGGCTGCGGGTAGCTCAGCATTTTCTACCTGCTCAGCCCTGACCATGGCTATTCACGGCGTCATTCCTAACCTTGGCAAAAGTTAGCACTTTGTGTGAGCCTGAGTTTTTAACGAGGGCTGCTGAGCTCCTGGGAGACTCTCAGGTTTGCAGCATCTGCAGGGAGCGCAAGGGACCACCTCATGGAGGATTTAGCTCTCAGAGTACGACACAAGGATGCTGGGATGCAGATAAGGGAAGCTCAGTGCTGGTTTGTGCTGTTCCTGATAAAGCACACAAGGTTGGGAGACAGAAGTGGTATATATGTTTTTCTGACACCGTCTGATACAGTTGGGAAAAATAGGCAAGTTTGTGGGCACGAGTCTTCAGTGATGTCTCCTTCTTCTACCAAACAGTTGAATGAGATTAAATAACCCACTCGCAATTTGAGTTTTGTAGTTTACATCTCGGGTGAATAATGCATTTAAAGGATGCCTTCTCCCCCCTGCCCAAGTTTCATCATTTACAGATTTTGGGAGCACCTGAGATCTGTTAAATTTAATAAGCCTGATCTTGAGAAGGTTGTACAGACCCTCAGATAATAAGGGCAGAGGACCAGACTCCTCTACACTTACATTTTCAATTAGACTACACAACAGCCCTTGCGTGCTGGCGATGAGGAATGGGAGCAGTTGCTCCATCGCTCTCTTCTTAGATGGCACTTCAGGCATACAATCTGCCAGCATTTGTTGCCTGTGAATTATGGTTTCTCCAGCATCTTAAATCCTTAAGCTTTTTGGAAGTTTTCTGGAGGCGTATTTCCTTTCTACTAATAAAATAATGTATCAGGATTCTTGTCCCTTGATCAGAGTGCTGAGAGGGAGGGAAGGAGGCCATGAGTCCTGGGTGGGAGCGGGGCCAGTGGGACCAACCATGTGTGATGTCTCCTCAGTCCTGGCCTGCAAGTCTCTCTGGAAGATTCTCTCAGGAGGTCCCAGGGAGGGGGGATTTGAGAGGTGTTATTACAGCTGTACTTTCTTGCACAGCCCTAATTTAGTGCGACTGCTCTGTTATTTAGGGAAACGACACATGGGCTGGTGAAAAGCCTCCCTACGGTCCTGCCCTGAGCTGGAGGAGATGACACACAGGAGCCAGAGTGGTGGATGCCCCAAGAGGCTTGTAAACGCTTTAAAGCCTATTTGTGCTTTGCTCTTAAGTTTATTTGCCTGCTGTAAACACGATAACAAGACAGTAGCTTGGAAATAATTATTCACCCATATTTTTGCAGAAGAAGCACCTGAACCCTATGCTGGTGAGTGCTACACAGGTACAACTGACAAGCCCTTGCAAAACTCCCAGCTTGAGCAGACAAGGTGGACGCAAGGTAGGGAAATGGGCAGGACAAGCAGGGAGATGGAGTCTTGGGGTGACGATGGGAACTGATGGTTAGCCCTATTAAGGGCTAATTAGCAAGGACTGTAGAAATGGGCAGGCTTAAGTGATAAATTGTGATAGCTGTTGCTTGGAGGTGTGAGGAAAGTGTTGTTGGACCTGTTGTTCAGGTTGTATCCCTCTTGCAGCAAGGGAGAGGTGCCTGATGTCCCATGCTGTGAGCAGGTAAGGGGGGGACAGGATCAGAGAGGACAAGGGGAAAAAACACACAATGCTTTTGTCTGTGCAGGACGCTCTACAGGGGCAGTTACCCGAAAAGAGAGCTGAATCTGTACGTTGTTATTCCTTTTCTCCCTCTGCTGTGATTTGGTGTGCTGAGGCAGTGCCTTGTTAGAGGAGCTCATCAATGCAGTAAGAATTGCATTGTCAAGTGAATGACCTCTCTCATTCCTGATGGACTGGTGCAGTTTGCTTCTGTGCTGGGTCTTCTGCCACATCCCTCACTTTGGTTGCCTGTTTTCTGGAAGAGCCTGCTGGGTTTGCTAGAGCGCAGGCTCACCTGCAGTGGGTCCAGCTGTGCATGCCAAGGGCTTTGGCAGCTGCTGCATTTAGCTTGGCCACAAGAGCATCACGGCCACCTCTTTGCTCATGAGAGCTCACTTTATACGACAGAGCTTTGTAGACAGCAAGGCAGCCATGAGGGCAGCTCGCCACAGGGCCCGCAGGGGAAGAGTTGAGATCTTAAGTCATGACTGTTGGAACCACAATATACTTTTTCATGCTTTAAAAAACACTACTATATTCCCTGGTGGTGAATTTTCTGGTGGATGTCAAAATATGAGAAAATGGGCACAGGGCAGCTATTCTGAGTGTTATATTTGGTGCTGGTAGCCCCAGGCATGCTGGGCAGCCAGCCAGAAGAGAAACCCCTCAGCCCTGATTTTCACAGGGTCACCGGTCTGGACACTCCAGACCCAGTCAATATTACACAGTCCTCAGTTTACCCTCTTTTATCCCCTCCTGCCTTCCACCTCCTGACCCATCTCAGATCATCTAGGTTCAAATCTCCAAGAAGTGCTCATTCAGACCCACCGGCCTGTTTTGCAGTAGGAAAGCAAGGTAATCGCTGACATATCTCCAGTACAACGTCCTTGTTCCTCCACAGGGCCCCTGGTGACTGACCAACCCGCCCATGACATCAGAGTGTCAGCACCAGGCAGGTCTTTGCAACACTGAAGAGCTAGAGCATCCTCCTTGTGCCACCTGGCCAGAGACACCATAAGGCTGGAGCCGTGCCCTGGAGTACATCCAGGTAGCATCTTTCAGAGGCGTAGCTCAGACACAAGCTGTGCCAGCCATGGAGCACAGGCCTCTTGTTTGATTCTTGCAGGGGTGAGACGTGTTGGAGGTAAAAGTTTCTTTTGCTGTGCTCTCTCCTTCCTCATGGATAGTTGCACTGACGCCGTCTGGGTGCCTATGGCAATGAGGGCAAGTGGTATTTGGTAAGGGAGCACCCTGATGTTCACTGCTGCACAGACGGAGCTGCAGAGCCTCTTCTGCTGTCAGTGTCATCTGGAGGAGCTGGGTCACCCAGCCCGGCCAGGCTCCTCGTGAAATTCCCAGGAAAGCTCCAGGCCTGAGAGTCTCCAAGAAGCTGACACCTGTTTGGCAGCCCTGGGGGAGGAAAGCCTCATGCCCCCTGGATGGACCTGGCTGGGAATCCTTCTGGTGACTCAGTGCTGTGGGATGTGTTGCTCCAGTCTGCAGAGACTCCCTCCAGCAAAAACCCAGTGATGACAGGCTCAGGAGACAGCTGCTGCAGCAAGGATGTGTAGGCTGGCAAGAGATCCGACAGCAGACCCTCCTGCCCAGGAACAGAGCATCTTCTCTCATTTCCCTCCCACAAGGCCACCGTCAACTAGGCTGAAGGCTTCCCAAGGCTGTCACAGGCAACAGGTCAGATAATTTGACACTGTGATGGCTCCAAAAAAGGAGCACAGGTCTTTGATAAGCTGCAGGCCAGGGCACTCTGCAGCCTGCCCTGACAGCGAGGTGTTCAAGGAACGTGTGGACGAGACACATGGGACATGGTTTAGTGGGCATGGTGGTGTTAGTTGATGGGTGGACTTGATGGTCTTACAGGTCTTTTCCAACCTTAGTGATTCTGTGATTCTGTGAAAGTAGCTGTGCATTTGAGGGCTAAGGAGAGGAGAAGGGACATCAATCAGAAAGGCAAAGGTCAATGGAGAGCAGTTCCTTGTCATCAAAAAAAGACCTAAATGAACGTCAGCTGTTTTGCTCAGTTTTGATCAATTACATTCATGGCTTTTGCCAACCCAGAACTCGTCGTGGCTTTGAACAGGGGTGTCAACTAGGAAGGGTATTTCAGGCACATCCAGAGGTACTGAGCTTTGCAGCAGGATTTGACCACATGTGTGCATGGTGTTGGAAGGTCTGGGAGGAAAACAGCTTCCAGTCTCTCATGCATGTTCCTTAAGTAGCAAGCACAACAGCTTGAAGGCATTACCACATGGTTTTACTTGGCTGGTATTAAAATACACCAGGGAAGGGATTTTTTGCCTGAGAACATGCATGGTTTTTATGCAGCTGGCGTGACAACAGGAGAGCTGGGCTAGGAGGGGCTAGATGACATTGTTAAATGTCTAGTTACACTGATTCCAGAGCAGTGCATCCTCTGATGCAGTCTGAGCACGGCTCATACATCCTAACACAGACGTCTGAAACACGGCGGCTGAGTCATGTCCTCCCAAGTGTGAGCTTTTTCTCCATTGACTGCAAAGAGAGCTGAGAGTGACTGGCTCAGTGGTAGGAGCTGACATGTAGACAACTAAAACTGAGAGGTGGGTGTCCTCCAGAATAGCTGCAGCATAGCATGGAGGCAGTCAAGCTTACGTTTAACTGACAACCATGGGCATGGGCAGAGGTCTGATGCAGCAGCATGGTACTGTGTGATCTGGGGAGAGTATGGCACAAAGGCAGATGTTTTGTGATGAGCATTGTCCTGCTGTTAGGTCCTGGATGAGCTAACTCAGCGGGCCGTCTTTAGAGGCACTTGAATCCATTAGCATGACCTGGGTATCTTTCATGTACCTTCAGAAGCTATCTTCTGCTCCTGGCTATCTGTGCTCACGAGTAAGACACAATGACCGTCTGGGTGCTATGAGCCAGGCAAAGTCTTAGGTCAAGTACAACACTGGTGTTTTAAATGTCCAAGGAGTGTTTAAATGCTCAGGGCTTGCCAGCCGTTTAAAACCATCTCTCTGTTGTCTCTCATCCCAGAGACATTCACGGGCTGTGTAAGCGCTCCTCATCTGCTCCAGTGCAAAGTCATCCAGACTCATTCAAATGAAGTTGGCCTGGGACAAGGCCCTGTCTTTGCACCAAAGGGGATGAAGGGGACTCATGCTTCCTTTTAGTATGGCTCTATGCTGACCTACGGTTGATGGAAGATGGTGAAGGGCCCTTGGCCCTCAGAGGCTGAGCCCATTGGGTTCAGAGGGTGGCAGCCTGTGGGGAGAGTTTGATGAAGGTCCTGTCTTAAGGACTCTCGAAAGGAGCCTGCCAGGAAAGCAAATGTTTGACCTTAGTACCCAGGACTTGCATGAGAAAAGCGGTGCAAGTCAACAGGCACTGCATCCCCAGGGAAGCCGGGATGTCTGCTTCCAGTTTGATATTTTATTTCCCCGGTCCATCAGTCACCAGCTGGAGGGACCCAGATCCTGTTCAGAGCACCCCATGTCCCTCTCTCCATGCTCTGGGAGCCGGCAGAGCCCACACGGTGGCACTGCGACCCAGCGTCCTGGATCGCCACTATTGCTCTCCATGGGGACGGGTTGTGGCAGGCAGCTGCTGGGTGCTGGATGATACAAATCTGGCAGCAGGCCTGATGTGGGACAACTTCACCCTGTCTGCATGAGCCTTGGGCCATACTGGACAGTGTGGCAGGGAGCAGGACTCACGCCTCCATGTTTCACCATGGCACCAGTCTTCTCCAGGGCTTGGCTTTCTCTCCACCAATGCTGCCAGAAAGAGAATCACTTCTTCCTCATGCCACAGGTGACACAAGGCACACGCTGGGTCCAGCAGCTGATCAGGACGTGCCCACTGCTCCTGTTGCTGCTGCTAAGAGATGGGGGTTGGTGGAGAATGAAGGCCCTGTCTCCTCCACTTAACCAAATGGCCAAGCAGTTTCTGGATAGAGGTGAGGGTCTATGGGTGACCCTGGCTCCTTCACCCAGAGCAGCTGCCACCAAACAGACCCATCCTGCGTCCGTATGTCTAGCTTGGAGTCTGTGGCCAGACTGTTCAATTGCATGGAGAAGCAACAAGACCAAACCCAGTGACCCCATGAGCCACCATGACAAAGCAGCAGCTGGCTCCAGCGTTCAGCCTCAGCCAGATGTCCTCACACATTATGTACATGCCACAGGCTGATATTTTCAGATAAAGACAGCAGTGTTTCCAAAAAAGCCTTTGCCTTGGAAGGAGTCAGATGCTTCCCACCCTGGGGCTAACCAGGCTAACCAGCCTGCACCCCCTTCCCTGGAGAGATGCCTGGTGGGGCTCCCCATCCTGCCCTGCTGCCTGCTGAGGAGCAGATCCCTTGTCCTTGTCTTGCTCTCAGTCACTCCAACATAGATGCCTGTAGCAACAAAGCAGCTCCCTGTGCTTGGGCTGGCTTTGGGAGGCGGTGACTAATACATCACCTGCAACTGAAGCCGGGGACCTTTTGTAACTTCTGCGGCAGATAGGACTACAGATCATTCCAGATGAATGGAGGCCTAAGTAGTTACAATTCATATGAATTAATCAAGCTGTCCTCTGCCGTGTACATCATTTAAATCACTAAAGCGCTCCTACTGGCATCACTTGGTGGCGGCCTATTTTCATGGCAGGGAGTCTGTTTATAGTGGAGCAGAGCGCTCTCCTCCACCCTCCCACCCCAGCGCGGGGTGGCGAGAGGGATGCTCAGTCAAGGTGCTGTTCCAGTGCCTGCTATGTTCCTCCTCTTGCTCCCCCGCTGTGCTTACCGTGCAGAGCTGGGAATAAGCTCCTTGTGGAAAGCATGCTATTAGCACCTTGTGCAGTAAAGCCCAGGGGATGCAGCTGAACAGAGAGCAAGCTGCCTTCAAGGGAAAAGCCCAACAAAAACAACACCCCCTCCCATCCAGTTGTCATAGGATATGTTATGATGTGGGAGGTGGAAAGCATAAAGGGGAGTGTGTCTGTGGGGGTTACTTCTAACTATGTCTTGGGAGGAAGCAAACTGCAGAGGAGATTCTCCCTTCACCAACAACTTCGCCTGAAATGAAGACAGCCACAGGGATGCTTGTGCACAGAGAGCTGAGGGAGCAAAACAAGGCAAGGATGAGCAGGACTTGTTCTTGCCCAAATCCCTTTCCAGCCCCTTCCTCTTTCCCAGGTTAAGTCAGCCCTATTCCTAAGGGAGATGTTGTCTCAGCCAGGCATAGCCTTGGATCCTCCCCCAAACCCTACCCTGACCATCTCTTCAAGCCCAGGTGAGCTAGAAGTCTCCCTGAGGCCAAGTTTTCAGGTAAGTTGTCCCACAAGGCTCAAGCTCTGGTTATAGTCCCAGAAAAGCAAAGAGTAGGAGGTCATGCCATTGTCCTCCCTTCCTGGGCAGGGTCAGCTCAGCTGCATTTCTTCCCATTTGCCTTGGGCTGACCCAGGTGAAAGTCACCCAGCCAGGGTAACCCAGGAGACGTTGTTAAAGATGCACACACGATGGGCTCCAGGTCTCAGGTGTGGGGAGTAGCGCCCTTCAGCAGAGGGTGTAACAAACTGATGAAGTGACAACACTTTAATGCCTCCTAACTATATGTGCACAAAAATATCCGCCTCTGTCTGATCTACCTTCCTTCTGAGCTCTGAGTCCTTGGGAAAAGCACTGCATTAACATGGGTGAATTGATTTTTGTCCCCAAGATATTTCTGGTGTCTTTGCTTAGCTCTGCACTTGCAGAATAAAATGCCTTTAGATGCCAATGTGGGTGGCACTTCATAATACCCTGAGAAAGATCTTATCGTCCAACCTAATGGGAGGATCAGTAGTGTTCCCAAGCATCAGTCCATTGATCCTGCAGTGTAAGTTGCACAAGATGCATCTATATGCAAGACCCAAGGTGTCCTTCAGGGTGACATGTGCTTTACCACAAAAAGGTTTTAAATCTTTAATGGGAAAGTGCACTTTGTTCCTCTCTACGAACACAGTAAAAGGCTTTAAATAATAGCTGTTCATGTGGCCCTGAAAAAGGTTGCCATGTGGCTGAACTCTATAAATCTGGACATTTGCTGAATTGATTTTGCCAAGAAACATACTATGGCTGAAAAATGAGCTGGAGGGATAAGACAGTGGTTGCTTGCAGATGCCGTGCTGCTGCTGCTCTGCAGAGAGCTTTGTTCCGCATTTAAAAACCTTATTAAAGCCCATTGTAGTAGTAGCAAGTTTTTGCGTGGCTTGAAGAATTGAAGAAAAGCTAAAACACTCTCACTGCGTAGGAACAGGAGGAGCTTTAATGCAGTCACTGGGAGAGGAGAGAAGAGTTGACTTAGATGCCATTACACAGAACTGCGAATCCAGGTCCACTGCTGTGATTCATTCACTCTTTGGTTATGAGAGCAGAGAGCAGCTGCTGTCTCTAGCTTCCAAAGCTGATGAACATGGTGTGGGTTTTTTTTGTTTTGTTTTGTTTTTCTGATATGCTGGTGTAATTAAAATGCTCTCGTTTTGCCAGTAGCATTCCCTTATGCAATACTGGTTATACCAGTATAGATCTATTCAGGAATAAGCAAACCAGCAAATTACCTTTTTTTTTTTTTTTTTAAATGAGGATATTTCTGCACAAAAGGAATCAAGGTGGTAACTGAGAGAGTTTAAATTCATGCCTGCACTTTTAGAGATACAACTTCCCAAGCAGATGAGTACTAAGAGCCTTCCAGTGCATAGGCTCTGTTTGTGATCCAACACCGAGCAGCTTCCCCACGCACCTCTGGAGCCAACACGGTGTCTGTGCCCCTGGATGTCTACATGTGGGCAATCTCATTGAGCCCATAGGTGTCCTGTCCATGTTTGATGAGCTGCACAGCTCCCAGGCCTCGTTGACACTATTAACTGGATTTGCATTGACTACATTGTGAATCTTGCTTCCAGGTGGACACATACATTTGAGCACCCAAATATGACTGTCTTAACCTGGAAGTTGTCAGTGTCCCCCATCAGTGCCTGGGGGCAGATAGTCTGTCCTGCTGTATTTCTTCCTGACCCACAGATGATGCTGAGGACATAACCCACATGCATCTTCTGGAGGGGACTTCCTTGGTGCTAGAGATTCCAGAATCACCTGGACCTTGAGCTTTCTTCACTGTCACTCCTGACACGAGAGGAAGGATTTTGGCAAAAAACCAAAAGATCTTAGAGTTTTGTCTATAACATTAAATCAAGTGTGCCTAGTAAAGTCTACCAGCGTGGAACATCCCATTTTCGTTTTACTAAGCTCAGTCAGCATTCAAAGAGAAGAGAGTTGCAAGCTTCCTGTTGGGAATGGGTCTTTCCAGGAATTGTTTGGGACAGTGCTTGTTGGCATGAGCATAAACCAGCCAGGGACTGTGCTAATGATCTAAAAGTATGGCTCATCGAGTTCCACTAGCAGGGAACATTTCCTGACACTGCTTAATTTACTAATGCAGATGAAGCCAGAAATAGCAAGAACCCTGTATTTTCGTCCCCCTCTGCTTAGTTGGTTAGAGAGGTATGTCCTCCATTTAATATCTTTGGAGGAGCTATTTGTATTCTGGTTCACTTCTTTTCTGTCTCTCACATGATGTGGTAGAATATTCATCTTTCATTTTCTTATATCCTTCTGGGTATAGCTCCTGAATGCAAATTGTCTGTGTAGTCAGACAAAGTGAAACTGTCCTGAAAGAAGACTTGGAGAAACCACCTTAGAAGAACCTGCCAACCAAAGCATGTAATCAGTGCAGAAAAGATGCCAGGTATCTTAATTGCTAGCTCTTCCTTGTTCAGTGCTGCTTGAACCCCTTGGCTCAAGGGAAAGAGATATATTCAAGTTTTTAGCCAGCTTTCAGGCCATGGTTCATTAGCCGTCTCTGAAACCTCCATCCCTGGCCCATGGAAAGGCATACTTTGGAAACCAAGCAGTGATGGACCAGGAAACAGAGCAAAGGTGGTGCAGGACCAGCCGTTTCTCTTGAGTTAGCTTTTTCCACTAATGTGGAAAAAACCCTTCCATCCATCTTCCAGTGTTCCAGGGTGTTGAGGACTTATTTCTAAGTCTCCGTGTCCAATGATAGATTCACAACATGTGATCATTTTTTAAATGCTTTGTGGGTTATTTTAGCAGCCAAAATGTGCCCATTGTTCCAGTAAAATAACCTTCTTCATTTCCAGCCAGAGCCTTTTATTTCTCTATAAATATTGACAGGAAGGGTGACTCAAAAGATAACTGTATCCAGGACTGTTCACCACAGTATTACAGCTTTGGATCCCACTGTGGTCACTCCTTACCCTCATGTTGTTGTTATGTTTGCAACAAAAAATATGCTGAGCCAAGCACGTCTCTTACACGTTATCGTATTATCTGTAAGCCAGGAGTAGATGCTACAGTAAAGGGTCCTCTGAGTTTGCTTTATCTGTATACATTGTTTTTTTGACCTCAGAAAAATACAAATAAACTTGAGAGGAAAGGACAGTTGTGTTGTCAAAGCTGGAGAGTGTATCAGCTCCTCTCTCCTCCTTCCCACACAGCATGTGGCAGATCCCAGTCCCATCTCCGGTGGGCATCGAGCCACCAGCAAAGCGGAGTGGTTGCAACAGGAGATCCTGAAGGGCCACTTGTAGGACAAGCCACGCTGGCAGAGAGGACGTGTTTGTTCAGATGCTTCCTTGAAAGTCTGAGTTGCAATTAATTGACACTTGCCAAATGAAAAGTTATCAGATAATTCCCATCCAGGTGCATTGTGGATGTGATAGCCACAACAGGACCACTCCACTTTGTCTGTGCAAGGACCATTGCTGTACAATACTGGCTGGCGGGATGAAGATGGTTTCAGTCTACATGGCTGCCACCTTCCCCTGCGGTTTTGGAGGAGAATTTAAATAGACTATTTTTCAAGAGAGAAAGGGCTGTACTCTCCTTTCCCCTCCCCCTCTTCCCACTGACATTTTTAGCTCTAAGTCTTCAGGCTGCGATAGGTGACAGTTGCGTTTTGTGGCCAAACAGCTTCCCTCTTTCGAACGAGACAACTTTTGAAAACAAAGCACGACAGGAAAAAGTTGGCAAAGCCAAATGCTATTTTCATGGGGGCTTTTCCAAGACCACTGCTTCTCTCTTTGCTGCACCTTTGACAAGAAGACACAAATAATTTTGACTATAGCAAAGGTCCAAGCCAGAGTTATGCAGAGTAGTCCTCTCTCTTGCTTGCCTTGCTTTCTTATTTAGAAAGGGAAAAAGAGTGTGTGAGAGGCAGAAAATACTAATTTTTCAATTGGCCCTGTGCAAGATGTATTTGAATATCAAACATGATGATCTGTAGATCTTGAACTGATGAAATATTTAGTAGTCCTTTGTGACATCGATTCAAAATCTTTTTAAGACTGGAAAAGATGACTATTGCCAGACCCCCCCACAACACAGAGCAGGGGCCTCTGGTCCAGGGCCACTTTGTGTCACACACACTTTGTGTCAGTCTTTTAACATCTGGTTGAACTACAGCATTTTCTGTTAGAACATGCTCAGTCTTCATTTAAAGTCCCTGGGTGATGGAGAATCCACTGTATATATAGATATGTTGTTACAACGGTTCATTACCTTTGCCATCAGAAGATGTGTACATCCTTTCTAGCCTGAATTGGTTGGATTCATCTTACCTAAATTTAGGTGTTTACAGGGTAGATGTCCATAGCTGAGCAGATCGCCTGAGAGTCCTTTCAGATTCAAAGGAGAGAAAAAGGCACTTGGTGGTGGGATCCATCTGCCTTATTTCCGATGTTTGCTTTAGGATCAGGGGAATCTCACCCTACAGTCCATCAGCTGTGTTTGTTGGATATCTATCGGCAATATAAGGGCCTGGGGTAACCAAACTGAGATGCAGTTGTCTACACTTAGACAAATGCTGCTTGACACATCTAACTAACATCTGGCTACTGTTAGCCCTTTGTCTACTGTTCACCTTCAGATGTCTCAACCCCCACACAGAAGAAGCAGCCGAGACTCAGGTCACTTTTTACTGTCTTGAATAAATTGAAAGGATTGAGATTTCTAAGTCTTTTCCAGACTTCTTGTCACACAAGCTTTTCCCTGAGCTCCTGCCAGTATAGAAACAGCCTCTGTAAAGAGAAGGTTCCCAGATCGGCCCTGCTAGTGTGGAGGTAGGGCAATGCTCACTGTTGTACACACTATATGGATCTTTTCCCCTTTTTACACACCCAGAGTTAACTTTTGCCTTCTGAGCATTACACTACACTGGGAATTCATACTGCCTCCACATCGTTTGGGGAAGTTGTGATCACCTACGTCCCCTTCAGAAAAACATCCCTGATCTGTCAGCACAATGTACACTGACCCTGCACTGGACTGAATTGTTCATGTGAGCCACAGTTGGCCACATGCTCTTTGTTGGTCTGTGTAATTATCTGGTAGTCTATCCCTTCTTCATCTGTTTATTTAATGTTGTCAGCACATGCTATCTGGAATGATTTGGTTTTCATTTTTTCTTGCATTCTTGTTAAAGTCACCAAGAGCATGGACCCAAGGATATGTCCCATCTTCTGTAAGTATTCCTAGGGAATAAGAATTCCCCATTTTAAATAAATTGCTGAAATGTATCATAAACTACTTCCCTAGTTTAATATGGGTTATGCTGACTGCATGGATTTAGGTGCTATCACTGGTCACTGAACCATACAGTTCCTGGAATCTAAGTATTTTATGGCAACAGCTAATCATGCCTTCCAGCTTCATGTCTTCACTCTTGAACTGACAGATGACGTTTTCAAGTTTCTTTTAATCCCACACCTTGATGTTATTTGTGCCCCCAGCTTGTATCTTCTTCCTGGGTGCTCTCAACCCTGCTGCTTCCATGATGTTGCTTGGGTCCAGTGTCAGGCTGACCAACCTAGAGCTACTGCAGGGTTATGCACAGGTGCTGCAGAAGGCTAAGGTTTGCTAGGCTCCCTCATACCATTCATTATGAAGAAATATGCAGCCCTCCGGGTCAAAGAAAAGAGCCCTATTCAGCAAAGTGCATAAGCCAAGGGAACCTTTAAATCGTAGGACTCTGTAGGGGAGTTCGTTGAGTGCAGGACTGAGTGTGTACAGGAATGGCAGCATTCATCTCACACAGCTTTAGATGTCTCCAAAGGTAGATGTCTATGGCTGTGCTGCACTCTTCCCTGGACAGAAAAGAAATATCTCTACATGTATATTCGATATGTATTTTCAGAGCCTGAAAGTAAGCTGTCAGCATACAAGCTTTAGCACGTCTTTTTGTTGAGAAAAGAACATACGAGCAATTACAGGTCCATCTAGTACTGTGTTTCTGATGATGGCCAGGGGTGCAATTCTAAGAAAGAATGTGAAAACGGGGCAATCATGAACGGCAGTTCTCTGCAGTGTTTTTCCAGTAACTCCCACTTGCAGCCCAGAGGCTTTCTGAGCCGGATTGGTTTCTAGGATCATAGTGACAACGTGTGATATTTTGAAATTTATAAATTTCTCTCTCATGAACTTCTCAAAACTCTTCTTGCACGCCTAAGAAGGTCTAGCATCCACAGCATCCTGTGACAAAGAGAACTGCATCCCAACTCTGCACAGGGTGAAGAACTTTCTCCTGCTTGTTTTGAACATACCTTCTGCTTCTTCTATTTGATGCACCCTAATTCTTGTATTGGAAAAAATCCATGATCAGTTCCTACTTGCCTTCTCCCTTTCATTTATGTTTTACTGCTTCTGGACAAGGTCTGAAAGCCAGGCAGAGGAGAAGGGACTTGGTTGTGAAATGGATTTGATAGCTCCATGCCTTCTGCTAACCTTGGAGGCCTCAGAGAGGAGACCAGCAGTGGAAGGATTAGTATACACCCTCCTCTACCCACCACAACCTGTTGCCCTCATGCAGACATTTTCCCTGGAGTGGGTGTAATATCTAATCACACTTCCACCAGGCCAGGTTGTTTTGACAGAAAGACTTGTATGAAGCAAGCAGCAAAACCCATGCAGTGGCAAATGAAAAAAATGCTTTTCATGCTCCCCGCACTGAGTATCTGCAGTGCAACACACACACACTGAACCACAGATCTTATCAGGCTGGACTGTTTCCACTGAGAGGTGTCTTGCTGTTCAACTCTATCAGCGATGCGCATGCAGCAGTTGTGGAGTTTATAGACTACTTTATTTTGGTAAGTAATCTCCAGATCTCTGCACTGCAAAAGGTCATGAATTCCTGACTTCTTAATAAGAAACACGGCTGCAAATGTTACTGTGCAAACGGAGCAGAAAACTCCAGCGACTTTGGCATGCTGCCCCAAATGGGACAGCTGCAAGGAGTCCTGCTCTGGAACAATGGATGTCCTGGTGGCATCCAAGGTCGTTTCCTCTCCAAGGATGGGACATGCAGGCCAATCAAGAGAAATTCATCTGCTCTAACCTGGATGACTGTGAGGGATCATGGCTTTCTGTGCACCAGAGTCATGACAAGTGACTGGTATGGTCAATGCTAAGAAATAGGTACTGCAATCAGATTTAAGCCTACTAGAGTCGCCTTCATCTGTAGGCATTCCTGCCCAGGCATTGTGGGCATTTGGGAATAGAGTTGGCCTTGCAGCATCCTAAAATGAAACAAAGAAATGTGGGGCTGGCAACTGGGAAACTCTGTGCCTCAACTCCATTCTCAAAAATATTACTGTCTGCCTCTATTTTGTGTGGCCGGTTTGTTACATTAAGGTCTAACAGAGAGAAAGGCTGGGCCGATTTCTGAACCATCCTCCCCTTTGCCTTCTGAGGTCCCCAGCTTGTGTATTCCCTAGCAGCCAGATGCAGACAAAGCTCAGGGAAAGGACAACCACTTCAGCATCTGCGTTCTTCAAAGGTTGGCTGGACAGGAGATGCTCCATGTGTAGGTCTAGCTCCCTGTGCCCGTGGAGGAAAAGGGTTGAGTATTTAAGTACTCCTGAGCATGGCTGTAGTCTCAGGCAGCTAGTCCCATGTCTCCTAGCTGGAAATACCAACCCAACGTGTGGTGTCCCAGGCTGTAGCTCTTGTGGGAATCTCAAAATCACCAGCAAAAGAAACAATAAATATCTAAACAGCCTTATTTTTAAAGCGAGGCAAAACAATGATCTCGTCTACTGTTTGATGCTGACTTCCCAGTGGCTGCTCCCTGCCCCTACTCTGTGCATCCCCCTGCGGGCTGTCAGATCAGCCTAGATGATGCTTAGAGGCAGGAGGGGAAGAAAAGAGAAACAAAGAAAGAATTTCACCACCCAGCTTATGATATCCTTGCTCCAGGCATGGGGGTCGGTGTCAGACATTGTGCTGTTCCTGCAGGAACCAAACTGTGGTCCCAGATAGGAAGAAACCTTCGATGATGGCACAAGCCCATTGCCTGTGAGTTGGTATTTGAATTAGAGCATGAGTGGGGATCTGGCAGAGAGCAGAGGGGGAGTGGCAGATAATTTATGGGTAAGGTCTTCAAAAGAGCTCTGTTCCCATTCGGGACAATGGGAGCTACTGGGGGCTTCGCATGCTCTTGCCAATCCGGTCACGTAAGCACAAAGTCCCTGATTTGGTTTATGAAGAATACCCTTCAGTCTGACACTGACCTCTAAAACAAATAGAGTATTGCGGCGCGCTGATGCCCCATTCATCACCGGGTGACAATGGGAGCCAGGGCCCGTGAGTGAACAGCGTTTCATTCAGGGGAGGACTGAATTGCTCTGCAACACTCGTCGCAGTGCCGCTGGTACCAGCTCCGTGCTGCCCCGGGGGCACGCCTCTGTGCCCATCAGAGATGAATCCCCCTGGGAGTCCTTGGAATGCCATGGCACCGTGGAGGAATCCTGTTTCACAGCATGCGGTTGGGTTGAGTTGCAGGGTGGGACAGCCAGAGCGACCCAGAGAGAGCCAGGGGGTGGGAGGGATGAGCAGGTCCAGGCCACCGGCTCGCCCAGAAGAAATGTCCCACTTTGCAAGAGGTGTATCCACACTCTGGGCTGAATCAAGGGGCAGTGCTGTCCCGGAGGGAAAAGGATGCCTGAGATACAGTCCCTCTCTGTGCACTGATGGAGGAGACCAAGAGCGTGGTACAGCTGTGGTGAAGGGTGATGGAGAGGCAGGGAGACAGGGATGAGCAGTCGTGGGGAGCTGGGCACGAAGCCTAGCCGACCACGCTGTGCCATTGGCAGGGGGGTAGGCATCTGCAAACAGACCATAACAGGGGCACTAGTAACTCTCTAGATAACTTTGGTGGCTTCTCTGTGGCACTCATCAGCTCCAGGATGTTTTCTCCAGATATTTCTTCTGCCCACAGCTCTATTTGTTGTTGTTCCTATGCATGAGGACAGAGGATGCAGCTGGTGGCAGAAGAAAAACACCATAGCAGGCTTCAGAGGAAGGCGCAGGCACCATTTGATGGCCCTCTATGAGGAGCCAGGCCAGAGGAAGGCTTTCTTCCCCCTCCTGAAGCCAGGCTGGGCTGAGCGCTGAAGCATGAAGGTACATATGCTCACTTAGGTTTTTTTTATTCACATTCTCCATCAATAGTTAATTCCTTCTGAATGGGCCTTGGACTATCTGGTGATTGCGTTTGCTGGTCACGTACCCAGATCACAAAAGCAATCACAGTTCTACATATGTTGCTCATAAGGACCTCTGCAAATGACCAAAGTGAATATGCAGCGAGTCATTCCCATGTGCAGATATTAGCATGAAGTGTGCAATTACAGAGATTCCTTGAGCAAATCGCCTGTGTATGTACAGATGTGTACGTTCACACTTTTAACAAGCCCGGTCTTTTCTAGGCAGGCATCAGGTCTGAGAGAAACGCTCCCACACATTTTCGGAGGGTGTTGTTTCAGGGACTAATTCTGCCAAGGACTTGGCTCTCTGAGAAAGTGGTCTTGCGCTGGTGCCTGAAAGATTGTAATGTGCAACATTATCTTTCAGCAGACATCTGTGTTAACAACTGAAATGAAATGATGGCACATTAAAAACTTTACAGCGCTGTTGCAAAACACTTGCCAAAAAAAAAAAAAAACCTGAGCTGCTGCTGTAGGTTACTCTGACTTATGCCTGAAAATAGCATATCCAACGTTACTTGGAAGCAGACACACGGTCGCTAGCAAATCTAATTATCTCCCGGAAAATAAAACACCAGTGCCTGTGTGAAAGGCTCAGGGGTGAGTGTAGGCATTGTCCCAGCATTTGGGGGAATAATATGTGGATCTGTGATTTCTGTAGGTCGTGAAATCACAGTGCCCTTGCCAAGTGTGCAGCTGTCTGATCATGTGAAGATCACCCACCTAATGCTGGCTTGGCTGGCGAGATCTCAAATAAAGCAAGCAGGGGTGGCACTGTGAGAATTCATGTCTGGATTTCCCAGCTCACTGCTCAGAGAAGGACAGTGTTACGAGGGTGAAATGACTGAAGGCAAGGTTTGTCCTCACCTAACACGAGTCATCTGGTTGATCATGGTTGTTTCAGCACTTTTGATACCGCTAGGTGAAACCTACGTCTTTCTTCTCCTCTGAGTTGTCCCCAGGAGGTGCCTTTCTGTCTCCAGGATGGCAGAAGGAGGTTGGGTGCCTGGCTCAGCTGGCTGGAGGGTAGGAGACAGGGCTACATGACACCTGGGGATATCCTGCTGGGTCAGCTACATAGAGGGAGCAGGAACCCTGTGGCTGTTCAGGCAGTGCAGCAAAGCCTGGATGACGAGCGTTGAATTAGGGACCAAAGGCATGGCTTCTATTCTGGAAACCTCTCTGAGATCTCCTGCAGAGGGGAAGGACAAGGTGAGACTGTCTGGCTGGTCTGCTGGGAACCAGCATGACCTAAACGTAGAGGGCTTCAGCCTCTGCAAAAAAAGTCTTCTCTGAACAAGCCAAGAAGGCAATTTCTGCTTTAAAATCTGCTGTCATAAGAAGTAATAGACAGGGAGAGCCCAGAGGTTGTCTAAAAGGGGTAAGAAGATATCATGCGGTGCATCTGAACTACCTTACAGATCTCACTGTTTGTGAGGCAGAACTTGAGAGCCTTCGCCCAGGGCTCAGCAGGTGGGGGATTCTCACTGGCACGCAAAAATAACATGATGAAAATATGGCTCTTTGATAGCAAGAACATAAGAACAGCCATGCTGAGTCAGACAAAGTCCCACATCCTCTTCCCCACTGTGGCCATGCATGGCTTGCCTAGAGAAGGATTTAAAACAGGATTAACACGTGTATTTCTCCGAGTGCTCACTAAAGCCCCAGCCACTTCTCTGAGAGGGATGTGGCTTCTTTATATTTACTAACCTTCATGGGATTTCTCTTCCATGAATTTGTCTAGTGTCTCCTGGATCTATGTGGATGCTCATGTACATTTATAGCATCTACCCCTTCCTGTGGCAAGGAGTACTACAGCTGGACTACCCATTGCAGGAAGACCCACCTCCGGTCTGTTCTGAACCTGGGTTCTCCTATGTTGATCTCCCCAAAGCTGAATGGCTGCCCCAAGAATCTGGAGAGGGAAGGGCACCAGGGCAAATGTGACTGTGGTTGAGAGCATCAGTTGTTAATCATGCAGCAGGCACAACTACAGGATTTCCAGAAGAGCTTCCAGAAGGAGATTCAGTCCCGCTAAGATTTGCACTGTCTTCTGGGGATGGCTGTTGGCTCAAGCAGGAACATAGGGTGATCGTTATCTCAACACGTCGGCAATAGAAACTCAAATTTAGGTGGGCAGAGCCATTCCTTCATGTTCAGATGTACCTATTGGTGTAGAGAACCTGAGCTGTGAATGCTCAGGCCTATGGGTCTGTATACTGTGATGTGGCATTGTATAATAAACGTATGCAAAAAATGCAAACATTTGCATGAGTTTCCACTTCAGCAGAGTTTATGTGTGGGTCAGCTCTGGAGAAGCTGAAAGGAGACTGGCTGGATGTAGGCCACTGCCGAAACGAGTATGAGGTATCCAGCACATATTCCAGCACATTGCGGGCTCTTTGAACTGATAAGCCTGCAGGGCACAGTGTAATCTTGGAAACTGCACAGTAAATGGTGGAAAGAAGTTGCTTAAGATAAGTAGGTTGTGCCATCTGGAAAGCACTAGAGTATGGGAACATCACAGGGAAAACCACAAAGGATGGGAGAAGAGGACCAAGGATTTATAGGAGACCTGTGACATTTTGGAGCAGCAGCTGGAGACCAGAGAGGATATGTAGAGCACCTGAAAGGACACTGCCTGCCTATACATCAGCAACTGAATCTGGCCACAGCTATTAGAGATGATACGGGTGGAAATCAGCTCAGAGGTTATAATGTCTGCATGATGTCTACATGCAAGTGGAGAACAAGGGCAGAAGTTTCTAGTGCCATTTGAAATGCCTGATGGCATCCTACCTGGATGGGGTGAAATAGCATGGAATGCCCGTGTCTGGAAGCTGAAACTCACCTCACGTCAGAGGAGTCCAGAGATGGCTCAGCTGATCAAAGGAAGGCATCTAACCTGGGGAACCTGAACACTCTAGCTTCTCAGCTATATTAACTGGCTCTTCTTCCACTACAAGGGGAATTTAGGTGCCAGATCACATGTAGACACTTAGATGTAGGTGCCTAAATTTAATCTATGACTATGTTAATCTCAGATAATTGTTGTTGGTCTTGGCAGCATGAAAAACCATGGCATAGACCTGCAGAGGTGGTCACAACATGCAGAGATCACAGCTAGGGCAATGCTGCACCAGGGAGGACATGATACCTGGGGAGAGGGATTTTCGTAGTGGGGCTAGCGAACAGCATGTGCTGAACAGCTCACTCCCCTTGCAGGCATATCCCGAAGAGTCACAAACACAAACCACAGAGAAGGTCCATAACTCACTTCATCCTTTCAAAATCTCATGCAAAAACCACACATTGTCCAACACCAGCCAAAATTTTATTTCTCAGGATTATTTATTCTCAGGATTTTTCTTTCACAATTATTTCTTGAGGATTTTGTGATAAACTGTGCTAAGAATAAACATAGTGGGAAAGATGTGGTTTGGCTGAGTGAAAAGGCAGCCCAGTGCCCTTCGAAGCTTTGCTATCAACATCTGCAGCAATGAGATTTATCCTCTGAGCACTTAATGTGTGAGAAGCCCCCAGTATGGTGAGCATGGCTTCGTAATGTGGCGGAGGACAACATCGTCTCTGTGGGGAATATTCAGCATTTTGTGCTTTTGCAAAATTCAAAGTAGTGTCAGAGGCTCTCTGACTCGAGCCTAGAAGTTGCTGCAACCCAAACTATCGACTGCGAGATAGCAAGTGCTATGTCTGTTTGATCTGTGCCATGTTCCATGCTCATTGGTAGGGCATGTTGTGTCCAGATCATCTCCTGGCCTCTGGTCTATTTTACATTAGCAGAGCCATGCCTTCAAACTTAATCCCTCGATCAAGCTTCTTGAGCCCTCCTATTTTTTTGGCTTGTGCACCAAAGGCTCAGTTTAACCTTTTGCAATAATGAAACACTCCCTGGGATAATGCCTGAAGTCTCTGCCTGGTTAGCAATTATTTAAATACTGTGTTATGAATAGGATCAAAGCCTTCTTTTACTGAAACACTTCATTCCCGATGCCAGAAGTTGTCACCGCATGACAAATGGATTGCCTGTTCTCTTCTCACAAGTGTGCTCTAACCAGACAGGGCTGGGCAGCCTGTGGGATGGGGAGTTTAATTAATAACAATATTTAATTTCTACAATGAAGCACTTAGGGGAGGACGAATATTGCAGCAGCCGCTGCGGCGCAGATGATGCGCCTGCCTCCGGTGGCCAGCCGAAAGCGGCTCTGTGCTCACGAA
Source organism: Gavia stellata (assembly GCF_030936135.1). Classification (NCBI taxonomy): domain Eukaryota; kingdom Metazoa; phylum Chordata; class Aves; order Gaviiformes; family Gaviidae; genus Gavia; species Gavia stellata. The sequence goes on from NC_082599.1 coordinate 6,180,178, forward strand.
GAACGGCTCCATCAGCAAAAAGCACAGCCGCGTGCACCGCGTCGTGCCGAAGTGCGAGCTCGATAGCACGCGTCTCCGAGAGTTGCCTGAAATATTTCAGCCGGGACAATTTTTTCTCAGTTACTGAGCAGCGTAAGTGTCATCGTTCCTCCAGCTGATAGTAGCTATGGAAACCGTGACATCACCGCCGACATAGCGATACATAAAAATTGAAATGGCTGGGGACCGGTTGCTAGGAGAGCTCCGCTCAGGAAAGTCATTGGGCAGGCAGCCAAGGGACCGGAGTCTGCTGAACATGTTGTACTTCACCCTGGTGATTTTACCCTCCTCCCCCTATCTTCCCTTTCACATGCAAAGCTTCTCTTTTTTTTTTTTTCTTTTTTTTTTCACTATATTCACCCTTAAATTATCTCAGAGATTTCAACAAGGGCTAATGAGCTGGTGTAGTAGCTGCACGTTACCACAATGTGTGCAAGGTCGGGAAAGAAAACCACATACTGTACTTACCATCAAATAAAAGCCACCATCAGCCACCTTCATAGCACTCAGGTTGTTATAAACGTGCATTTTGGATCACTTTTGAGCAAGGGTTTTCCACTAAGCTTTAGGTATACACAAATTAGCGGAAAATCTCTGACCAAAAATTATCAGAAATGAAAGTAATCTGAACTAAGGACAAGGAGTAACCTCTGTAGTGGGTAAAACCTTGTATTGCAACCGGTCTCAATTTGGGAAGTGGAGTGTTTTCCAGCAGTCTGAGTCACACCAGGTTTCTGGAGAGCTGGTGCTTCTCAGCTGGTGGTTTTGGACCGCTGGTGGTCAAGGGAAACAAGTAAAGCAAGTTTTGTAGGACAAGGTGTTGTTTTTTATTAGACCAAATTTGTTTTTTTAGACCAAAATAGTTAGAAAAATCCACCAAACATGTTAACCTTTCCTTAGGCTCTGAGAAGATTTGGTGAAGCAGCTTGTTTGTTCCTTCCAGCATTGTTGGTTGGCTTAATGAGGGATCCTGCAGACAGATATGGCCATATGCTGGTACGTGCAACTCCCCCGGGTCTACCTGCAAGAAATGCACAGCTGATATGTCCATGCTTCTGTACGATAGATTCAGGGGTCCAGGTTTAAATCTGTGTTTCTATGTACCTATAAACAGACACATACATATAGATATATTTTTATATATATATATTTTTTTTTCCCCAGACTGAAATGTAAATTGCAGAGGAAATTGTCCAAGTAGATTTTCACATGACCACCCAAGTACTAACAAATGACAAGACCTTAATAAAGGCAGTTTTCATACTGAGTAGTCCTGGTAACTGACCAAACAGTGAAGTGGTGTTGGGGAGCTTTGCCTAGAAATTACTCATCAAAGTTATTTGGTAGAGGGCTTTTTCCAGAAATGGTGTGCAAAATTCTTAGAGTGTAAGCAAAAACTGAGAAGGAAACAGAAAAGAAAAAAAAAAACTTTGAATAACTTATTATCAGAAGGTCTCTGATTCTTCAGAAATGCATGTGCACTCAGCATACCCCAGCCATCCACATGAACCTAGTCACAACGTGAAGATGAACATGAATATGAAATGAAAACAAAATTATTTTCAGTTTTATGAACCAAGTTGTGACCTATTAAACAGCTAGTATGTTCCACTCCAGACACAGCTGCAATTTAACTTATTCATGTTTATTAAATATACAGGATAATGTGTATTAGGCGCTGAGGTCTTCTTGACCAAGACAGTAGAAGTTTGAGTTAAGAAGGCATCTCCTGGTGTGGAAGGATGTTCACCATGAGTGCAGCACACTGCTTAACCTGTGTTTCACTTTCTTTCTTGTGCTGATATCCCCTCCAAGGAGCTTTCCTTGTCCCACCTGCAGCAGACACTTCTTGCTCTGCCTTGGAGATCCATAGTTCACTGAACTGAGCTTTAGCTCTCCTCTGAGTTGAATACTTCACTCATGTTGACACCTAAACTCAAACATCTTCATTTGCTAAAAGCTGCTCCTCCAAGAACTGCACAGCATCATAATACTGGTTTAGTAACACATTTCTGGCTCAATGTATCAACTATGATGAAGAAAGAATAAACAGAGACAGGACCAGAACCCTTCAGTTTAGAAAACATCTCATCAGAAGATCCTCAAGTACTCAGCTGTAAAAGTGGGCTTGTCCAAGCTGGGTGCTACCTGGAGAGACTTCCAGCAGTCAAACCAGCTGAGTATAGTCCTTGGTCCTGGACTCAGCTCAGGCACAGCAACATACTGATTAATCTAGATGGATCAGGTCCTGGAGCCACCTCGCTCTGTATACTTAAAGAAACTCAACTAGATTCCCCTGCATAATGCGTGGTGGGTACACGAACTTTGTTTCCACGTCCCTAAGTTGAGTGACACTGAAGAACAAATGAAGGGCTTTATGTTGCTGCCATTGCTGATTTCCGGGTCAATTGGTGCCTCTAGCAAAAGTATTTGAGTTGCGGATACTCTGCTGCTCTTTCATCTGCGCACTGTCACTTGAACTGATTTAATAAAAGCTGATTAACACAAATGCTCCATGAACTTTTCCACCCATTAAAAAGACACTACTTTTGTTGGTATTCCAACTATTCCATTCATTTCCTGTGTACTTTGCATCATACTCCCCAAAACTGAATAGGATACTTTGTGATGAATCTGGAAAGAAGCAGGAAACTGAGGGTTGCCCTTGGGTTTAAGTGAACATTTTCTTTCACAAACTGTGGCAGTAGAAGCACCTGGTGATTTTCTTCAATCGGGTCTCCTGCAGGACTAAATTACTCAAAACAAGATGGAAGATTGTACAGGTGTAAAAGCAAGCTTTGGACCACTTCATCAGGATAAGGACAGAAGTCATGGTGCACTCAAGGCAAATGTGAGCAGGTTTATGGATCTGAAACAGATATGAAATAAGAGTCTTGGGCTTCTTGTGTACCACAGAGGCTACTCCATCAATGCAATAGAGTGGAAAGCTGGTTTAAATTGCCTGCACTAAGAGGAAAACAGCGACAACAAAAACCAGATCTAATTAGTCATCGATGTGCTAACAGCATTTTTTCAGAAGAGGTACTTGGTATGAGAAGTACTTGCGAAACTGAGGTCAGTGCCACGAAACGTGAAATGCGTCATGGAGGTTGCACTTCCCACCCTATCTTTGCTGGGTGTGCTGTCCTTTTCAGATCAGAGTCTGGCAGTTGTGGAAGAAGGGAACTATGTCTAGACTGGCCATGGCTCTACTGAGTGATGTGTTTGCTGGTAGTAGCCATTGGTTTTGTATCACCTTTTGGGAGGAAGGTGAGATAGACTTAGAGATCTGTGTTCTTCCAGTGCAGTCAGCAGAAGATTTGTCATCATCTTCCAGTGGAACAAAGAATAAAAAATTAAGGCCCTGAGCTAGAGCGAAAATTTTCCACTGGCCTTCACAAACATCCCTCTGCTCAGTGTGGTGCTTGAGCATGGTCAGTCTAACAACCTTTTTTCTTCCTGTTGCTTAATTTGGGGATGGCAGTGGTAACTCTCTTCTATTTTGTCTGAAGGTGCGCGTATTTCTATGGGATCAAGCTATTGTTTTCGTAGCTTACATTTAGGGGATGTGAAATACTTTGGACAAGCTGCTACATATTTCACTGTCATTTTAGTATAATGTGCAAAGATTTGTCTTTAGTCATCTTAATGGAAAACAACAACAAAAAAAGTTAACCAACAGCCTCTTTTAATAAATATAGCCATAGCAGGATTTGAACTTGGCTCCCCTAAAATAAGGTAGGCATTTTACTATCCATTAGGACACAAAATCTTTGGCTACCTTCCATGGGAATTTAAAGGCGTTAAATTAGCTACAGGAGGGTTTCACTATTGTTCCCCAAATGTAATGGGAACAGATTTAAATTTACAAGGGGAAAAATCTAATAATTAAAAATTGAACATAAGGACTATAAAGTACAAAATGGGTTCCCTCAGACTGGCATACAAAACTTCATGAAAAGTGGAGCTCCTGCTGTGTTATGCTTTTCTAGAATAACTAAAAAAAGATTGTTTAAAGGTGATTTTTGTTGCAAATTAATTGCTTGTGGCTTCCATGGATCTTACAACCTATAAAGATGGCCCCATTGTTTTTTCCATTGATTATTTCATTCAGGGTTTCCCCCCCTTCTTGTTGTTACAAAAACCACATAAAAGTAAACAGAAGTGTTGATGAGGATGTTGTGAGAGCTACTAATGCACCAGACGCGTCAGACCTTAAGCACTTAGGGTACAAATCACAGCTGTCTCCAGACAATTCCTGCCCAGATTTAATGCACTTGCCCCTTTTCCACACAATGTCCTATGGGCCACTGGCGGCCACTCGACCCAGTATGTATCATGGTCCCCATCTACATGAGGTTTGTGGGTCATGGGGATGTGGTGCTGTGATCTGCTATATGAGCCCTGCCAGTAAAGAAAAAAATATTCCTCCCAGGAGTCCTTTCAGATTGGAAAAAACATTGTCCTGGACTGCTTTCAGCCCTTGACCACTAAATGAGAAAGATCTACTAGCATTTGTGGCATCCTAGTGTTTTACTTCAGGAGATGGTAGGGACCAGGATCAGCTGGTGTTACTGCAGCTTTGCCAGGTCCACGTGATGGAATTGCACCTGCCCTCATGTCAGATCGTATGTCATATCATAGAATCATAGAATCATTTAGGTTGGAAAAGACTTTTAAGACCATCAAGTCCAACCGTTAACCTAACACTGCTAAGTCCACCATTAAACCATGTCGCTAACCGCCTCATCCACACGCCTTCTAAATACTTCTAGGGTTGGTGACTCAACCACCTTCCTGGGCAGCCTTTTCCAGTGCCTGACAACCTTTTCAGTGAAGAAGTCTTTCCTAATATCTAATCTGAACCTCCCCCGGCACAACTTGTGGTCATTTCCCCTTATCCTACCACTTGTCGCTTGGGAGAAGAGACCAGTATCTACCTCTCTACAACCTCTTTCCAGGCAGGTCTGGAGCATTTCAGTCAGTAGTTTGACTGATCACTCAGCAGGCACTGGAAAAGACAAGCTGGAGAAAGGTCTGCTGGCAATGCAGGACCTGCCAGCAACCTGGCAGAGGATGGACAACTACCAAGGGAGCTCACCCTCACTTTCCTTCTCCACCAGGAAGTCCAAAGATTCAAGTGATGTGAAATCTCAGCAATCCCACCTGCTTGTGTAGAAATGCCACAATGCCCCAGTACCCCCCCTTACTGGGAACAAGGGTCAAGAGAAAATCTTGTTCTTGGTGTGTTTCTCCTGCAGTGGGATTTTCCTTTCCTAACTGTAGCCTGTTCACCCAGATAGCTCCCTTCACAGAAGCACCTGCCGCTCCCATCTTTTTCATCTACGCAGTCTCATTCATCTCCTCATTCCCTTTTTCTGCAAACCAGCAGTTTGTTATTGTTCTTATTATTTTAAACTTCTGATCACTACAAAACCCCTTCTGCATTTTCTCTGACTCTTGCCACTTTTATCAAATAAGCAGTTGAATTATGCTGCCGTCTAGGACTGGCTTGTTTCTATCCCTATTTCTCCTTTTTCACTGAATTTTTTCATTCCTCTAAACTTTTCTTTGCTCAGACTGAATTTCCTCCTACCTTTTCACTCCTAGTCTGTTTTCAACGAGGTAATATAAACTCCAGGTCTCCTAGGACAGCTAACCTGGCATGAAGAACATCACATTAGTCTATTGGTGAGAGGGTTGTGAAGTGCCTATGGGGGAAAGAGAGTTATCCAGGCAGACACTGTTGTGGCTTCAATAGCACTTCATCCACAGCAAAATTTTTGAAGGGGATAGTAATTTTAAGCCTATAGAAAAGCAGAAAATGGGATACAAAGCAGGGTGGGGTTACCAAGGGTAATCCCCAGAGCTTACTTGCATAAGATAAGGGTGTTTATAGAAAGGTTGTGCATTGGAGCTAATCCCTATGGGTACAAATGTATTTGCTGATCTGAAGGACACTGTGAGACACCAGTGTTAGTTAGTCAGGTCACTCGTGGCTAGTATTGGGCTAGGTCTCCTACTGATCCCCTAACAAAGGGGGATGAGTAAGGAACGGGGAGCTTTTTGCTCCACATGTGTGAAATCTTTGTTCCACTGCTTTGACAGGTACTCTGTTTCATCTTGTTTAGCACTCCTCTGCAAATGAGCTGTTTAAAAATATGGGTTTCCCTTCTCCTTTTGGAGAAGGACAACAAAAAGCTGAAAGATGTTTAGTTTCAGTGTAAATTCCAAGAGGAGGAAAGAAGGGATGGAAATCTGTTATTTACTGTTACGTTGCTGCTGTATATCAACATATATGACTAAGTGGTACAATCTGGGCTCAAACTTTCATTATCAAGAACAGATCATTTCTGAACACAGAAGAAAGTTTCAACCAGACCTCTTGGTCCCTGGCACAAGGACTCGGTGCTTGCAGAGAGTAAGGACTGTGAAGTTGGTGCAATTCTCAAACAAAACTGCTGGCAGTCTGCACGGCTGGAGGTGTGTTTTGCAACAGACTCTTTGCTCATTAAAGATCAGTTTCTACCATTTGCTCCCCAAGCACATTAATCATTAGCTGTAGATGGGTGGAGGGAAGCAATATGTATTCAGGTTTTAGCAGAACTTTCATGTGTTGAAATTGTCAGTGAGTTAAGAGATGACAGAAGATCAGATTAAAGGCTGTATTTGAAATGTTTTCAATGGCACTGCAGTTCAAAAGCGCAATTCAGACTGCCTGCTAGCGCAAGCACCCCTGTGTCAGCCAGGGGAGACCCTCTAATTCACCATTGAACAACTGCTTTTTTCCTTTGACTGGGTAGGGATTGAGGATCTGGTGGCCCAAGGTTGTAGAAAGTCTCAGTTTCCCACTGAATTCTTGAATTTTGGTTGCTTACTCTGAGCGTTAGTGTTTTAAAGTCATCTCCACCTGGGCTGTCTACCTGGATGAGCAAAGTGGTAGGGTAGTCAGTTTGATCCAGAGTAAGACAACTTCAACCTGCAAAGTCAGCACACCAAGACATTGTTCTGGTGTCTCCCACGGGCTCTTTGGGTTGCCATTTCTCCTCCCTGTCTCCAGTTTCCCCACACGCAGTGAAAAGTCAATGCTCTAAAGCCACTTCCCCATGTAACAGGGACACAGGGAAGAAAGTCATCCAACAGCCCTTTTGACATCACACGGGTGCCATGTCATGTCACCAGTGGCAGATGGGTGGACACAGTGAAGCTGCCACCGTGCATTCCCAACACATTGGACTTTTCCAAACCCACGTTACCAGTGTGAGACTCAGCGAGGGCAGTGGTTCTTGGATAGAAAGCCTGGGATGATTTCACTTTGCAAAGTGTTTCAGTCGGCACAGGACCAGCCTCTTACTGAGTATTCAGCATTTTATTTTTTATACAGAAATAAATGGCAAAATTCCCATGATCTTCAAAGGAAGAGTACAGCCCTGAGCCCGTATGTAATGCATTACTGTTAGATGGAAATACTTGCTGGGCTCTGTTATTGGTGAGATTCAGAGTTTTATTTTTAACCGCTGTATTTTATTTCATTTTATTTTGGCGCTGCAAATAAACTCTTCATTTTATTCAAGGAAAGAAATAAAATCTGGTCCAGGACAGTTTAGTCTATGACTCTTTCCATAGTATGGAAATCCAGAGATTTTGATCAAACTGTATTCCTGAACACAGACTTGGGAAAGGGGTGCTGGTGGTGAACTCAGCTCTACTTTGCAGCGCTGATCCCAGTTTCAAACATAATCACCTCCAAATGTTGCAGATTGAATCTCTGCTGAAACAGAGATGGGTTTCTTGGGGAAGAAGCAGGCCAGAAAAAATAGTTGACATGATCAGGTGAAGCCATGCTGGGAGGAAGGGGAGGCAACTGCAGTGCTCTCTGGCCTGGCTGCAGCTGCAGGCAACGTGGGATGGGGTTGGCTGAGCAGCCATTTGCACAGGTCATGGCTGAATCCAGCCCTCGTGAAACCACCGCGTCGTGACTGCCAGGCCACCTTACGCCCCGCAAGTGAGCGTGGGAGCCGTGGATGCTCCTGGAGCTGGCAGCCGCATCCGTAGCTGGCTGCCTTCCCCGAGGGCCCTCCTCACCTGCGCACATACTTCATTGCAAATGCAAACTGCAGACCAGGATCCTCAAAGGGGTTGCCAGCAACTGCCGGCTGATTTATGAGTTGCTGTCAGATGCGATGCGATAGAAGGAGCTTTGCAAGCTTCCCAGGGAGACCAGGTGGTTCTGAAGGAACCTCTCTAGGTCAGGGCTGTTGGTGGTAAGTGCCCTTGGCTAGTTACAGCTTGGAAAATCGTACTTTCTGTGCCCAAACCTCTGATGGAACCTGAGACCGGGAGGAAATGGATGGGCGGTGATTCTTCATGACCCCATCTCTTGCAGACAGGAGCTGGATTGCTGGGGGCAAGTTATTCCCTAATTGAGCATTACTGGCATTACTGGCATCAGTAACTGACCCAGCAGGCCCAGTTAGGGGCCATGACCATGTTCAACCACATGAAACGAAAACAAAGTAATCAGGCGCATTTTGAGAGACGGTGGTAAATACAGCGAGCAGATGTGAGGACGAGGGTGAAGGGAAAAGCTGTGATAGAGCCTCTCACTTTCCTCTGAAGCACCTGCTTGTGGTCACAGCTGTAAGTAGAGTGCTTGACCCAGGGACTGCTCTAATATAGTGATTTCTTTGTGCCTGGCCCAAGACCAACCTGCTTCCCTGGGTCAGCAGCCGGCAGTAGGATGTGCAGTGCACCGAGCAGAGGGAGAGGCAGAAGCCACACGTGCGGCTCTCCGCTTATCTCATTTGAGAGCAGTGTAGATGTCCAGAGCAAGATAAATAAATCCTACCCCCTTGTCCATGAATACGTCTCCAGGGGTCAATGCCAGAATTATGGTTTGTCAGCATCTCTGCTAAAAAGCTTCAGACCAGCTTCACAAGCAGGGCAGGCAGATGGCATCCAGCTGAAGGACTCCATGGCACCATTTGTCATGGTGAAGAGCCACCAGGCTAGAAGCATCCTTCTTGGCTCGTTGCAGCCCTGATATTGCACGTGGCAAGGCCATATGCTGTCTCCCACAACCTGTGAGTCTGTTCACATCTATCTCATCAGGAGCTATGCTGAGATGTTACGAGAGCTCCCTATTTATACAACGTGGCTTATAAGCTTCTGCATTTGTCACTTCACGTGTGTGTCTCATGCCAGGTTTCAAGTCTGTGATAGGTCTCTTTGGTTGCCCAGGAAGGTCAGGATCATTCTTGGCCAAAACTCTCTCCCTCAAGTTTGATCATATTTTTCCATTCTGGTTTTGGTGGGAACACAGCTTTCAGACAACCTGTCATAAAACCGCCTTTTTCTTGGTCTCCCTCTCTCCCTCTTTCTTTACATTTTAATTTGAACAGGCCGACACCTTCCACACACTGATCCAGGCACTGATATGGAACCAGATGGTCGCACTGGAATCTAACTTACAGCAGGCAAACACCGAGCCCAGGGCACACAGAAATGTTGCCAGAACAGAGATCCTATGATGAAATGCTCTGTGCAGTTTGCCCAGAAGTGGGAGTTTTCCTTCCAGGAAAACTTTTCCTCCAGGGGCTCAGGCTGCTACAAAAGAAGAGCCCTTTTTGCTGGAAGTGTATCTGTTCATCCATGTGTCTGTACCTGTGCAGAAATGCCAGCCATGCAAAAAATAAAATAATCACCAAAAAATGAACTATTGTCCAAAAATGAAGTATTCTCCAAAACCCATCCCAGCCATCTTTGCCAATTTGCTCTGCTTTGTGTAAAGGCCACAGGGACCCCGCTGAGTAAGGGAACGGGTTCTAGCATGGCTACACCCTCCTGTACTTACACCGGAGGATCGCTCACTTACAAGAAGGGGGGAGCTGCTCACATGGAATTGCTGAACGACACCACTGAGAGCGGAGGGCGGAGGGCTGAGCTGTGCCAGCCCACGAGCAAACCCAAAGGGCCAGCTGCCCCCAGCCCTGGCGCTGCCGGGAGAAGAGGTGCTGCTCTGCCACGCTATTGCCCGAGCGAGCCAGGCTTGCTGTCAATAATGGGTGCTGGCACGTTCCCCTGCCGTGTCCCTCGGGGAGGGCGAAGGGGACTTGGCTGGCTGAGCCATCGCTCCCGGCCTCACGTGGAGCGAAGGGTGGCCATGGCGGGTCCCCGTGGCGTCCCCGCGGTTGGCAGGGCTGGCTGCCATCGTCTCGCCGCTAATAGGATCAGGGCTTGGGGAGGGAGCCAGGGTGGCCGCTTGACGTCGGCCTCGTGTTCCTCCGCCTGAGAAGAGTCAGCTCATTGCAGGGCATGTGAGACAGAAACCCGAGCTGCCGTGGTACAGAGCTGGATGCAACGCAGCAGGGGAGGGCGAGCAGCCAGGCTTCCCCCGGGTCCTAGCCGCCTTTTGCTGCAGGGTTGGCCTCTGAGCTACTCCACGCCTTCCTTAAGTAGAAATCCCTCCTCAAAGAGGTTTGCAAGGGGCTGTGAGTTAAACGCGACTCCTCCTTGGCCCCGTGCCCACCGCTGAGTTTGGGCTATGAGTCAGGGAACAGGGGAAGGAAGCCAGGGGATGCAGTCATGCTACGGGGGGGGGTGTGTGTGTGTTTGCACTGCAGACCCTTCCTGACACATAAATGGTGGTTGGAGGTGGCTTTTACAGGTGGAAATGCCCCCACCGAACGCTGCTGCTGGGTCCTGCCATAGTAGAGACCTGGGTGTCGCTGCAAGGTGGGGGCTCTGGGTAAGGGACCCCAACACTAAGCTGAGCATTGAACCGCAGAAAACCTCCATCCCTCACTGTGCCTGGGAGCTCCCTGCCTTCTCTGGGATGCTAAAGATAGCTCATGTGCCCTTACATCAGTTGGCCAGCATCGTCTGGTCCTGCCAAGGGGACACATAGACCTGCTGGACCTGCCAAGCCCTTGGCTCACCTCAATAACCACTCTCCATGTGACAGCTTTGGAAAGGAGAAGGAGGTGTTTCAAGCCACTTTCACATTTCCCTGGGCCTGGTTGTGAAAAAACAGCTCTTGGCTCCTCTGTATTGGACCAGCTGGAGATCCTGAGGGAAACTGGGAGCTGAGGTCTTCTAGCAGATGCCTATCTGTGTTCTTACTGCTGTGGCTGCTAAGTAATGGGGAAAGGACTAGATAGCTGTGTGGGGCAGAACCCTTTCCAGAGCTAATTAAGTGACTTCATTTTGTTGGGGACAGACTTTTTAGTAGGGCCTGTAGCAATAGGACAAGGGGTAATGGTTTTAAACTAAAACAGCGGAGATTCAGACTGGATATAAGGAAGAAATTTTTTACAATGAGGGTGGTGAAACACTGGCACAGGTTGCCCAGAGAGGTGGTAGATGCCCCATCCCTGGAAACATTCAAGGTCAGGTTGGACGGGGCTCTGAGCAACAGTGATGTAGTTGGAGATGTCCCTGCTCATTGCAGGGGGGCTGGACTAGACGACCTTTAAAGGTCCCTTCCAACGCAAACCATTGTATGATTCTGTGATTCTGTGAAGTGCATCTTGGCCTGCTTTGTGTAAACCAGGGCAGAGTACATGAGTGCAAAGCAGGGGACCAAGAGGTGAGACCCACCTATGGCAAAGTGGGAGGCAATGCAGAGCTGCTCCCAGCATGGGCAGGGAGCTCGGTTCTGCAGTAGATTTGGGAGTGACACACACAGGGTGCCGTGCAGGCACAAATTGCATCCAAGTGGGGCTTGACAACAAGCTACAAATCAAACTCATACATCTGGGGCATGGGGCTGCTCTAAGATTGACCAGCTTTGCCTTATTTAAAATTCCCCAGGCTGGCACACTCCGCAGTCCTGACCACCTTCAGGATACTCCATTTAGAGAGAATACTGCATCCCTCTCCTGAAATCACAAAAACCCCAGAAACCAGGGATGCTGGCATCTGCTTGGATAATTTGGCTGACTGAGCATGACTTTGATTCATTTATTTTTTGAGAGGGAAATATCTGGCTCAACTGGAGACTAATTCCCTCCCTCTCCTGAGATTGTCTTTATAGCTAAATCTCAGCTCTCTCGCTCGCTTGCATACCTCTGGAAACAATTGAATCAATTCCTTGTTTATAAAATGCCTGGGTTTGTGTACAGTTGACGAAATAAAACCTGTCTTCTATTTTCCTGCCAGATCTCAACAGCATTAGTCTTTGAGGAAAATTTTCACTTTATTTTGTGTGTGTTTCTCACTCTCCAGCTGCAAGAAAGATGCACTTTTAGAGAAATAGGAAATGAAGGCCAGAGCAAGATACACTACTCACATTAAGGAATTCAGGTCCTGACCTATATCCATTTTTCATCCAACCCTGAATCCAAATACACCTGATTTTCAGAAGCTGATAGCTGGAGCTGGACTTGAAACACACGACACAGACATTTTTATCACAGATACAGGTCCTAAAGATGTGCCTTAATAGTTGTTTTTCAGGTGTCTCCTGACCTCCCACATCCCTCTAGCTGAGATTAATTTTCTCTGACCTTAGTCATCTGATGGTGCGGAGGATCCACGCTCTTTCAGAGTGAGCAGCAGGGTGGCACGAAGCAATCCATCCTTGCGGGCAGGTTTCCTCCGATCTATTTTGGACATCTAGGTTGGGTGATAAGAATCACTCCAGGACCTCCTGAACTTTTAAGGGGACCTGAGGGCAACTTGCTTTCATGAAGATATTCTCCTTCGGTCCAAAAATGCCATGTGCTGGAAAAGCACTGCACAGCTACATCTGATAGGCACACTTGAGGGTGGGGCAGCCGGGGCTCACTGTGGACGAGGTGTGTGAGGAGGACCTGAGATGCTCTGTGTGAAGGACCCAAAAGCTGTGCTCTGTGCAGCGTTTCAGATGTGCCTCTCTGCTCCAGAGAGGTTCAGACTTACATTGAGGCCAAGAAATGAAAAAAGTGCTTATTGTTGTCCAGTGTAAAGGTAACACCAGGGCAAATACACCTTGTGGTTTAATCAGTTCATCTCCATATTCTAACATCAGGCTGGCAAAACATCCCAGCTTCTCCCGGAGCCAGGACAGCCGCCCTGGGCAAAGACAGCTTAGCACTAGCATGAGTTTTGGCTCTCCCATTCAACCTTTGGCCCTCAACCTCGTTATCCTTTGCTGCTGCCAGCAATATTCCCAGGGTTCAGGGTAAGCCATTGCCTGCGCTTCTCACGTGGGTCCCCGAGGCTTTGCTGCTCCCAAAGACCAGCCTAGCATGGCCATTCTGTCCCGCTCCCTCCTAGTAAGAAGCAGGGATTGTGAAAAGAAAAATGAGTGCGCGCGCAGAACAGCTCTGGCACAACCATGATGCCTTTAATTCACATCCTCCGTTTGTTTGAAATAACATCCTCATGTAGACAAGCTGTAAATTCAGTTCTGCCAAAAAATCAAGTTAATCCCTGCATTTCTTAATGCGCAGCAGACAGTTTGCTTCTGGCTTTCCAGCTCTGAGGAGAAGCCTTACTAGGTTTTCTGTACCTTGAGTTACCTGATAGCCAGCCATGTTAGGGTACTTCTTCTGTGAAAGTAAATTTAAAAAAAAATACTTCCCATGCCAGGATCTAGGCTGCAGAGAGCAGTCGAGGGCAGTTTTTACTAACCGATGGGTTTCGACTGCCTAGGGAGGTTGTGAAACACATTAAATAGGTGGTCATGGGTTAGAAGAAACAGTGTTATCCAGCAGCAACGCTGTTCCTCCCACATGGGAAATGAGAAGGACCTCAGTTACTGGTTGCCAGAGGACACACTAGCCAGGGAGCTGCTAAATGGTTTTAATTGCTTTCAGCACTCAGTCCCTGCGCTGTGGGTGCATCTTTTACCTCTGCAGCCGGTAACCACCAGCACATCTTGCTCTTCGCCTGGAGGGACTGAGCTGCTGCTGTATAGACTGGCTGGAAACTGGTCCCAGCGTGGGGGAGTTAGAAAAGTGCCAGTATATTTAAAAAAATAGCCGTGAAAAGGAGCCTTATCTTCAGGATAATAGAATGTGTAGCTATTTTTACCTTGGCATACCTAATTTTTATATGTAATCTAAGGTAAACACACCGCAAAGGGAAGGTAGTGAAGTTTTAGTCAGCAATAAACTTCGCAAAGCCAGCTCCAAGGCGGGGATAATCTTCCCCTTGTCTAGTTTGTTTGGAAAGAAAATTAAACCTGCTTGTTCTGATTGTGTGTTTGCCCATTGTATGCACATTGGTTCTCAGTGGTACAAAGTACAGCTTTTTCTGCAGTGCAGATCAGTCTATAAACCTATTCACTTTTGCTGCTTTCTTGACTTTAAGTGATTAAAAAACCCCCCACCTATCTTTGCCGAAAGACCCTTTTCAGCTGAGTTTTGTTGCGAATGAAATGAGAAGCTGAGCTCTGTATTGCAATGAAAGAAGAGACTTTGTTTCTGTTCCTTGTGAACATTGATGGTACAACCTGTTTTGTGCAGAAGCAGGAATATTTTCTGCTACATCTTGCAGTCAGGGACTGTATGGTTTGTGCTGCAATCAGCACAGCAGTGCAGCCCCCTCCCCTTGTTTGCAGGCGGAGATGTTGTTTGTATGAGGCAGGTGGGCAAATTAATAATGTTCGGAACTGAGCCAGGCCTGCAGCCTTGTAAAACCCATTGCTTAAAGGTACTTCTGGTCTGGAGACCAACAAGGAAAGAGAAAAACTGACCGTGCTTAGGACTAATTCATTGGGTTGATACAGAGTAAAGTGATGTTGTAGATACAAGTACTATTTCTAACAGATGGTTAAAATCGTATCAGTGGGAACGTTTATAGGTGGATATATCTATTGACTGATTAACCATTTATGAAAACACATAATAATAACGTCACAATCCTTTACCACCTATCAAAAGTCCTGTGGTGTGAACTATTCCTGGAAAAAGACATCCCACCTGTCATTAAAGAATAAGATGATGGGATTTTTTTTTCCTTTTCCCTTGTAAAGGTGGTCTGGATGATACAAACCACACTGATGGAGGGGAGAAGACGACACATGTGAGCTCTCTTGCAAGCAGGGGCTGGTAGGACCAAGTGACAGAGCCATCCCTTTTCCTTCCCTCTCAACTCTTGTCCTCCCAAAATTAATAGAGAGCAAGGCAGTGATGCTTTGGGGTCTACCCTCAGCAGCCACTTAGTTGTGATTTTTGAGCCAAACCAGAGATGTGACCACAGAAGTGCGTAGGGTGAGGTGAAAGGACTGGTGAAGGGAACCTCCCTGGTACCTTCAATGCATCTGCTTAGAGCTATTCTCATGGGAAAAGCTCATTAGAGCTGAGTCCACTGTGCCAACATGCTTCCTTGTGAGATTTGCAGGGGCTCCAGACCCTGATGACACCACCACAAGGCTGCTGCTTCTTACAGCATTTCAGCTTCTCCTGACTGGAAGACATCATGGAAAGGAGAGACAAAAAGGAAAAAAAAAAAAAAAAAAAGCCACAGGCAAATAGCTCCTTTTTAGCACTGATTCCACATATGCAGGGTACTCTGGGGCTGTGGAGGTGGAATGTTTTCCCCTCTTGGTTTTTCCTCATCCCTAACCTCTTGGTCCTCTTCAGCATTTCCTTTCTCTCCATGGTTACTCTATACAAACAATTTCCCTGCTGACACGGTCAATGCAAAACTGCCATAAATATGCACTGCAGATGCAACGAATTACTCACCCGCGGGGTGACTCATCTGGAGCAAGTTGGTGAAGAGCCATACTGGGGCCTGTGAGTCAGCAAGGCTGGTTTGCTTTTGAGCTCACACCTACAGGGAGTGAAAGCACATCTCAGTGCCTTTTGTGGAAACCCAGGGAGCCCGGCACGGGTGGCCCTGATGGCTCATTCAGGAGATTACTGGAAATCGGGGGAGGAAAGGCTTTGATCAGCTTTCCTGTTGTCACTGGCAGAAGGAGAGGACTTGTGGAATGAGAGGGTGGCCACTGTGATCAGATGTGGGATTCGAGCCTGAGCCCTCCCATGGTGAGAGCCCAACCCTCAGTCACTGGAAGCCAAGAAGATGTTAGCACCTGAAGGAGGGCAGGCAGGGCAGGCTGCAGGTAGCAGAGGGAAAGCCATGCAGGCGCTGTCTCTTTTTTAGGGCAGAAAGCAAGCTTCATGAGCTGAGTCCATAAACCATGAATTTTTTTTGTGGTGCTGATGTAACTCAGCCACAGCTCAAGTGTGTCCTGAGTCTGTACGGTCTCAGCAACCTCAGGATGCTCAGAAGTATCCTCTATTTACCTGTTACTGTGGTCTGTTTATTCCCAGACATTTGATCACTGTTCCCAAGAATTCAGGGTGCCTGCCCCAAAATGATTAGGTTTTCACGGTGACAGATTAAAGCAAACTTTGCTTAACAATATAATCAGTCACTACACTGGGCAAACGAAGGATAAAGCAAGGCAGACATGACATGGGAAAGTTGTGTGTAGAACTGATAGGAACTATATGCAAATGTGAATGCAAAATAGAAATAAACACAAATCTAAACTGAGAAAATATAGATACTTATAATCAGAAGAGAAATGATGTGTTATTTTGTTTGGGTTTGGTTTTTTGTTGTTTTTTTTTTTTAAGGCTAATAGGAAAATTGACTACTTAAGGCAGAAATTTGGCGTAAGTGTTATGACAAAATTTCATGCAAGACTGGGGCATCTGCAGGTGGAGGTGAATGCCAGCTTGGGGACAGGAATGCAATTGGGACATCAGATCCCTCTTTTATTTTCTGAAGAAATAATTTAAAATATCCTCATCTAGCTGAAGCAGATGGCTACAATCACACCATTTTATCTTAATCGGAATAAGGAAAAATTTGTTTCTTGGCTTCATGACACTCAAGCTGTTTCTCTTAGCCTTTTCCCCAGGAAAAGCCCCAAACACTTCACACCTTTGACATCCCTAGGTTCTTTACCTACTGGCCAGACTGACTCATGCTGAATTTGCCTAAGCTGTCCATAACAGTTCGGATATGCTAAACTACCGTTTATATTCCGTGCTATCTCCAACGATTATCATATACTGTTTCATAGATGATACTGTGCTAAGTGCTATATTGAGCCCTCCTGAAGGAGTTAGGCTTAAACAGGGTGTCTAAAGGGTGTAAGGGCCTTCTGGGTAATCATTTGTAGAATGGTCTGGTCGTGCCAGGTGCAACTTGTGCTCAGGCCACTCTGTTTGCTGAGCAGAGCTGGGCCAGTGCTGCGATGCCTAGCGTGCTTGGGCTGGCTCCCATTCAGAGAGCCCCGCAGCTCAGCTCTACCTTCATCCAGGCTTCCCTGTTGCCAAAGCGGTTGTTTTGCAGAAAGACCTTAACATCCAGGATTAGCTGGGGGTATAGCCCCAAACCATGGAGGCTGCATTGTCTGAGGGAGCATTCACCCCAGTACCCTGCACTCAGGAGGCCATGAGGTACTTCTGGGTTATGGTGCTTTGGTATCTCCTACTCTTGGCTATGGCATGCAGCACTGTTGTCTCCTTTTCAGTGAAGAACTGTTTCCAATTTTACATAGTCAGCCTCCAAAAAGGGTTGGCTCACAGGCTGTTGTATAGAGGAGATAAAGTTAGATGATCCCTAACATGCCATGAAATGCTCCATGAAACTTTGTTGGGGATAGAATACGAACCTCCTTTAAATAGACTCCCTGCGACTGCCTGAGGCCTGCGCTTCTCATTAAGATTGCTTTTGGTTTTGATGAGCAAGGAATTCTTGGAAAGCATCGCTCCTCTTCTCTCTTGTATTTAAATCCCTCCTTCACTTCTCCACCATGCCGTGTCTTGGCTGTTGTGGTGACACCTTTGTGGGGCTCTTGCTAACCACCACCCTCAGAGAGGCTGGTTTGGTTCCCAGATCAACTGTACCTTGCTGGGTTCCCCCCCTCGGTGCCCGGGCTCCTCTCCACATTGGCAGATGATGCCTTCACACAAACCCACTCTGAGCCAGAGGAATGGCTCGCTGGTTGCAGGGGCACAAGCATGAAGACATTTGTCAGGCTTCTTGCAACGGGGAGGGAAATAACCATCAGCTGCTGCCAAAGCCGATATGGTGCAGTAAAGCACGGGTTTGTTTTTGTGGTGCTTTCCAGAGGGCAATTAGCAGTCTGAGGAGATGGTAAGTGGATTTGGGTGGAAAGGGAAGGCCTGATGCATGAAAAGAACAGGGATGAGAAGAGGAAAAGCTCTCCTGGTGGAAGTGGAAGGGTGCAGACATCCTTCAGACCACTTGTCAGCCTGGGAGCCATGGAATGCTTCCAAGAGGTCCAGGAGTGGTAGCTAAGAAATGCACATTAGTAGGCTTTATTTTGCTTTGCAGGAGTCTGCTGCACAGCTGGAAAATGTAATTATGTCCTTGTGCTGTAAAATGGGCTGCACACATGCTGCTCCAGGCTGAGATTAGAAGGGGAATCTGGGAACAGGTTAGGTACAGGCTATGCTGCAGTGGAAATGTGCTTGCTGTGAATCTAAGAGGATAAGATTTGTCCCAGAAGTCACCTTCTCTTGACCCCAACCATTTGCCTGGCATGTCTAAGGCAGTAAGAATAGTTTGTTGTAAACCTGGAGCATCTCATCTATGCCCCTCACTTCGGGTAGAGTGCTCAACCATTTCTACAGCCTAAACGTCAAGTTTACAGGATAAATTGGGACAACTAATGAAGAAGCAGACTTGGAGGAAGAGAATGGGACAGCATGAGTCCCAAGCAATGGGACCACCTCCACAGGAGATGTTGTCCCCTGCTATGGGGGTAAGAAACAGAGCTGAAAGAGGACAGTGTGTAAGCAAGGAAGGTCTCTTCCCAGTCAGTGAACTGGTGTGGAGAGACCCCAGGTTTGCAGTTCCTGCGTATCCTGTGTGGTTAGTTGCTGCTGCTGGAGAATGCTCCTTCCCAGAACCAGGTGAAGGATTCAGAAAATTTTGTTTCCTGCATTCTTCCTCCATCTAGCAAGTAAACAGAGCACACAGGGTATCGTCCTCTGGCGATGCCTCCAAATGAGAGATAATCACCTGCCACTACCATCAGTCATTCCTTCAAGCTGTAAAGAGATGTACTTTTATCTATAGGTTCAGATTTTTCTCTAGACCTCAGTGGGAATAGTCAGGACGTTTCCATGTAAAAGAGCTCTTGTTCTCACATTATTACTTTACTTTGCTTTTTTTTTTTAACCTGGAGAAAGCCCAACCAAGAACAATAGTGAGACTCCAAAGGTTGCGAAGTCAAGCACCCTGGTGCTAGAAGCTGCCAGAAATTAGGCTGTTCACATCAGTTCAGTTTGATCTCCTATTTTGATTTCTTTTTACAAGATCCTGCGTATTTCAGGAGAGGGCCCCAACCTCATTCAGCACGCTGGTGGGACAGTGAACCAGGCAGGGTGTGCCATAAAGCAAACACTTTCTCTTGTGATTAAGGCACAGTGTGGGTATCCAGGAAAGGCAAATTATATTCTTGGCTTTGCTACCACCTTTTGTTTGATGTTGAGTTGGGTGAGATGGTATCATAATGGAAGTGTACGAGGTGGCTGAATTATGGTGGTGGCTTGGCAGCATGAATTATGGTCTTTTCCACTGTAGGTTTTTTGGTCTGTACTTTGCAACCTTTGTGTTCTAGCAACCAAGCTTTTTCATAGCACACATTGTACTGGAGGACTGGCTAGATCCCTGGTTTTTTTAGTGTCCTCAAAAGAAAACAGCATCTTGGTGATCGCTGGCTTGCACAGCTCATTGTGATCGTGCCTTTCTCCACTTGAGGGCGATGTGACCTGATTCAGTACACACAAGAGGCAAGTCAGTGTGAAATTAAGATGACAAAATTTTGGCATCTAACACTGGGTGTCCAAATGACGTCTAAGCACCTGAGATCCCACTGTAGTTGGTGGACATTTGGTCAATACAGCCAGTGGAGTCTGGAGAGAAATTCAGCTTTCTCTAGAATAGACAGGCATCAGCTGAGGACGTGAACTGCTCCCTACGTATACTTGACTGTATTGGGTAGGGTCAGGAATCCCTTCCTACCGTAATGCCTTGTGTCTTTGAGATGGCCTTGAGTCTCCTGTATGGGCTCCAGCTGCTGCCCCAGATGGGTCTCCCAAAGGTCCTTGGACACATCTTCCAGCTGTGTACAGGTATGTTAGCTATCCTGAGGCATGTCAAGTGGCACTGGATACCTATTAAACAACCAAACTGAGGCCCAGATCTCTGCTTATAACTATGGGAGTTTGGACATTTAGCTCAGATGTAGGCATAGGCACTGAGCTGCCTACATTTAAAGGTCTTGTCTTCAAGCTAAGCCCTGCCCAAGGTTATTGATGTCATTGAAGAAGGGAAGGTGTCCAAGGGGGTGTGGAAATACAGGACATTTTTGCTAAGGGGACTGCATGCCCACCTCTCAGTCGGACTGTAAGGAAGGCACTTTGTGAGTCAAGATCTCAGATCCAGAAGAAGCTGATGAAGTTGACTGAAAATACAGGTGATGTTCCGCCACCAGGTTGCATAGTCAGGTTTTACTATGAAATATGTGGCAACAGGGTTTTTTAAAGACATAAACCTTTGCTTTGTAGATGCCCATGATACTCCTTATGGCAAGAAATATATTTCAGCTTTCTGCAATCAAGAAATACACTTTATTTTTATAGTCCGGGAAAGTTACCTTGCACTCCAGGAATATGGGAATATGCAATGACTGCCTGATAAATGTTACTTGATCTAAATGATCCACCTTAGTTATGTCTGTTTTATCTGTCAGATTGATCAGCGTTTACCTTTCTTGTTTGCAGAAGGAACAGGAGAGAAATAAGGTTGGAAATATTTCAGTCCACTTAAAACTACATGAAACTAAATTAGTTTTATAGCGGCAACTGTAGCAGACATTGCTAATTAGCAGCAGCTTAAAATACCCAGACAGCAATGGTCTGTAATGAAATGAATAGATCCTCATTGACCCTAGCAGTAGGGAAAGTGTTATAGGGCACCAGATATCCACAGCAGAAGCCTAGGAGCTCATGCTTCTTTCTGGACCTTGCCTCCCATGACCCCATTCAGAATCTTCACAGGTTCAGTTCCCTTCCTAAAGTCAATTTTCACGTGTAGCACTTGATTTTTTTTTTTGAGCAAAAGGGTATCTATTCTGCCTTACTAGATATAAGTGTTGTTCTGATGTAGCGAGAGCTGCACAGAAACTACCTTCTTTTTGGGTCAGTGGGGAGAGGAAAAGACCAAGTCCCAGGTCTTGGAGCAGAGCCCAGAACTACATATGCTTATCTCCTTGAAACCAGTTGAAGTTTAGACCTGTAATGAGCAGTTGGGTCCCAAAATACCTCTGTGGGTATCCCCAAATTCGTCTTATCTAGTTCCTTGGGTCTGGTCATCTTCTGATGGCCAATCTAATAATACTTTGATTGAGTTATAGCCTATGCAGGGCAAGGATTTGGTTTAGTTTGGATAAAAAGGAAACTAGAGTGCTTTCTTAGTAATTCATATATGTTAGTGGGTTAATAGAAAATGGTTGTTGGATCATTTGTTTCACCTGTGCCTCTGCCTCAGTTCTCAGACAGACAAGGTACTGCTGTTCTCTTAGTCTTTTATACAAGATAAAAGTAGTAACAGAAGGGAATTAGTAAAGGAAAAACAAATTCCAAAGGGGAGACTTCACACTGGCCTGTGGACCTCACTCCCGCAGGATTGCAGAGAGGCCAAGAGCTGAGCAGGGCTCATGACAATTGGAAAGTGTCTGTCCTTCCCTAGGTAGTTGTACTGGGTCTGACAGAGGCAACCCTTCCAAACACACATTTGGGGCTCCCTGACCTTAGCTGTGGTCTTGCATTTTCTCCCCCGACACGTAGCAATCATTCTGCTTGCCTGCATCCCAGTGAAGCCATCCAGAAAGCCCTGGCACTGCAGTGGCTGACCCTCCAACCATCTGCCGGTAACAGCAGGAGCCTCCTGGCCACCTTATTGTGGGAAGCGCATGGTGACATTCTTGCAAGAGGGACTTCTGCCGAGCAATCGCCCTGCAGAAGGCTGAATTTACTGGCTATGCCTTAAAAGCTTCCACTGTAGTGCTGAAGGTAATGGGAATATACCTTCCTGCTGGCCTGCTTGCTGCTGATCTGATATCATGCCACGTGGGGGAGGTGTTGGAAATAGGCAAATACTACAGAATTAAAAAAAAAAAAAAAATCACTCTGAGTTGAAAGGGAGGAGAGCCAGGAAAGGAAATACCTCAGGCAGAGAATTACTAATTCTGTATCAAAGCCAGCAGCTCCTTACTTTAGTATTTAACACTCAGGAGAGCTGAGGGGGAGGATGCTGAGAATGGGTGAAATTTTTCAAAGGCACCCAATTTCTAGTGATTTTCCTTGGGTGCATTTTTCTGGTGAACATTCAGTTTGATGAGAAATGTGATTTTTAGTCATCAGAAGCACATTTAAATGTTCAACTGCAAATTGCTGAACAGTTTCAACTGGAAAGCAAAGTGTGGAGAGTGGCTGGAAAGGGAGGTGACACCAACCCCTACAACCAAAATCCAGCACTCATTGCTGCTGCTTTTCTTACTACAAGTCAAAGTAAAGTGCTTCACTCTGAGTCAAAGGGATCGTTCAAGGTGTCAGGAGAAGAGAAGGCAAAAGGAGACAGCTTTTTGCTGTGTTTAGCTACATAAAGGAGGGCTATTGAGAAGAAATGCACAACAAAAGATGAAATGGGCACAAGCTGCAGCAGAGGAAATTCCTTTTGGACATAAGGAAAAGCGTCTTTCTCATAAGAGCACTGAAGCATTAGAATAGAGTCCCAGAGAGGGTGAGAAGTCTCCATCTTTGGCGATAACTAAAACTCAATGAAGCAAGGCCCTGAACAACTAGATGTGACCTTGAACCTAGAGCTGCTTTGATCAGGGCATTGAGCTACAGACCTCCAGAGGTCCCTGACAACCCAAATTATTCTGCAGTTCTGTGAAGCTGAGACAGAGATTGAATAAAACGAGGAAAAAAAGTTCCCCATTTTCCCCTTATTCCTCTCCCTTCAGCACAGCTGGAGGCTGGTGTTCTTATGCTTTGCCGTGCTTTTTGCTTTTAACACCCCTGGCCCATACAGGGTACTAATATCCGTTTCAGCTGCTTTGCTTAATCAATTAAGCTAGTTTGAAGTTATTTCAGTCCCCAGTGATGCTGTCTGCATCAGTGACAATGAAATCAATTGCACTGCAACGAGAAGCACTCTTATTGCATTGCCAGCACTTATGGGGATGTCTTTTGATGCTGCAGGGACAGGGAAACAAATAAGACAAGGGCCAGACAAGGTACAAGGTAGGTCTACAAGCTCACCGAGGGAAAGGCAACAAGAAGGAGAAGACATTATAGGGAGGGTTGAAGCTGGTTGTCAAAGTGGCATGGTACACGCACAGGGATCTGCTCCCTTTCTCTGCTCCCTTAACACATCTTGTTGGTAGGAATGGTATATCCTGAGGTCCCAAGACTGGATCCAGGCTATAGGAGGCCAATCCTCTTATCCAAACCAGCACCCTCTTATCCAAACCAGCATCCAAACCAGTTCACCTGTATCTGGTAAGGAGCTGCATCTAGGTCTCATTATCAGAAAGGAGCAATATTTTTTTTGCCTATTTGGAGGTGGTGCGCAAGAATCCAAGAGTCACGGTTCAGTTTTGGGGCAGGGAGGTTTGGGGTCTTGCTGCAAAACCCTTAGGCATTTTGGAACTCTTAATTTCCGTGGGGTTTGGACTCTGCACCAGAGGCAGGAGAGCGAAACAGTCCAATGCACCGGGTGTTAACATTAGTAGTGCTTGTCACATGTTTGGATACCGTGCGGCTCTGGCCCTGATCCGACCTGCTGACTCCAGTGGGCAAGTCCACGGACTGACTTTGTTTGGCCTGTGGTCACCTCCCATGCCTGTAAGTACCTGGAGAGTTAGGAAAGGTCCAGGACAGAGAGTTAAACAAAACACTTGCTGGCACGTGTGTCTTTTTCTGGACTGGCAAAAGTCCTGTTTGAGTGGATCCAGAAGGCTTTTCTCCTAAATATTTACAGTATGCTGCTAAAAGGAACTGCCGGGTGTGACCTGGGGGCCTTCTCTCCACCTCTTTGCCTGAGGGAGATCCAAAACAATGCAAGGGAGCTGGAATTCCTGCCAGGCTGGTCTTCGCCTGGGGAAGGGATGAAAGAAAACAAACCACAGACAGCAGATGTCCCTTATATTACTTAATACAGCCTGCTGTGGGGGGCAGGAGAAGAACCTGTAGCGGACGGACCAGCTGAAAGCTCTGCTGCGGGACAGCCTTCCTACAGCTCTCGGCAAGGGCTGGGACATGGAGTGGCCAGACCCTCGGCCACGTGCTGGGTTGCTGCAGCCAACTCAAACCTTGACTTGCTGTGGGTCACCGCATCTGCTTTGACTTCACTGCAACCAGTGAGAAAAGGGAGAAAGCTGTTCCATTGTCATTTATTGGAGAAGGGTATGTTTTCTCTGGAGTTTTTGAGTCCTCCAGTGAATCACAGAGAAAGCTCTATTCCTGCCCAGCACTGCTCTTCCGTGGTTTCAAAAGAAACTGTGCAAAAACGTTCATTCTTTTATTTGTAGAGTCTGTCCCAGTAGGACTTTATTGGTGCCTCTCCTCTTAAATTCAGAGACTTTTTCCTGGCTTAAAGGTAGCTGGTAATTGACTTACAGCTGTCTCTCCACAGGAAATTGCAGTATCGTATTCCCTTTTATGTTGCTGCATCGTGGATTTCAGGGAAAAGGAAGAATGAAAAGGTGAGGGCGGGATAGAAACCTACCTCTGTTTGGTCCTGAGTCTGCTGCTGCTTGTCCTGAGGATCAGAGCGGATCAAGCTTTGTGCTGATGAGAACTGTCATCAGTAAGAGCTATGGGGTGATCATGGTCATCACAGCCCATGTAGGGGACCTTCACTTGGGTCTAGATAACTACTGTTCCTGAAATTTTCTTGAAAGGTGTCTCTTGCTTTTGCAAATGGTGGGTTTGTCTCCTTGTCTGTTTCTAGAGGATGGTGAGAGAAAGAGCCTTGCATTCAGCCCTGGCTGTATTCCCATCCCAGCCCCCAGTGTTACGAGAGCCAACCTTAGTCACCTTGAGTGTCCATGCAGAAAGATGTGTCTGCACCTTCTCGTGGCTTACATCCCTCTGTGGGTTTACTGACCACTGAACAGCGAAGGAGAAGACAGTTGCAAGGCTCAAACCCCATACTTTCAAAGCAAGAAGCATGCTAACAAACCTAGAGGAGCAGGCAGCCAATGCTAACCTTATTAACTACAATTACAAGGGCGAGTCAGCTTCATTCTTCAGGGCAAAACTGATCTCTGGGGATGGTCAGGAAGGCCGTTTCCCCCATGGAACTTGATTATACAAGCAGGTGTACGAAGCAGGTTTTATGACTGTAGTGCAGTAACAGCGGGAGGCCGCAGCACCGGATCGGGTTTCTTGGCTTGGCCCAAGATTATACATTACCACAGGGATTGCCAGAGATGCGCGATCTGGTTCAAATCAGATAAGAACATCTGCCTTCTCCTGCTGCCCTCCACAAACGATACATCAAAACTGGCCCCCGGCGCAATGCTGCTGGAGCCGAGCACCGTTTACCTCCGTGGATAATTTGGTCCGGCGTGTTGTGAAGTGTCAGAGCTGCCAGGGTTGAATTCCCATGGCCACAGCTGCTCGCGGTGGAGCTGGCAGTGGAGACGTCTTCGTCATTCATTGCGTGATCCCGCTTCCCCTCCGCTGCTTCAGCAAGCGGAACAGCTTCTACCCGGCTATAAAAGGCTTTTTCCTAACGTTCAGCTGTGTGCAGATGGAGACTTGCCATGGTACAGATATGCACGGACCACGTGGCCGTGGCTGTACGATGTTGCTCAAGCATCTCCAGACTGGCAGGGGTGCTTATCCAGGTCTGTTCCCTTAAGCAGCTCTGCTGTACCTCTTTCTTCTAATATATTGGTGATGGGGAAGTCTGGCCTGATAAATGATCATGAGAGGAATCTAGACAGAAATTAAACTGCTGAAGCATCCATAGATGAAAGCCTTTTCCTCATGTGATTGTAAGCAGGAAGACTGGTGATCTGGGGAAGTAGCCTTCATGCGGTGACCAGTTGAGCATGGCCCATACTCCACAAGCCCCTGTGGGATATCATCAACCAGGATCTGTTCATGGGCCAGCACTGTCCAAGTCCTCCATGAGCCGCTTCTGAGCGGGCACAAAGAGTCCTCCAGCATTTTACAAAAGGGCACAGAGGTCCCAGAGCTGACACAGGAGATGACAGTGAGTGCTGCCAGGTTGTGATTTGAGGAACCCTGTATGTGACATGGCCAATGTTATGACGCTTTTGTCTGAGCACACTGAGTCAGCTTTGCACTAAACAGCAAAGCGACAGCAAGGCTTCATGCCAGCAAACCTCAGTGAAGAGGAGGGACAATTTCTAAGTAATTGGAATTCCTTGAGGTTTCTGGTCAAAGTGTCACGGCTGTTCAGCTAGGAGGCTGGAGAATAAAAGGCTATCACCATTACACAGCGGTATAATTTAAAGCTGTAACTCCTGGGACTGTAGCTGACTGATCAGGCAGGGGCTGCTGAAGAGCTGTGATATGAGATGAGCTGATCCGGAGAGCAGCTCAGTGGGGAGGCACGTGGCATTGATCCGGGCAGGGTGGGTGAGCACTTGGGAAGCTGTAGTTTTATCTCCTCCAAGATGCCTTGGCCGTATGTACAGGACGTGGCGTGCTGCCAGAGTTGGAGACGTCGCTGCCCTGGCAGGAGCAGAGCTACGGGGGCTGAGCCGAGGTTTTGGCAGGTCTGTTGCAGCACCGCTGGGTTCCTGGGTTGGCTACTCAGGAGCTGCGGGAATTGCGCATTCTACCAGTCTGGGGGGAGACCTTTAGAGCTGAGAGCAGCCAGGGAAGGTGCATGCATCAGCTGCGTGCATGGCCCCGCGGCAGCACAAGACTGTCCATGCTGTTAGAAGGTGAGCACAGTCCCTGGCATGGCCCTATTGGCATTTCCCAGGTGATGCCCAGGCATAATTTGGGGGTTATCACAGGCTGGAGACATCCCCAACAGGCAGCAGTGCTGTGGCTGTCCTTTTTGAAGGACCAGAACATCTCAGCGGAGTAGAGGCAAACTGTGCTGCTGTGACATACGTCCTCAGAGCTGGAAAAGGGGCTTGTGCCCACCTTGTTGGCTGGTGCAGCCAGGATGGTGCCAGGGTGCAGAATCGGGTCTGGCAGTCACGGGATTCCTGGCTGTCCATCATGTGCTCAAGCCACTTCACGTAATGGCCTCCTAGAGGCCATTCATCTGTTCGTTTATAGGCACCTCTGAACTTTCCCTGGCTTCCGTCAGGTTAACACATGCACTCCCCAGCCCTGCAGATGCTCAGGAAAATTCAGACTAGGTGGGATCTGCACTGGGAAATAGCAATTGAGCACACTGCATTGCTACACTGATCTCCTGCAATGAGGGACTTCATTCGAGTACTTCTGCTTTGTCCTGATTTAAATATCCTGACAGTGGTGCAGCCCCGTGGCTCTCAAGAACGGCCACCATTTGAACAGCACTTTGCAAAAACACAAGCTGCGAAATTTCCTGGTGCCACCTGGGGTTGCTTGAGAAAAAGCAGTGAAAAACTGCTGCTGGCTACTGTATTTCAGCACAAGAGAGCTGCAGGCAGGCCGGCTTTTCGGTCTTATCACAAGGTTAAAACTGATGAATAATAGGGCTAACAAAAGAAAAGAAGGTTCTTCCTTGCGCTGCCCGGAGAACAGGAAATTCTGCACGGGTGAGCGCGCAGAGGTGAACAAAGCGTTAAACCCTGGCAGAGCAGCTGCCGCTGACCTTCTGGTCCCAGCACCACTAAACAAAGCTCCTGTTACAGCTGAACTTTAGTACCAACTTCTGCTGCTCCAGGGATCCTCGCAAAAGTACATGCCGAGCTGCGGTTAGCAGGGTGCAACTCAGCGGGGAATGGCGGAGGGAAGAGGATGGGAGGGTGGTGAAGCCCACGGAGCCCACCCTGTCCTCTCCCCGGGCTCTCCCAAAAGCCATCCTCTGCTGTAGCCAGTAGTTTAGGACTCCTGAAGCGGGAGGGTGCTTCCAGACCAGGGTGCTCAGTAGCTCCTGATTGATATATCTGCCATAAATCTTTGAATTTTCATTTAGACTTTTGACCTTTACAGGATCCTGCAGCAAAGAGTTGCATGGATTAATTGTGTGCACCAGGAAAACATGTTTCCTTTTGTGCCTAAAATGTGCTTAATTGCAACTTTTCTGAGTACTCCTGGGTTCTCTGGCATGGGAAATTACGAACAATTGTTTAAAAATCCTCTTTCCCTCCCTATTCATGGTTTTACAGCCTCTAATACTGTATCCTCAGAGAAGTCTTTCCTTTCAGATGGAGAATCCAAATCCGTGCAGCCTCTTCTCAAATGGGGGCCTTCCATAGCTCAGATGTAACGCTGGGGATCCTTGCTGCCCTCCTGCATTCCTTCCTCAGAAAGCAGAATCTGAGGCACTTCCAAGCAGAGGTCTTACAGGTATGGTCCAGGCTCTTAGCGTGACATAAAGATACATGAGAAACATTTTCAGCTGATGGCATTTCTCATCCTCCATTGGGGATGATTCTGGAATTACACCCCACATCAAAACACACACTTATTTCTGTGTGAGTCTTGATAAGAAGGATGAGGCAGACTGGACACGAGGCATTTGGTGTCTCCTTGTCTTTGTTCAGACTCCCAAACTGTGAGGAGGAAAATAATTTGTCCTGTGAAACAATAAATAAGAATCAGCAGGCTTATATGGGGCTGAAGACTGGTTGTGGCATGGAATACAGCAACAGGACAAAAAATAACAAGTTTGGGTTGAAATAACAATAAACATTATCTTGATGTTTTCTGCATGCAACTGAATTCAGTCGTGCTGCCCGATTTTGACAGCTTGAGCTTGAAATTTGTCCTTATCCAGCTCAGTGGTTTTTTATGCATATGGTTTACAGTGTGGTCAGCCCCAGAGCTGTCCACCATGTATTTTTTGCTGCTCAGGTCAAGAGCTCTTCTGTGTCTTCTCCTTATTGCTCTCAGCCCATTACACTGACTGCAGGGTGAGGGAGGTGGGAACTGTGTGGTTGCTGAGGGTGGACATTGCTCTCCAAGTGTGCAAGCAGCTGGGAGATGTATCCTGGGAGGCAGGTGGGTTGGCCGTCGGAAGTTTACCTAATAGTACATGCCGATAGGGATGTGCTTGAGGTCAACCTTAAGATCAGCTTTGTTAGCATTATCGTTAGCATTGTTTCCTGGGCCCCAGGAAAGCAGGGAGCCTGGAAGAGCAGGAACTTTATTGCTTAGGAGTTGGGAGACTCTTTGGTCTTTCTTGTTCCCAGTCTAGTGATAAGAAGTAACCCAAAGTGGTTGAGCACTCAAATACATGTCATGCAAGCCCTTGGGAATAAAAGAATGTGCAGATTACCATATTGGATCATTCTGGGCATGTAACGCCCTGTCTCAGCATGGTTGGTAGCTTCAAGAAAGCTATGAGAAACAGGGCATGCGTACACTGCTTCTCCTGCCAAGAGTTTCTCCGAGCTTTGAGCAAGCAGTGTTTGTGGATTTGCCCCCTCTGAGGCAGGATAACCTCCAGATCCCCTCAGCATCCAGCCAGGAGAGGCAGTAAGTGGTCTCTTTACCATACATTTGTTAAAACCTACGTGTTTTTGTTTGGACCAAACCACCTTCTGTGGAAACTGGTTTCATCAGACAGCCTCTGCCCTCCTCTAAACAATATGTATTATTCGGGGTGGCTCTCTAACTTTCAAAGGAAGTCCAAACTCAGCTCCAACCTGACACGTGCCTCAGGATGGCCTTGGGATGGAGCAGGACTATGGCTTGGAAATCACCTTGCTTACACCACAGGTGAAAGATGCAGTTTCCACTTTGCAGGAAGATTTTGTGGTTGAGGCTGTAAAGTCTCGTGCGAGGAGATGAGTGCCTTGCAGAGGAGGTCACTTTGGGAACTTGGAGGCTGTGGGGCAGCTCCTTCCCCTGTCAGGACACCCACAAACCTCCTCTCCCATCAGAATGTAAGGCAGTGCTCCGTAGCATTGCCCGGGCTCCCGGCTGAGTCACATCATCCCGGGGGCTTTGCCCCAATTCCTGGGATTTCATGAATCCTCACCTTCCATTTTGAAAACTTGTGAACCTGATGGTTGCTGGGGAAGGCTTGAAAGCATGGTGCAGGCGTAATTGGAAAGCTTAAAGCCTTGAAATTTACACTAAGAGCTGACACTTCTTGGTTTCAGAAACCTGCTATGGGTGGGTGTGTGAGGAGGCAGGCAGTGGCACTGGTGCTTTTAGCAGTAACATTGACAGCATACATATTAACGGGGCCACCATGGTCCAGGGCTTCATTGCATTTTCTCTGTGATTGCAACTCTTCCTGGAGAAGGGTCTCCTGTAGGTGCTGCAGAAGTGATGCATGAGACCACTCTGCCCCAAGGAGCTCCTGGTCCAAGTACAAGGGCTCTGGCTTGCAGTAGCCGATCCTTCTCCACAACCACCTGCCCCTGCCCCTCAGGTTGTAGCTCCCCAACCTCTGCCCTTGTCCACCTGGGTTATCAAAGCTAATGAACATGGAGGTCTCACTTAAGTGGCTGGGATGCAATTAGCTCAGCAACTCCCAGAGACTCTGGGGACCCTGTAGCGGTGGTACCTACTCCCATTCCTTTGTGAATCATTGTCTTTGGAGAAAGGATGCTGGGAGCAGAGGTAGAGCAGACATTTAGAGAGGTGCCTGGAGCACACTGAGCCTTTTTTCCCTGGGTGCCTGTCAGGAGAAATCACTGCAGCTGTCTGGGAGATTTCTTGCCTCTCCCTGCTAGATCTGTGTGTAACTGGTGAGAGACTGGTGCGCTGAGTTCACATGTACCTGGGATACAGTGGGAGTCATTTTGGCATGTTTGGAGCTCCCATACATCATCCCAGGTCAGGAGGATTTGCAGGCTTGGTTGCACCGCTGCCAGTATTCGTCAGGAGCTGAAATCGTGGTGTCGGTGGCAACGGAGGCCAAGTTTCCAATCTGGTCGATGCTGCGGAACGCTGCCAGGGCTGAGTCCTCCCCCAGGACCTCTGGGAACATGCCTAGGGACTAGCTTACCCCTGTTTCACACTGCCCACGGGCCGCCCCGCGCTCTCAGCGTTCCCCTCCAGCCCTGCCTCCCCACGGGCAGGTGACTCCGGCAGGAGACTGCACAGCGGTAGGAACCAAAGCCTGGGGTCTCCCTGCCTAGGGGCATCCCCCTTTAAAGCTGTCATGAGGTGCACTTGCCAGCTTCCCAGGGCCATTGTTGCAAATTGAAAAATGGTTTTGGAAGCTGCCAGACAGCTGCTTGGAGACGCCCCATGGTGCGCTGTCCTAAACACCAGGTTTTTGGGTTTTTTTTAATCTCCTAGATCAATAGTCTGGTGCACCGTGCAGTGCAGCCTCAACAAAAAGAGTATGGAAGAAAACATACGCAAAAGCCAAATCTCCAACCTCCACAGTTGCTTTGGACACCATGAATTACCAGTAGATGCCCGATTAGCAGGAGAGAGGATGGGGAGAGCAGAGGTCCGTTAGCGATTCCCTACCTCCAGCATATGGCTAATTAAAATTTCTAATTAAGGCACTGTGGGGGTGAAGAAAGGAAGCTCTTGGCCGAAAGTCCTCCTCCTTTTTCTATATTTCCTTCGATAGCTTTATAAATTTCCCCCCTAAATTAACTAATTAATATCACCTAATCAGTTAATAGAATTAGCTAATTAGATTGCTTAATGGAATTTCTGAAGAGCAGATTTAGAAGCTCTTAAGGAGACTTTAATCACTTTTTATCTGGGAAGCGGGCACCAGTGTCTGCATTCATTCAGCAACTTAGAGCAACTGCCGTTATCAGCAGAACATTTCTGAAAATCACTGATCGGGCTTCATCCTGCTCCAGAGTCACAGCTACAGTCACCCAGGCTTAAAAGGTCAGGTTGAGCCTTGCTGGCTTGCCCCTCCAAGTTGCTGTTGCCTGCATCTGATCGCATCAAAAATCCACCGCTCTCAAGTGCTTGGCACAGTATTTTAATAGAATTAGTGGTGGGGTAGAGCACTGCAAAGGTAACTGATCTACCTGCAGGACCTTGAGTGGTTTGTTAGCCCGTGGCATTTTCTAGCCTTGTTTGCTGATGGTATGCTTAAGTGGCGGTGAGCTGTAGCAAATCGCTCCCTCAGCCACCTCAGCGGTTGTGTTCAGAGAGGTCAAAGTTTTCTCCCAGTCCCCTCTGCACCAGCATGCAAACACACACATATGCGCGCACACGCACATGCATGCACGCACATGCTGCCGACTGCTCCCGACAGTGAGACTGCAGCAAAGGAGAAATATATGTGCTGGAAAAACATAGTGTTGGGTGAGCTTGTGCCTCGCTGCATGTGCTGTGGACATGCATGGTTTGCAACCACCACCAAAGATAAGGGTCTCCAAGGAGCACAGGGCAGCTCTAGCAAGTAGACATTTGTTTAAGGCTGGTCAGTGAAGAGGGGTGACAGCGGGGCTGGGTTTGCAATGGCATGCAGCTACAGGTAGGCTGGTCTTACTGGGACGTCCAGAGCTATTCTGGCTTTGGGCACTGGTCCTCATTGCTTTCAGCAGTGCAAGTTGGGAGTGAAGACCAGAGTGTTTGTCCCTGCTCTTTGGGACACCATATGAGAAAGGGAGGTCTTTGTGATCCAGGATGAGCCCAGCTCACCAGGCCCCTCATCAAGCCCAGTATGAGGAACTGGGGGAAAATGGTCTTGTCTGGGAGACAACATAATGTTCATGCCTCCACGCCAAGGGCTAGATCCTGAGTGACCTGCACTGCTCCTTGGACTTGCTGGAGTTGGGTTGATGTCCCCCAGCCCAACATCTGGCTATGTGCAGCAGTGGGAAGGGAGGCAGGGATCTGTTCTCCACACAGCGTTGCTAACGTGGCTTTGAAACAATTTCCAAAATGTGTGTAGCTTCCAGCCCCCATGTTAATTGGCTTGTTATCAGGGAGGCTGTCAACAGCCACAGCTGAATGTGGGATATGCACTCCCAGTTGGGTCCGGGAGCCCCATGTCTGACTCAGGCAGAAGTTCAACCTGGCCATATGGGAGTCATTCAGTTGTGTCCCCCCAGGCAAACTGTGTCCACCCTGCAGCAAAAATCAGATTGACACAGCCTGAACTGCAAACTCTGAAGGCGGTTTAATCCATCCCTGGTTTTTGACACCATGATCTGAGATGGGTGCAGCAGTGAATGACTGTGCTGTTCCTAGCAGCTGCTGTTATATTGATTGTGTGATCTTCTGTTCTCACCCTGAGCATAGCGTGGAGCGGGAGAAGGACCCGATGTAAGCTCTCACCATGGAGGTGATGCTCTGCCTCTCTGTCAGCTGTGCCCACATGGTTTAATTAAACAATCACGCTGTGTTAGACTCTTCATACAATGACATGCTCTAGGAACCCCTAAGACATCACCATTTTTCAATGGTTATCAAGGCAGGGTCCTTGTCCAAAGTTGCCTGTGTAGCATTTTAGCCAGTAGCTAGCATGGTTGCCCAGCTGCAGCTCTCATGGGTGGCAAAGTGGCACTGACAGATATGACCTGGACCTGTGCCAATACAGCTGCAGAATGGTGGTGGGCTCCTGGAGATAGATCAGCCTCTGCATGAGGGAAAACCAGAATGACACTGGACCAGGACAGCGGGCAACTTTGAGACTTCCCAAACTTGTTTTCCTCCAGCGTTGGAATGAAAACAAGGCTTTTGAAATATTTCCCTGTGACATGTGGCATTTTTTTGAGCTGCAAATGCTCAAGTCTCTGCCCTGCCTGAAGGTTCAGAGGACGGTTTTATCTCTGACTGCCGCACAACAGGACTCAAGCCATAAGTCTGGCAAGCCTGAAGGTCTCAGGGAGGCAAGGGGTAGCTCAGGTAGGTCAGCAGGAAGGAGGGAGCCTTTCCAGAGCCTGGTTCAGGTTCCTGCTGTGAATCACCCTCAAGAAGAGCATGTCTGTATGTGCTGGCTGTGCAGGACCAGTGCGTATTACCTCCCAGTCAAGCTGTCTAACACAGACACCCGAGTCTTTCTCCTTTGCCCCTCCAGCACCAGCAAAATTGTTCCAATGAAGTTCCCATCAAAACCAAGCCCTCTGAACAAGCACGCTGTGCTGGGACTTAAGTCAGATATGCAACACCATGTTCTCTTAATAAAGAAATCTAGGCAATTATCCAGGGAATTTGCCCCCCTGTTTCCCCCTCTTGCTTGTGGATTTCCTGTGAACAAGCTGAGACCTCTATATTTCCTCAGCGTCTGGGTTTTTTTCTGCCATTAACCTTCACAAGCCATCCCAGCCTGGGGATTGCCTGCAACCCAGCCCAGGCAATTATTTTGTTGGAGAGGTGCTACGCTCTGCCATGCGGTTGTTCTCCTCTCAGGATGAAGTGTGACCAGATTAAGTGATTTATAGCCGATGAGATGGCACCCCATAGCTTGGCTTCAAAACCTGGAAATTTTACGTCAAGTGAATAAACAATTAGAAGGGTCTTACAAGGAGGTTTATGGCAAAATTACTCCTCTCCAGTGTAGACATCTGCATCTGATAATAATACCATTCTCAGTGGAGAAACCCAAGCATTTTAAATAATAGGGTGATTTGCCTCTTCCTTGGAAGACACAGAGAGAAGCCAGAGAATGGGCCCCATGTGATGATCCTTCAGAGAGCAGCACAGAGATACTGGAGCAACCTAAATGTCATGTTGCCTCATCTTTGAGCATCTAGTTGCTCACAGGCTTCCCTCAATAACACTGAGGAAAACATCCTAGATTCTCCAGTCCCCAAGACCTGGGGCTTAGAGGGACAACCCAAGAAGAGCGTAATGAACCAACCTTCTCCAGCTAACCAGCTGCAGTGTTGAAAAGCAGCGTGTGTTGCTCAAATCAATGCACCTTATTGTATTGTCAGCACATTATGGACCTGTTGGTAGCCACTAAGAATTACTGGGGTTTGGGGGCAAGGACACCAGTTCACATTATCAGGCATGAATCAGTTGCCATAAAGGTTTTGCAATGTTAATAAAACAGTTTCTATCCCCTCCAAGGCTCCACATCCCACCGGTATCACAAGGCAATTGCCCATGGCACAGAGAGGAGGAGCTGGAGGCTTTCTTGGCACTAATGTCAGCCTGAAGAGTTGTTACAGTCATTTTCTGGGGGCAGCACTGGTTTCCCTGACATGGCAACAATATTTATCCCACTGGATGCCTGGTGATGTGTTTCCTGATGGGCAGATAGGTTCAGGTTTGTCCCTGGGCACTTGCAGCTGGAGCAGCTCCACGTGCAGGTGCCTGCTGCCGTAATGTTACCTCTGCCGGCAGCTGCCTTGGTAACAGGGAGATGATGAGGACCATATGGCACCAAAGCAGCCTCGCTGCTCCAGTAACATCTCTTAACCCTTTGGAGGGTATCCTCTTCCAGGCTGGGTAACATGGCAGGTTTAAATGGCTGTACTGGGGCCAACCAGTGCAGCATCTCAGCTTTGATAGTGGTCCCTTGCAGATGCCCAGGGAAGAGAGGAGAAATAAAGGAAATCTGAAGTGGCTCCTTCACCTTCCTGTGGGCCCAATGCCTGGCAATAGGTGGATTAGCACCTTCCTGATCCACAGCGTTGTGTCCACAGTTTTGTGTTTCATGTCTCTTGATGGACTTTGAGGAATCACAGAATCACAGAATCACTAAGGTTGGAAAAGACCTTTAAGATCATCAAGTCCAATCATCAACAACAACAACAACAAAAAAAAAAAACAAAAAACCAAAAAAACCCACACCACACACCACCATGCCCATCAAGCCACGTCCCACAATGCCACATCCACACATTCCTTGAATACCTCCAGTGATGGTGACTCCACCACCTCCCTGGGCAGCCTGTTCCAGTGTTTCACCGCTCTCTCAGTAAAGAAATTTTTCCTGGTATCCAGTCTGAATGTGTCTAGTCTGTAAAATTTCTCCAGTCATATGCAGCAGCTTGTACCCCCGGCATATGAGTTCATGAAAGCAATAGGAATATCATTCCTTCTAGCTCTCCATGGAGATTTCTTAAACTGTTAGGTGGATTCCTTTTGTACTCTTTTGGCAATGGCAAAATTTATTTCATTAGGAGTACCAAAATACTGCTGGAAAATTAAACTGCTGGATTTGCTCATCCCTAGCAGTGATTAGATGCATAGAGAACAGCTGAAAAACAGAAAAAGGATATATAATATTTTAATAGGATGCTTCAAGGCTTTAGCAATATGCTGTATGGAGTCTTTCCAAGGCAGAGTGTCTTTAGCTCTAATAAGCCTTGATGGGTTTTTTGGGGGGAACTTGCCTAACTCCTTTATGAGCCCTTGTGCATTTCTAGCATCCACAACATCCTGCAGCAAGGAGCTCCACAGCTCAACTGCACGTCGGGTAATGAACGACATCCTTTTGTTTGTTTAAGCCATCTGCCTGTTAGTTTTACTTGTTGGTCTCTAATTCCTGTCTTGGTGGACACCACGGACACCTGGTCCTTGTTTATCTTCTTTGAGCCACTGATGGGCTTTTAGACATCACATCCCTACTTTTTCCCCAATGACTTTCAAAGACAGACGAGTCCTAGCTTATTTGATCATTGTACAGTGCATTATACAAAGGCTCTTCCACTACTGTGCTACAGTTGTCCATTCCAGATGTTTTGCATTCAGCAAAACATTTGTGATAGCAAACTTTATGTAAACTTCTGAAAAACATGATAGTATGTGATTATTTTAGAGCGAGGTAGAGATAGAGAATGATGTAAGCGTATAGGTACAGCGAACACAGTAGGAGTATGGATAGAGATTTTGACTAAAATGCTAATCTCTGAATAATGTCTCCTATTTGTACAAGCTTTCTAAGAAAAAAAAATTTTTTTCTTATTCAAAACACCCCTAAAACTGAATACCCCAAGCGGGGTCTGGTTTGTTGCTGAAGTCTTGCTCAGGGATTGTATTCTGACCCAGCATAAAATGGTTAACACTGAAAAGCTAAAATATCCCTCCACTGGACATTCCTCTGGTGTGTCCGTTTTCACAGGCTCTGACTCCTGCACTCCTTGAACATGTGAACGTTTTCTGGTTTCCAAAACTGCAAGCTTATATTAACTTTCCCCTAGTCGGGTCACTAGCAAAGCTGTGTAAACAAATGGCCTGTAGCCATAATCTTCTTCAGTTTCCCCTATTGACTTCACTCTACTATTTGCCTGCCAAACATTAGCAAACCTTCCTTCAGAAATGGAGAAACTTTTGAATGCTTCTTAGGTGGGGTGAGTCAGGGGAGACTGAAAAAAGTCTGCTAGTATCTTATGATCATAGGCTGGGGTTGAAGAAGTGTACTGGTTTTGGCTGGGATAGAGTTAATTTTTGTTATAGTAGCTTGTGCGGTGCTATGTTTTGGATTTGTCATGAAAACAGTGTTGATAACAGGGATGTTTTAGCTGTTGCTGAGCAGTGCTTACACAAAGTCAAGGCCTTTTCTGCTCCTCACATTGCCCTGCTGGTGAGTAGGCTGGGGGTGTACAGGTAGCTGGGAGGGGACACAGCTGGGACAGCTGATCCCAACTGACCAAAGGGATATTCCACACCATATGACGTCATGGTCAGCATATAAAGCTGGGGAAGAAGGAAGAAGAGGGGATGTTTGGAATTATAGTGTTTGTCTTCCCAAGTCTTGTGATGGAGCCCTGCTTTCCTGGGGATGGCTGATCACCTGCCTGCTGGTGGGAAGTAGTGAATGAATTCCTTGTTTTGCTTTTGCTTTACCTGTGAAACTGCCTTTATCTCAACCCACGAGTTTTCTCACTTTTACCGTTCTGACTCTCTCCCCCATCCCACTGCAGGGGAGTGAGGGAGCGGCTGCGTGGGGCTGAGCTGCTGGCTGGGGTTAAACCATGACAGGAAGACAACCATGTTGATATGGTTAATAAAACTTCTTCAAGGAATGTCACCTATGATAGCATGATATTTCAATTTTAAAAGCGTCTATTGTGCAGTATCAAGGGACAGCAATTAGGTGACCAGTTCACTGCTGCATCTTGAAAGGCATTCATGCCATGACTCCAATGAGTAGAGCTATTTTGAAGTGGTTTCCCCAGAGACTGCTCTTGCTCCACTACTGTTTAAGATTTTGTGTAAGTCATTTTGCGGTGATATAGAATATATAGGGGTGAGGAACCTTTTATGGCATTACAGATGACACAAAAATTTGCAGGCTAGCAAATAAGAAAGATATGGGCTACTCATACTGAGAGGTATGGATTGTGTACTTAACTGGTCATGGTTCAGCAGGATGCTTTTAGTCCAGCTAAATTGAAAGGAATCCCTCTGGGAGTGAAGAATGCAAGGCTGTGCTTACAGAAAAGCAAGCTCCGTGTTTGAAAGCAGTGTCTTGAGGAATGACTTCAGGGTCATCTGTGATAACCTCTCAAGATGAGCTCTCACTGCAATGCCACGGGGGGGAAAAAAAATCTTCAAATCAGTTAAAAAGGTAGGTAATAGCTGGGACAGGGAAAACAAGAGTCTTGGGAGGAGAGCTATGCTGAGTCCAGGCATGTTGGGAGAATAAGCATGAAGAAGAGTTCAGAGAGACACCCAGAGCTGGACAACAGTATCTGGAGATGAAAGAAATTCTACCTCAAACTAGACCTTAGCTCCCTAAGGCAGGAGACAACTGAACATTGGGTTGTCTGGAAAGAACTGGTGGACTGGGCTCTCTCTAGAGACGCTGTTGAGCTTCTGCTTTAGCTCGGCTTTGAGGAGACCTTATTTAAGGGTGGAGCTAGAGGAGTGGTGGACTCCTGAAGCACTGAGTCTATGGATGTGATCCCCCATTTTTCCCATTTCTTTTCAGGTCTGGCAGGTGTCCACAGTAAGGTAAACCTGCTGAGCTTCAGGTCATCCTGAAGTGTGCCAGGAAGGACTCCTGGAGGGGGGTCTTTGGGTTTCATAAGGCGAAACCAGTTCATGACTTGCTGGCCTGTGATGCAGGAGGCCATTCAGATGAGCCAATGCTCCCTTACGCCAGAGATTCCTGTTGCCCGTGTGTGGGTGCAGAGATACGCATACTCATGTGCAAATGAATGTGCAGCTACGCGTCCCCGGGATGCTCAGCCCCACCGGTGACGTCCAGGGCAGCACCATGACTCCTCTGTTCACTCAGCCAGACTGAGTTTTTTTCCCTCCTGTTCATTTACCCTTCAAATTCTTTGAAGCACACAATTTATACAAGCGGGAGCTGGTTGCCTTTTTCTTCCCCCGCAAAACAAAAGGAGAGAGAGAGAGAGAGAAAGGATTGTATATATAAAGAAAAAGCTCCAGAAGAACAACCTTACAGCTGACAGCTCAGACAGGGTCTCCCCCAGGGAAAGGAATGCATTATATTAACCGTGATACACTAAGGAGCCTTGCGCATACATCACTTTCCAAAATGTTTTTAAAAGTTCATTAACTTCCAGTGGAAAGTTGTGGCTGCATCAGTTGCCTTCGAGCCATTTTTGCCGACTCTTGGCCCTGGCTGGGGAATACTTTGTTGATTTAGACGGGTCTATTAGAAAGTGTAAGTCTGCTGGGATATATAAAAGGCAAAGCTTCACTCTCCTGAACATTTCCTTAGTGCAGCACTTTAAAAATTGCACGGGAAGCAGGCTTTGAATGCCTTGCTGCTTTTTAACTGCTGGACTTTCAGCTTGAATGTTTCAACTTGGTTAGTAACCTGTAAATGACACCAATAAAAAAGAATCTGAATGGGGAGGGAGGAGAGAAAGAAAAGGATGAGATCCATCCAGCATTTCTACTGCTTCTGGGAATTTGTTTCTAACCAGTAATAAAAACACCTGGCACCCAGTGAGGACCATGTGCTGGAAAATTGGATGTGAACAACTTACCCAAAGGAAAAGTCTTTTTTTGGGGGTGACAAAAAGGAGTATGTCTATAATATCAGAGCAGGGAGAATAGTGGGGTGAAATATTTTCAAGGTTGTCTCCACTGCTTCTTGGAGGTGCTCCCCCAAACCAGCACTCCCGGAGCTTCAGACGGGGATGAAGCATCTCCTCCTCCCAGTGTCTCGTGAGGCTGGGACCTGTGATGCCCATGGAGGACCTGGGGACACAGCCGCAGTACGGCACCAGCTGGATGCTCGGGACCTGCCCTCCTGGACCCTGAGCTCTGCTCCTGCCACCATCCAGATTGCTTTTGCTGATGTTGTTCCTGGGGCTGACAGAGGGGAAAGGGAGGAGAAGGTCCTGGAATATCAGGCCAGGCCTGTCCTAAACACATACCCTCGTGAAACTAGGGTTGGTTGCAGCTTTTGGGGAGATAAAAATTGACTCCTCTGCCTCCCTTCCCCAACAAATAATTGTATTTTCTATTTTTGTTCCTGTATCTTTCATGACTCCAACCATCAAAATATCCTCAGATACTGTGTTTTCCCTTCCTTTTTATTCCCTTTTCCCCCAATTTGACCATTGAAACACTAGAAAAAGAAGGGGATTAAAAAAAGGAAGGAGATAGTCAAGCGGTCATCTTCATTTGAAAGCAAGGACAATACAAACCGTTTGCTAAATGTATTTAATGTATTTATCCTTTTTTTTCCCCTTCTTCTCAATCAGACCAAATATTGCTTAGTGGCCAAACAGAAACTGCTGTATTTTTCTGGGTCTGACATATGTTGTATGCCGTTAAGCCTAATACATATTTATTTAAAATATTAATGCAGATGACTGAGCGCTGCCTGGCTGATAAGCATGTTCATCAGAGACTTCTGTGCACATTGTTTTCTGTTGCTCTCCGAGCCTCACTCAGGGGCCTTGTTGGAAGAAGAAATATACTGGAGAGTAAAGGTCTGCTTCCTACCCTATAGGAATTTTTTAATTACCATTTTGACAGAGAACAAGTTTAACTGGCTCTTCAACCACAGACTATAAGGTCATTGCTATCACAGACCATAAAGAAGATACAAAAATGAGGTAATAAAGTATATGGGCTGTGTATGTCTGGTAATTCAACATTATTCTTGTAACCCTGTGAGTCACCTGTGACTAATTTAAAAATGCTGATGCACTTAGATGAAAGCCACAGTAAACCACCTAAATCAGAGTCTGAGACCAGTAAACACTGGGGGTGGGGAGGAGGATGGAGACGAGGAGTGGATCCAAGCTTTTATCTGAAAAGATGCAATCAAGATGTGCCTTCAGCCGGTGGTTCACAGATCCTGAGAAGCTGCCTGCTTTGCACAAGCATCCCAACATGCTATTCACCGACTGCATGACTGCATGGTGCCCAAGTGCTCTCCCACCAGGGCAGGAGCTGAACCAGGTCAAATTCAGAGGGTTTTGGGTAGGCATCACCTCCCCGGGTGACAACCAGTCCTGGGGGTGCAGGTCCTGGGCTCCTGCTGCATGGGCTGTGGGAGTTACTGGGTAGCTGGTCCCAGTGCAGCATCCCTTCATCTACTTGCTAAAGCTGTTTTATCCCAAATAAAGGGAGGGACGGAGACAGGAGCTGCTGCTTCTGTTGTTCTGCAGCCGAGAGACACTGCCTACTTCGAATTTGGAGTATAGCTCTTTCAGTTTCTTTTTTCCCTCTGTCCTTCGCCAGCAGTGGTTTGTTTGGTTTTTAGCAGTCGGTATCATGGGGCTGGAGGTGGAGGAGGCTTTTCTTGCAGGGAGACAATATTTTCAGGCAGGTTCCCCAAACAGGCAGGTGCCGGGGCTGGGGTGCACAGCTGGGCAAGGGTGCCGGCTGCAAGAGTGCCCACGTGTGCCCTTCTGTGCCCCTTCGCCGTGGGGACTGAGTTCTCAGCCATGTTACAGAGTCATTTTGTCCTGGTGAAACTGATGCAAATCAGCTCAGCCCCCCCAAAATCCTGTTTGTCCCTGTTCCCCCCAGCCCTGCGTTCCCACTCCTTGCCTGGCAGGGACCAACGCACAGCTCACCCTGGGGTGAGTCGGTTCAGGGAAATGAACCAGTGGGAAATTATTTGCTTGTTTGGGATGTTTTCTCTTGGTTTAGCTCTCCGAACCAGCTGCCTGCCGAGGGAGGGCAGGCACCTCCAGGAGGGAAGATGGGGATGCCCAGGCAGGCATGGGGCAGAGGGTGGGATCCCCGGCAGTGCCAGACCTGGTGGGTTAAAGATTCAGGGAACATCCCACATCTGGAAAGACCCCTTCCTTCCCCATCCTCCCTACCCCATGCAGGGAGGCAATGAGACCTTTCGCACGCTGGTGCTGTGCGTTTTGTTTCTGTGCAGAACAGGCACCAGAGGGGCATTTTTGGATGTAACACATCAGTTATTTTCTACCCACAAAGCCAAAATTTCTGGAGTAGCTCTAATCAAAAGACAAACATTACCCCTAATATCATAATTTTGGGTTGTGAATTAGCACTGGCTCCAAGGAAACCAATTTTGGAGCTCTCTCTGGGGGGGAATGAGGTGAATTCCTGCTGTAGAAAGCAGGCCAGGAAAGGAGAGCAGATATGTAATCATGGGGGCTGGGGACACTTGATGGAAACAGCAATGGTCGATAGATATTGATCCCCCTCCTCGGTGTGCTCAGCCGCCGCAGGCTGGAGAAGAAAAGCCTTTTGTTCCTCCTGGGAAGGTGCAGGAGGCTCAGTGGCTCCAGGAGCAGATGGGCCAGAGCTTTTTTTTTGTGCTATCTGACACAACAGAGACTGGTCCATGGTGGGGAGGAAGGGATGCTCCCGTGCTGCACAGCCCCAAACCCATGTTTTCTGCTGAAGTCTCAGCCAAGTAACCTAACGCAGCATTACTCAGGCCTCCCATGGGATTGTACAGCCCCATGGGGCACGTGCCATTTGATTTTGGAAGCCAAGCCATTCTGGCTGGTGGTAATGGGGAAGGTCTGCCACGACCTGCTTTGCCCTGCTGGTAAATCCGCTCCAGGCTTCAGAATGGTTCAGCCCTACCTAGTGCAGGACCCACAACTTTGGGGGTTTCCTGCAGAAGGCAGGTACAAGAAGAGAGGGGCATGATGGACTGAAGGGTGACATAGATGCAGAGTCCCTCGGAAAAGATGCTGGAGGGTGAGCCATCAGGGCTTATGCAAAAGAACTCTCAGGGCAAGTAGGAGAGGAGTGGCCTCTGTTAGAGGCCAGGTTGGTCCTCCCGGTCTCAGGAGACAAGGTGATCAGCTGAGCACAACATCCTCCCTTATTCACTCCTTCCTTGACGCAGCCGTCAGACCCATCGTGCCATCTCCGGACAGGGAATCTGGAAATGCCGGTTTCCCTCCCATCTCTGACCTGGCCCATGGTATGATCTGGGTTGAGTCACTCCACCTCTCCCCGCTTCCCTTTCCCCTCGGTGCTTTGTCTGGTTGGATGAGCCTGGGAGCTCTTTGCTGGCGGTGCTGCCTCTTGCGTGCTTGTTCAACATGTAGCACAACGAGCCACCAAAACCCACCGTGACCTCCAGCCCTCACTGCAATGCAGATAATGAGAATTTATTTCAGACAGTCTTCACAAGAAAGGCTTTGGTATCAAGCATTCAAATTTCTTAGTGCCCTGGGAATGCAATTTCTGCTTCCCAAAATGTTGCATCATCTCAAGATTTGGCTTCATTATGACGCAGTGTGAAAAAGGTGACTTGGGAACAAGCCTACCTGAGTGTCTTCACAGAATAACAAAGTCTGACATAAGGCGACAGGTCTCATGGAAAGATTTCAACACTTTTGACATAAATGATAACATTTTTCGGCTAAACCCTCCACATTTTCAAATGGTGATTTGAAAAGGAGGGGAAACAAAAGAACAAGCTATTTGCTTAGAGTTGGTGAAAAATAGGAGAATGTCATTCAAAGTCGTGTTTTTGAGCCAAAAGTTATGCTTTGACAGAATCCCATATTTCATTAAGAAATATCTCTTGGTTGCAAGACATCGGTCAACCGGCTCTGTTCCTCCCTGAATCCCAACAAGATACTCAGTGCTGTGCAAAAGCAGAGAGCCAGCCTGTTCGAAGCAGCTTCTGACCACGCAGACTAACTCTTATCTCTCACTTTTGATTTCTTTGCTTTGTAACGTGTATTTTGAGAAATGGAGGAAAAGCCTAGGAGCAAAATTGCCCAGTGTGTGACTTTCTGACATATAAT
The DNA here is from genome assembly GCF_030936135.1 of Gavia stellata. Classification (NCBI taxonomy): domain Eukaryota; kingdom Metazoa; phylum Chordata; class Aves; order Gaviiformes; family Gaviidae; genus Gavia; species Gavia stellata. The sequence goes on from NC_082599.1 coordinate 6,224,429, forward strand.
CAATTGTCTGCTCACTGACTATGGACTAGCTGCGTTATTATGTCCGTGAAGTCCTTCAATTTATCAGGCAGGGCAGCGGCATCTCTGAACCTAGGGCTGGCTGGCAATAATAGAGGGGAGCAAAGTAACTGAATATAGCCACTCTTCCCCGAAGTAACTTATCATTCAGTCTATATTCATGGATTAGCCTGTGCTGGGTTTTTCAGCCCCCAGCTAGCTTGCAAACTGTGTGCTGGTTTTTACTTAGGATGTGTGAAAAATGGAGTTTGGGTAGGGAAAATATTAAACAGTGTACAGTAATGAGGTTATGATTATTTTTTGTTGGAAATTTTGGAAGAAAAACCTGGCAGAACTTTATGGGTCAAATCCTTTTCTTTTTGGTGGATCGGTGACTGCCTGAATCATCTAAAAACATTGAATTGTCTTATCCTGTGGGTAGCTGTGACACAGGCATCACCCAGTTTTAAAGAAAGACGATGTGGGAAACCTTTTTTAGATGATTAAACCACATCTGAGATGCTATCGTAGACCTGTCAGGAAAAAAACTTCTTAGGGCATAAATGCGGAGCTGATTGAGTCTTGGAGTTTTAAAATATTTGCCTTTAGGATGCTCGGCACCCATACGGGAAGCAAGCAAGGAGCTGGGATATAACGGCTCACCAGGTTGAGACACCACGTGGTTGTGGCAAGAGGATGGCAGCAGCTGAGGTGGCCCAAGACACAAACTTACTCCGGTTTCTTCTCGTCTTTCTTCCAAACCTGCAGCAGACCATGGGAAGGACAAGTTTGGCCTTTGCAAGCAGCCAAGTTTTCCCCCTGTTCTGCCCTTTAGCAATGGCAACCAGAGCATTTCTCTGCTGAGACTTTTATTCTTCATTCCTTTGTTTTTTCCCCTGCTCTGTCTTTATTTGTGTGCTTCAAGGAGTTTAGCTGGAGAGGGAGTTACGCCAAAGGAGGTGAGCTGAGCAGCCCTCATCTGTGCAAACTTTCCCAGGCAACAGCCCCCAGTGCAGCTGGAGCTTGGAGTAGATTAAAGAAAAACATTATGGGGATTTTTAATTTCCCTGTGTGGAGCTGGGAGATGAAGAGCCACCACAAGAGAAGTTTGCCAGGGGCAGTGAGTAGATGAGAATGTCAAGCCCAGTGAGAAACTACTGAGAAGTACTGGAGCAGCATTTTTATTCGTAAGGAGTTCTCATCTTCAGCACTCGCTGCTCCGGGCGCCAAGCTGGAGTACAAAATGAGATCCCCAGGGTCCTACCAACAGGACAACATCTAAAGAGCCCCGTACAATTACAGTCGAATGGCTGTTGTCACTCCCAGTCTCCCCACGTCCTCCGCGTGAGGGGAATGAAACATGAGGATGGGGGCTCCGCTACCGGCTGCCCCGCACAGGCAGCAAGGTGGGGAGGAGTGTTTCTTGGAGTGATGTCAGGTATTTCTTGAAGCTGCTGCTAATGCAACCCTCTTCCTGCTGTTTGCTGTGTTGTCCATCATCTTTCAGTGGCTACAGCAAGTACACCAGGTTTTATCTCCCAGGCTCTGGGTTTGTATCACTTGGCTTTTCACAACGCCTCTAGTCTTCATGGAAAATATTTTTCAAAAGCACTGACATATCACAGGTCCTAAATGCCACCTCCCAGCAGGACTTAGGAGCCTGCATATCATTTCAGGTAGAATTCAAAGAGAATTGGCTAAATCAGGGCCCTGCACAGAAAGCCTGGACATCCCCCCAGTCCCTGTCTGCTTATCTAGACCTTTACAGTGAACGACCCAACAGGAGTCAGACAGTGCAGGTAGTACAAGCATCTGTGGTTTAAGATTTATGAGAGCAAGAAAGTCCATGTTGTATATTCCCATTATCTTTTCTGCACTAAGAGCATCTTCTTGCCCAAGGTACTGGAGATCCACTTCCTAGCATACATCCCAGAAGCATCCCCAGTTAACCAAGCTCAAAGTAGAACAGAAGAAAAAAGCCAGACAGTTTTGATATGACTTTTCAACTCATAATTTCTTCTAATTGTTCAGTGAAAAAAAATCAGTTTTCAAAACTTAAAAAAACCCCGTATTTTTAGTGTCCTCTGCTATATATCTATGAACATACATGTTTCCTGATTTCAACCAAATTTGGCAGGAGGAGAGGTGGCCCAGATTCTCTTAAATGTTCTGAGGAAAAGGAAGACTGAACTAAGGAACCGACATGGGTGAGACTCCTAATACAAAAGTCCTCCTTGTCCCAAAGTAGGAACAAGGCTCACCTTTTCAAATACCCATCTTTCAAGCTTACCTCCCCTTCCTACCCCAAAATCTTGGGACACAGATGCAAAGGAAGCCAGGTTTCCTCAGTTTCTGCTTCCTGCCAAATGTTCAGGGAGTGTCTGGCTAACACTTGGGATTTTAGAAACTAAAAACAAGCTGAAGGCTCAAACTCCTGTTGCACATCAAAATGCCAGAGTGCTTTGGTGCTGCTCAGTCCTTCTCATTGCACTGGTTAACTTGAATTAGCTTGTTCGAGAGTGATGCCTTTTATCTGGTTGTCACATGCATGCTTAATGTGAACAACAGCAAGAAGAATAGCAGAAGAATAAAGGCCTTTGATGGGGATTTATGAAGGTCACGTGTCTTAATTTTGCAGGGGTGGAAGTGTGCACTCAGAGGGCCCATGGGAAAGTGTGCTTGGCAGGCACCCGTAAGGACAGAGTCCTGGAGGAAACAGAGCACTAAGGGGGGAAAAGGCAGTTCCTGGGGGGAGACAAGAAGGAGCCAGATGCACCATCACTGAGTGGTCTCTCCCATTCAGGATCTTTAGGACTTCTCCCTAAAGCAGCAAACACACTGAGAGCTGGAAGTGCATGGACAAGCCCGTGGTCAAATTGTCAGGTTGCTGCCAAGGTTTGGTGTCACAGGTGCCTTGAGGAGCCATTTCAGATATTCCATCACTGGCTAGTTTTTGAGTGCTAGGTTGACACAAAGCTTTTGGATGGCTGACAAGGGCTTTTGGAAGAGGTGAGACCATCTCTGTCAGCACTGTACAGAGTGACCCCAGCCACCACAGACATGTTGCATCCATTACACCCATCAGGAGAGACTTCAAACACAAACAAGATTAGCGTTTCCCTGCAAAACCCAGTCTTGTGGGGTCTGTTCAATGGAGATGGTGCAACTGTAAGAACCACAGAGATCACCCCAGGGAGAAGTAACCCTTAGACCCCAATGCTAAATAAATCTGGTATCTCTGCCTTGAGATGTTGGAACTGGAGGTGGGACCAGCCAACACTTCTCCACAAGGCCTGGAAACAGGGTCACCAAAGCACACCTTAGGATTTATAGACAGGCGGGGAGTGGGTGCAGTGGATGAAGGAGGGAGACATTCAGTGAAGAGTATGTCCAGGTTGTCTATTCCTGCAGTGGAGAAGAGTCCACAGCCAAAGGCACCGTGGGTCCCCTTTGCTTTATCGGTCCTGGCAGCAGGTTTTTGCTGTGCTGACTGCTGTTTTCCCTTGAGAAAGCTCCAGCCCCAGCACCCAGGAGGAGGAGAGTACACCACCACGAGGGACACTGAATTGTTTAGGGCAGGGACTGGAAATGGCCATGCCTGCTGCCTTAAGGAGAGAGGCTAATGATCTGATGCTGCCAGTAACATATAGTTGCATATATCAAACTCCTTCGGTTCATAGCAGGCAGCTACTTGCTGGCCCCAGAAGATCCCTTGCACCAACTGATGTGCAAGGAGACCTCTTCCTCACCCTCCCCCCATTTCCCCCTTAGCCCTGCTGCTCTCTTCCCCCCTTGCCAAGGTCACAGAGACATTTCCTCCAGGTCAGTCTCCCGTTGGATCCTTGCCAGGTCTGCAAAAGCTCCTCTATCGCAGGAGGAAAGCGTCGGTGATGAATGATGGAAAACGCTGGTGAAAGACCATGGGGCAGACACCGGGTAACAGAAGGATTTTGGGACTCTGTTCTTGGATGCTCTCCTTTCCATCCCTGTGTCTTGCTCCCCTTATCTCCACAGTAAGTTGTGCTCCTTCCCAACACTGCAGGATGCTCAAAGCAAAACTATGATTTTCCTATTCTCTCCCAATCGAAGGACTGCGGTGCACACATATCCTTACAGTAAAGAGTGCCCTATTGAAGGCTGCTTGGCTCCAGCCTTAAAGCAATTTAGCAATCTGCCATCTTAAACTGTCTAATGACAACTCTTCAAGCAATTGGAAAATTGCGGCCTTCAGTAAACTCTCCAGCTGAGTGAGAGCTGGTTTGTGTCTCCTCCACTCTCTCAGCAGGGCTTGGCACTCGCAATGAAAGTCAGACTGCTCTCCCTGCGCTTGGCATGGTGTTAATGCAAAGGCAGGATGCAAAGGGTGGGTTGAAGAGTGTCCAAGGCTACGTCTATACTATTAAATAAAATGGGCCAGGGCTTGCTCCCTGGCACGGGCAGCAGCTGGCAGAGCTTACATGCCCATGCATAACTCTCCTCCTCTTCAGGACGGCGGCTGCATCCAAACCACCCGTCGAGGATGCATCCTTGGCTCAAGCGTCAGCCTGAACTTGGGCTCGTGGCAAGAGCTCAACGGCCAGAGCTTGGCCAGGGACTGTGCTCCCAATGGCCTGCCTGGATGATTGCGGGACATGTTGGGGACACGCCGCAGTTTACGGAGTTCAATGACATTTGGGTGTCACTTGCTGGCTATCACATCTGTAGCTTTGGCTCCCTGTTACTTTGCTGCAGCAGTGGGCAAAGCAGTGTGTAGTGGGTTAGCACCAACGTCTGCAGTGCAGCATGTTTAGACGCTCCAGCTGAGATCCTGGGGAGATACAAATGCGTAGGAGGCATCTATCCAGCTCCATCATTGCTTTGACATCAAACTGGGTAGAAATGGAAGAAAAAGGTCTGAGGTACTCCATGATACAGGTGAGGAAATGAGGCCTGGAGGGACCCAAAAATCCCTGGAAATGCTGGAGGAGACTGACCATAGGAGCTGTGCTATTACGTTTTGCTAAGAGCTGGATGCTGGCTGAGGAGAGACAGGGCAGGCAGGCTGGGGTTATCTCATCTCTAATGAAGCTGTCAGGGAAGCAGCAATAAGAGTACACTTACTTCCCAAAAGTAGGTTAAATCTGGCTGAAGAGATTACGTTTTTTGACACATTCAAACCTGCCTGGGAATCTGACAGTGTTCTTGCCTGAAGAAAGAAAAAATGGATAAAAGACACGGTATATTATGTGTAAGGCCAGGGCAGTATGGAGGTTATGGGAAGAGAGGCAATGTGAAGGTGAGGCTTCACCCCACGACCATGAGGAAGGTGCCTGCTCTGGCTCATCTTGCCCACCCCACTCTGCCTCATTGCATGCTTGGGCAGACCCCAGTGGTCCCCCTTCCTGCATCACCTTGGTCATGCAGAAATTCATCTTCACTGTGGGCACTGGAAGCAAATTTCCAGGTCCCCATGGGTGTCCCGTCCTTCCCACAGCTGGTTGGGGCTAGCATTGGAGAAGGGGAGCTGGAAGGATGGGAAGTCTCATACCCTGACGGGGGGGGACTGCGATGCAGAGCTACAGTGAGAGTGGATGGGTGGTGTGAGCAGCATGTAGTGTGTCTGTGTTAGCAGTTGGCTTGGCTGGAGACAGTGGTGATAAACTCAGCAGAGCTCCACGCAAGGAGAAAGGAGAGGGAAGATCATCAAGGATGTTGATTGACAATGGCTTGACATGGTTACAGAATCTGGCCAAAGCACTTTGGCCAAAGCACTCAACCAGTGTACATCGGGACGGGTTTCTTGTTTACGAGTCAAATAAGAGCAGAGGAAACTCAGACACCCATGTTCACCTCCTGTTCTCCAATTGCAGCTCATCTCTGGTACAAACTGTAGGAGCCTTGTCCTACCAAAGGACATGGGAGCAGCCCCCCCTGTATCTCAGGGCTGTGATTGGGAGGGGTATGGGACATAAAGCCAGCGTGGGGGCTGTCTGCCAGCAATCACGCTGCCAAAGGGATGTGGTGCTGGAGGATGGCTGTGGTGCCAGCTGCACCAGGGCAGATGTGTTCAGCCAGCTGTGGGACCCTGCTGCGGGACCACAGCATCGCTTGCTGCCACCGCACCCCCCTCTCTGCATGGGCACGGCAGCCAGAGTCAAAGCCTGAACCCAAGGAGGGTTTTGGCTCCAGCTCTGCCCGCTGTGGCTTGGACTCCGCAAGGCAAACAAGAATTGCCAACGTAATGCTGCAGCCAAACAATCCTGCAGTTTGGGAAGAAATTTGATTGCACATCCCAACTCGAGTGTTATCATCCCAGCCAGCTCCAGGGATGAGCAGAAACTGGAGCTGAGCCGAGGCCAGTGAGACCAGCGTTGGGCTAAATGTGCATCTCTGCAACACTTGGAGTTTGGCTTTTATCTGTATTTCTTTACAGCTTATCGTGTTTGCACTAGGGCTCCACAGATAACAATCTATTAACAGTAAAGTGAATTAGATCACTGCCTGGTTATTTCACTCAGCTGAGGCCAAACTGCTCTTGTCCATTCAGGAAATTTGTGTTACTTCATTCTCTCTGTGCACGAAAGCATGTCCCTCTAATCACCTCCCGTCTCATTCAGCCCGAGCAACTCTGAAACGTTTGCGAGGCAGGAGGAGAGCTATAACCTCATTAGAGCACGTTATCGTAAGAGATCAGACACTGGCAGGGGTTTGTTGTGATGAGCCATTCATAGATGTTTTCTTTTGAAACTACAAAAGGGGAAGAGGACTCTGAAGACAGGAATGGGGAGCCTTGAAATAATCCCATCCGGCAGCAAGGACCGTAAGCAAGTGCACAGGGTCGCACCCTGCTCTTCGCTCGGGGCCAGAGCCAGGAAACATGGAGGGGGCTGTGGGGATGCAGCATGCAGCTTAACACCCTAAAATGGTCCATTCCTCACCAAATCTCAGCATCGGGAGAACAGTTTTTGAATACGCAGGTGAACATGTGCCAAAGCGAATAGACCTTTAGGGCAGCGGATAGGGTTTGGGTTTGGGGTGTGAAGGAGCCTGGCTTTGCTGCTGCACAATCCCTTTCCCAAACCCTTGGGGCCTCTAATCCAGAGATGCTTAACAAATACTTTTTGGGCTTTTTTCCCCTCATATTATGAATGTTTCTGATGGAAGCAGAAACTTTTTCTTCACTTCTAACCACAGCAAAGTAAAATGTCAAGCAAGCCAACCCGTTATTGCAAGTAATTAACCAAATTAATGAAAACCAATCTATTCGTGGTGGCATGTGGACATTTTTCATTGAAAAGTCCATTTTGTTCCAGGTTAGGAGAAAGGCAATTTCAAGTAGCCATGGACCTGCCAGGAGGAGTGACCATGTGTGGGAGCAGAGCAAGCTGGCTGTGATGGGGAGGGCTGTCCCCAAACCCTGTGCCCACACCTTGGAGAAGGAGCCTGGCCAGAGCCAGCCGTGCTGCTGGGGAGTCAGGACCAGCTGGTCATGGCAAATGAGCACAACCCTGCCACAACACCCACCACACCAGTGCTTTAAAGTTATAAGTGGTGCATCTTCTTGCTGGTAGACAGGCCCTAACCGTTTAAGAAACACCACTGAGCAGCTTCCCAATGTATCTAAATCTCTTAATTTGTGTCAGAATAAACTTAAATGATCCCTTTTATTATTAGCTGTTGGAGAGAAGCTGAAGCCATTAATGTTTAATAAAGCCAGTGCCCATGAGCAGCTCACTGCTGTTGCGCGTGCCAGGCCCATCTGGCAAAGGCACAAATCCCACCTTGCCAAGCGTGCCCAGGCAGATTCTGGTAATTTATTGATGAAAGCAATTTAATGGGACATTAATTTAAGTCATCAGGACAGAAATGTGCCCAGGCAAGACAGCTTCCGGGAGCAGAGATGTTAATGCAGAGCCACCGACATCCCAGTCTTGATCCCATAGGATGCATCCGTTGGGGCTGGTGGGATTACAGCATGGGGAGATGAGACCTGCAGCTTGGAGATATTTTATTTGGTGGGATAAGCACGGCCAGAGCTGCTGCATATGGAAAAGTTCCCTGCTCGCTGCTTCAGCAGCTTCTTAGCTTAATGTTCGTTTTGACCCCTGCTCTCTGGGAACGTGGCTGCCCCTAAGGCAAGCAGAGCCAGGACAGCCTCACACACCACCCGTTCCCTTCCCCATGCCCATTTGGGTTTGTGGAATGCAGTTTCACCCTCAGTGAATGCTGAAGTGAAACAATGAAGGCCCTGATCCAAAGCCCTCTGAAATCAAAGGCAGGTTTGGGTTGGGTTTTTTTCTGCCTTTGACTTCTACTGCTTTGGATTACACCAATACTCAGCAATTTCCAGCAGGTGAGAGCTGATCAGCGCTGGGCAGTAGCCAGACAGTCTAACCGAGCATCTATACACGCAGACACACTTTAATAATGCTTTCCAACAGTTTTGGCTTCAAACCAAAGGTCCCAATCATCTCTTGACCATCGTCCAAGCTGAGGTACTGGCTCTAAACACCACTAAAAATTGGGGAATTAAGCATAGACCAGGACAAAACCCACCCAACAGCTGTGCACACACATTCCCCTCCTCCAAACATCTTCAGGAGACACCAATGCTAAAGTCATGGGCAACCTTCTGCCTGAACTGCAGTACATATTGGCAAAGCCACAGTCCTCTTCCTCCTCCAGTTTTCTCCCTCAGAGACACTTGGGCCAAATCTGACTTGCAGATGCTGCAGTTGCAATTTGGAGCCAGACATGCAACTGTCTTAATATTCAGGCAACGACCTTGAATATGGCTTGAGGGGGTTTCCTAGCCTGTTGGGTGCAGGGAGCTGTAGACTTCAGCTCTCCTGTGAGGTCAGGAGGGACAGAAAGGCATAGGTCTGGCTTTTCTTTTTTCTCTCTGTTTCCTTTTTCTGAGTTTTCCACTGGCAACTTTTCTTGCAAGTACCTCAGAGACAGCCCAGGTAATGAAGCCCTGAGACGGAGGGTGGTCAGGCTTTAGTTGGGCCGAACACACAAGCGTTGACTCCCGAGCCCTGAGCAGAAATGGTTCAACTGCTCCCTGCTGTGGTCTGTGGAAAGTTGAGGAGCTCGTTCTCCTCCAGGACAGATGCTGTGACTGCTCACACATCGGTGCCTACAACAAATACAAGTCCCAGGGGACTCCCATGCTTCCCTGACCTCTGCAGGAGGGTGGTATTTCGAGCAGAAGAGAAGAGGTTGCACACATGCAAGCAGGCAGACACTGACTGTGAGAGGAGAGCGGCTGTAAGATGGGAAAAGGGAAAAGTCTGCTCTGATGGACACATCAAAGCCCAGAAGTGGGCGAGGGAGAATTCCCAGTGGCGGGACAAAAGGTGACTTTTGCAGCAGTGGAGTCACTGAGTCTGTCCCGTTGCCCTCAGTCTCCGCTCTGGCTGGCGAAGCTGTTGCAAAACCGTCTTCCCGTCTAAGGCTCTGGCTTTGCATCAGCCCAGCACATGTACAGGACGCCTTCCAGAAATGCAGAGCCAAGCAATGTCTGCAAACACAAAGCCTGAAAGAAGCCAGTCTGCTCCCAAACCCTTTTGGCTATTTGGGGAGCAGAGGCCACAAGGGGACAGAGGGTAGAGGATAGGTGGCAAAGGGGGCAGAAGCCTGGTTAGCCCAGGGGAGCCAAGCCAAACAGGCACATTGAAGGCACGTACCGCTTACAGTTGTGGAGTGATTTATTGAAAGCTTAAAGAAGGAATTGCCAGGCGCTCTTTGTTTCCATGGCACCATAAAAAATGGATGGGAAGTGACTGGGCTGTCTTGTAGTTTGAATGTTTCATTGGCATGTCGCGGAAACCTCCAGAGGATGCCTCGAGGGCATGAGAACTGGCTGATGGAATGTGCTAGTTTGTTAATTTAATAGGATACAGCGTTTTCCCTTAACACCACACATGCAAATCAGGGTGGTGAATCAGGTCAGCACATCTCCCCTGTGCTGGGAGTGCTAGGACCCCCTCTCACATGGCATCTCCTGCAGGATGCTGAGGTGCCCCAGCCCCCCTTGCAGGACCTGGCAGGATCAGGGTGTGGGAGAGATTTTGGGCTCCGAAGTGTCTAGTGGGAAATGAGAAACAGTATTTCTGTGGTGTGAAAGCCAGTCTGAACAACGTGGTGGTATGCAAGGCAGTACCAGCTCGCCTGGCTGGAAGAGGACAGATCGATGTGCACATTGATAGGAATATTAAAAAGTGCAGGTTCTATGTGGTTCATTGGGGAATTTATCAATGAATCCTTCTAGACAATTAAGGAAAAGGCATACCAGATTTATCTGGTATTAGTAAACTTACTGTAGCATTTTCAAACCAAGCTACAGAATGCCACGGTCAGGACATGACTCTCCTAAAGCTCACAAGGTGCTTCTTCAAATCCTGCAGAAAGGATATCAACCTCTAATAAATTGTATTTACAATTTTAGTGTCCTTTCTAGAAAACCATAGTATTTTCATCCCCATCAAACTCCCTCAATGTTTCCAAAAGGAGGTTGTTGAATCTTAGATAAATATTGTGTGTGAGTGCATGCACATGTGTGTGTGCATATGCATCCTAAAACTCAATGCACAGGTCTTTGCCTCATCCATCACTGGAGCCGAGTCCAATCCTTCCATTGAGCTGAATGACTTAAGTCCCATTTTGGGAAGGGTTCAGTCCTGTGGCAGACACAGGCTCTTCAGGGGATAGGCATAATCCAAAATTAATTGAATTCAGTGGAGCTCTGCTCATTTAAACCAGCCAAAGACATTTCAACTCACTGATTTACCCCATCCCTTCTCCCTGCTGCAGGCAGGAGAGGATCCCAGCTGTAGCTTTGCTCTGAAATACCCAGGGCATCTGCATTCAATGTCCTCGAGCAAGTATCATTTCATACTTCCTGAGGCTTATGCAGCCGTCCTGCAAAGCTGCAGTGTGACACTGGGCATGGGCTTCATGTCAGCAACGTTCCTGAGTGGTGGCTGGGGACCCCGATGCCGGCACTGATGTGCTTTGGCTGCTCTTTGGGGAAACGACCTAGTGGATGCAACCTCAGGACATCCTTCACCTTGCTGCAGTCTCCACCACACACGAAAGCCTCCTGTGTGTGTGTGGCTGGGCTGGCCCCACGCCAGCTACGACACGCAGCCAGCCGGTCTCATTTTCTGTCGCCGGATGGCTTTGTGCTCCTCTTCCTCTCTCTGTACCTTGTGCATTCACATGGTTTGATTTCAGGCTTTTTGCCTTACACTGGAGCTCTGCTGCTCCACCAGCCAGGGAAAAATGTGGTGAGACATTCCCATCAAGCTGCAGAAGCAAGATCTCATGGTGCTTTTTTTTCTTTTTGTTTTTAATGGGGGAGAGAAATTACTAATTTCTATTGAGAACTTGCTGTTATATGCAAAGCACGTTCCTTGAACTCAAGAGTTTTGTTCTCAACCATACAGGCCTTGAGGATCCCAGAAGAGAGGTTTTGTGGTTTGAGGAGAACTCCACCAACCTTCCCCGTGTCACCCCAGCTGCTCCCAGTATGAGCCAGGAGGATAAACATGAAGTGAGAACCTTTTCTAGAGGAAAAAAAGGGAACAACTGTCACAAAAATCTGACTGAAGCTCATTCCCAAACAATTCGGTGCCAGCTGCACAGCAGGAAAGCGGATCCAAAAGGACAGTTGCAGCAGTTGTCTTTGATCTCTTACACAGAGGAGGCCAGAGGCTGCATCAGTGCCAAGTCCTGCATCGCTACCAATAGCTCGCGGCTGAATGGGACTCTGCTCCTGGCAGGACGACTGATCTTAATTTAATGACTAGGTGATGAAGAACGTACCACGCCTCTTTCTAATCAGCGATTAAGTCCTTTTGGTGTTGCATTTACTTCATCTGACTTCCATCGTGTGGTTCCCTGTGGCTACATCTATATTACGGTGGGTAGCTGTGGGCTTGAGTTAGCAGAGCTCAGTGTCTCTGTCATTTCTGGGGCATTTCCAAGCCAGCTAAAACCAGGACGTGTAAAAGCCCAGGCTAACTGCAAGTGCACATCCAGACCACACAACACCCACTCAGTCTTGAACCAAGTGCCTGAACCTTTTGGAGTTCCTCCAACAGTTGTCCTGCTCAGGGATGGAATTTTAAATAAGAGAGATTATATGACAGTCTGTTTAGGGAAGTGAGTTTTAGATGTGCACAGACTGGCTACCCTGGAATAGAGTGTGGATATAACAAAACAAATTTCAAGTCATCCTGATAGCCACCTTTCCATGACACCAGGATGTATCATATGGATTGTAAAACCTGCCTAAGAAAGAAGAGAAATTAGCCTGATGCTTTGTTTCAGCTACTGTTCCCTTGCGTAAAGCATTTTTTGGTCTGTTTGCACTATGTTCTCATGCACAAAATGGAGAGGAAAGTGCAAATCTGTCAAAGGAGATGTTACAAGAGGTTTTTCAGCAGCGTGACTGCAACAAGATTGTACTGTAGCTCTGTAGCACACTATCTGTAGGATGCTTCAGTACAGCCGTGGAGACAGATGGCTAGTGCAAAGTGGAAATTCTAGTTGCATCACACTATCCAGCAAGTACTCGTTAGGATCCTATGCAAAGCATGGCTAATCTGCACCTGCAAGTCCATATGTGTGTGTCCCATCAAGCATTCTCAACCATGTCCCTGGAGTGACAGCAAATCCAGTCTTTTTTTTCCATGTTCACTTCTACTCCAGAGGTTTTGAGAGGATGTACAGCATCCTGCAGCTACCAATTCCCATCACGTGTCCAGTTTAGCGTCCTCTCCAACATGTGGCACTGACCTCTGCTGTGTGATGGATACCAGACAAAGAGAATTAACCATTCCTCTGTTCTTATTTAGTTAGGAAGCAGTAACCTTTCAGTGCTCCCTGATGTACCAGATATGTCAGAGCATCCCGCTCTGACTTCAAAGGAATGTCACAGGAATAGGAAGCACAGAACCAGCAGCAAAGCAATTAGCGATATGATCTGGTAGAGCAGTTCCCCTGCTCCGCTTCCTAATGCCACTTAGTGTGTTTCCATTAATGTTAAAATACATGTTAAAAGAGATCGGACACTGAGAAATGAAGTCCCTCTTAGAAGGAACTGGACACCACTTTGCTGTGGATTCACAGTGAAAAATTGGAAAATCCGCAGCTGTGGATTCACAGCAAAGTGAGGCAGAAGAAAAGAAACCAGCTCAGGGAATGGATTTAAAGCCTGCACTGGGGAACATTTTTCTTTTGCATGGATATTTCCCATGCAAGTCAGTTTATCTGAGTTTAAATACAAGAGAATCAAACTCTCTGCCTGAAATCCTGCTCTCACTATATGGTGGGACATGGGCAATTGCCAATATAAATGTAAGTACTCCCAGAGCTGTGGGAAAAGTAAAGTCTGGCTTCCCTTAACTATATCCTACTACAATAACTATAGTTCCTCTATGGCAAGAGATTGTGCACTGATTTATCATTCATATTGATGGATTAGCCAGTTCTGCATGCTAAATGGCCAGCTGGCCACTGCCAAACATTTCGGCTTGCTTTTGCCTTGTTTGCTAATAATCTGTTGCTCTCTACTAGCCCAGGCTCTGCGTAGCCAACACCTGGATATGGTACACTCTGCTGATAGGGAAAACATAGAGAGGATTTATGCTGCAGACATCCTGTTTCTAAGCCCTTCTAATATCCCAGCCCTGTCCCTGCAAAGCTGGGCTCTTGCTTTACACCAAGTGCGTGTTCCCCTTTCACCATGTGCAGGAGCATTTCAGGGCACCTTTCTTTAAGAGGAGATTTCACCTGACACCTCCACAGGCTAAAGAGGGACAAGGAAGAGGACAGGCAGCCAGCTCAGCTATCTTGCTGTTATCCCATCGGTTTGGCATTGCAGAGAGCCGAGTGAATGACGAGAGCATCAAGAGCGCAGGAATGCCCAGGTGGTGGTGGTCCTGCCTGGTCCTTGAAATCTGGCCCTTACTCTTGATTTTGAGAATTGTTTTGATATTGGTGCACATGCCTCTGGGGAAACATTTCCCCCCTAATATGTAAGGAAGAAGGAATAATGGGTGGTGGGTTTGTTGCAGACAGCAGGTTCACCCTTGTGTGTCGGCACCTGCCTGAATTGAGGATGTTCTCCTGCTGCCTGTGAGGCATGAGACCTACTTACAACAGCCAGATCCAGGCAGCTTTAGTCCATCTATACTACGTGAAGATCTGAACTCAAGTCCGCATTAGCAGTATGTAAAAACTGGAAGCCTGCTTGCACTGTTCACTGCTCTCTGTTATTTAGCTCTCTGGTGTTCAAAGGCTCTACAGGCTTAAAGTAGACAAGGAAAAAATCATCCACCAAACTTCTCTATAGGAAAAATGTAATCAGCCTAATAAACCACATTCATGTTACCCATGGGCAGAGGGCTGGGTGCTGATCCCCTCTATGGGAGCCCTCAGATTGCTGTGCAATAAAACTGCCTAAAGTCTCTGTTTGGAGAAAAGGGGAAAAGGGTTATTGCCCTCCCTCCTTCGGCTTTTCAGACTGTGAGTGCTCCAGGGCAGGACCTGCTTGGTTGTTTGTACAGTGGCTCAAAGGGTGCTGGAGCATTGCTGCTCCTTGCAGGGGCAGCACCGTGACTGCTAGGTTAGCATGGGCTGGTTTATGTTTTCCCCTGTCCTTTCCATGCCCTGATTTCAACATCAAACGAAAAAATCCCACCGTGAGCACAAGGATGGTTTCTTACTAATGCCCTACATGGTGGGCAGATCCTGCAGCCAGCAGAGCATCGTGGCTCGCCCTGGCCTTGGAGGGTGCGGAGGATGCCCAGCATCATGCCAGGATCAGAGCTGGCCCCAGCATGGGGCCAGCCTGACCCGATTCACCTCCCTGCTCTGGCGAGGAAGGTGTTGCTGGTGCTGAGGGGGAGCAGGGAGGAGGGGGAGATGGAGGGAAAACGTGCACACCAGCATCTCTGCAAACAAGGGCAGCCAGGGACAGTGCATGCTTGTAGGCAGAAAAAAAGGAAGGGAAGATGGCGTGAGGGAAGAAATGGAAGATTTCTTCCAGGAACAAAACCTCTAAATGAGAAAGGTGCGTTTCCCCTGAAGCTTTTTTTTTTTGTCAGCATGCAGGGGGCACGAGCTCTCTCCTTCTCGTGCAGGTGTTCAGTGAGTCTTATGGCTCACACAACAGATTTAGGCTTGTGGCTCTTCCAGCTCCCCTCCTTTTTCTCCCTAAAGTGCCCTCCATGCTCAGCTTTTCATTCTTTGCGTCTCCGGCTCTAATTATCTTTTCTCTCCTGCTGCTTCTGATGAATTGCTCCGTTTTTTCATATCTTTGGGGCCCCGCTGCTTCTGGGGGAGCTAGGCTAGAGAGTTATATTTCTCATCCCTCTCAGTCATTACGAAAGACAATCCTCTCAGATGAGGACATTCATTAAACTGATTTGGGATGCTTGGTCTATCTTCACTGTATGTGTTTGCATTAGTGTGGAGAAAATAATTAAAATGCACAGGAAGCGTAGGCTGGAATAATAAGGAAGGCTGGCCCTAACCTTAGGAAATTTGGGGGCAGGGTACCCACTTACTTTTCAATAGGTGTCTCCATCACTGCAATTGCAAAACATATTTGAGTGTTTTCTTCTCCTTTACTCTAGTGTCTTTGCATGTCGGGGTGTGTGGAAGACACAGGCGATGAGACCCTGCACTCAGAACTGCATCCCCCCAAGTCCTGAGTCCCAAGTCCTGACATTTAACACACCATTAATGCAGATATGGTGGGGAAGTAAGGATGGTTATTATTTGCCCTATGAACTTGGACCTTTTTAAGACTCCCAGATCCCAACTTCCCTCCACAGCCAGCCAAACTCAGGAATTATTTCCAACATAAAAGCTGGGATGAACCTGATTCCAGAAGATGGAGCTTTAAGGGAGAAAAATATAGAGAACATGAAACACACGGACATGACAGTGCCAGGACTGGCTTTTTATTCTGCTGGTGGAGTAGGCAAGCAATCCCAGAGACACACCCTGAAGTGAATGAGGACAAGAATAGGGTGATTTCAGTGGGGAGGTCAGCATAGATCTGGGGGCCATGAGATCTCAGCTCTGCCACAGCCTCTCTGAGTCAGAAGCAAGCCACCTCCTCTCTCTATTGCTTATCCCCAGTGAAAGTCTGTTAACACTTTTACTTTTTGCCTTCTTCATGTATTGGTCTCGAAACACCCCAGAGCAGGGATGACTCTTGCAGTGCACAGCACCTGACGCACGGCAGCCCCAAACGAGGTTTGAATGGTGCTGGTGCCACTACCAAGCTATGGGAAAGCTTCGTTTATTCAGATATCACTAAGGTCTCTTCTTGCCCTTGGAGGTGAAATAGCCACAGCTTGCACAAGTCAACGAGAGGCTTGCAAAGCCCAGAAGAAGCAGGGGACAATTAGTCTGGCCTGATGCCACACTAATGTGCCTAATTGGCTCTGCGCTCATGTCCACGGGTGAGCAGTCCTGCGGGCATGTGTCTAGCAGAAGAATCAGGTTCGCTTCAAGGCTTTGCAGATAAATGTGCTGCTGTGGGCTGACTTACGCTGAGATACCAAGCCAGGGCAGTCTGGGATATGGTTTAGAGATTCACAACTGGCTGAAGACCAACCGTAAAAAGGACTGTATTGGTTAGGACCTCACCAGTTCCTACAGCCTCCCTCCTGCCATGGTCTCTGGAGGGGCTTTCCATCAGGCCAGCATTGCTGGTTCCGTCCCTTTGCAGGATCCTCGTGCCAGGTCCCAGATGGGGCCAGGGGCCAGGATCTCATGGCAGAGAAGAGGCACATGCAGGTATCATGGAAGCGTGCTGTGAGACGAGTCAGAAAGAGCAAGTTTCATGCTCTGTGTGACCTGGTGCACTTTGTGTCAGCCCTCTGGCTGAGTCGCCCTTGCTGAGGACATCACAGTGATGCGATATCCCTGCATGCATGTGCTCCACATGTGTCTCAAATAACAGTAATGGATTTTGAGAGTGGGATTCAGCTGCCTTTAGGCACATGTCTGCATCTCAGGCTGCTGTCTTTGCTCCTCAGTGGAGACTTGGTCAGTGGTGTCCGGGGTTCAGCTCTTCCTAAAGGAGATACCTCCAGTTGGGCAAATGGATAACACACTATAAATGCTTCTCACTCTGCATTGCCTATCAAGGGAGCAGGAATGGCTAGCTCAGGTGGAGACATCCAAGCTGCAGGTTTCTAAACTTACACTGCCTAACATGACAGACAAGCTACTGGGGTCTGGGATGGCAAGGCTAGGGGTGCATCTGGTTTGGGATACTTTGGTAAGAGGAACCCATCAGAAGGCAGACAGGAGGTTTTCATTCGAGAACAGTGCAACATGCACAAATATTCCTGTTTCAGTTTCCTGCGCTGAGAGAGAAAACGTGTGAGAGTGTCTGTATGTGTGCACACGCCAGTGTGGGTGTGAGAGAGACAGAGATACCCAGGGAGAGGGAGGGCAGGAAGCAGGAAGAGATGATTTAGTACCGCTCGCAAGGTATGTCCTGTACTTGCCTCATCTCCAAGGTCTTGGCACCAGCACATTTCTCTGCAGAGAAGCCAGAGGTGCGTTCCTCCAAAGTGATACTCTATCAAACAGGAAAGCCATTTACTTTCTGCTGGCTCTGCAGATTTTCAGTGCCTGCAACTGCAGACCTAAAAGTTTATCTTACCGGAGGAATTTATATGGGGCTGTGAGATGGGCTGGTGTTATATGGCTCTAAGTAGTTACATGAAGCCTCTGTGGGCTAATAAAATGGTATTAATTGTATTGCTAAGGTTGCATTTTAAACATTAAATTATGGATGGCTTGATAGCATCGTGAAAGCCAGCATCTTGACATGACCTAAGCATTATCTATGGAAATGGCTAAAATGCCTTTTTACAATGTACTCTGGTTGATTTAACTCTTTGAGGTGACACTTCACATTAAATTATTTCCTCAGGCAGAGGCAGAGCAGTGAAGGCTTCTCCTTTCTCCTTCCCCCTCTCCAGCATCCCTGCTTCCTTCCTATGTTTCTGAGCTGCTCTTAACCTCCCCAGCTTACTTTAGCCTAGAAATAGCAAATCAGGGGTGACAAGCCCAGATCACATACCATTCCCCACTTTGTCCCACCATCTCCGATGGTGCAAAAGAGAGGACCCCAGCAGGCATGGGGAACAGTGGCAGCAGGAGCTGTGGGATTGGAGGGAGAAGCTCAGAGGAAGCCCCCACGCAGTGGGAGTGGGTGCTCTGCCCTGGAGGGGTCCCTGCCTGCCTCTGCCCCCAGCCCAAGGAAGAAATCAGAGAGGGGATGCACCAGCCCCTCTTTATCTAATTGAAGGGGTCAGCCCTGAAGGTTAATTATGACACAGCCAGAGTTAACAGAAATTCTTCCTTCGCTGGCTGTTTTAGGGGCAGGGCTGGTAGCAGAGACTTTTTGGGGCTGGGAACGGTGTGTGGTGTCCAGGAGAAAGGACAGACAAATAAGAATTTAGTGGGTTTGCTTTATTTTTTTTTTTTAAAAGGGATTGATGGATTCCTCGCTGGAGGTGACTAGCTAACAACTAGATAGACATCCCTGCTGTGTCAGGCGAGTCCCACTCCCGGTGCCCCCCTCCCCTGTGTTACCCACCCTGATATTTTCCCATGTGTCTCGTACAGCAGACGTGGCACAGTGTCCCCGCGGGCTCTGTGGTGGGAGCCTGGCCAGTGGCACGCTCCCCATCGCAGCAGCGAGGGCCCCCGACTCGCACCCCCAGCTGTGCGCGGTACAGCTGGCCGGTGGGGCAGCCGCGTGGGACCCCGCCGTGCCCGGCGTCCCACGGCTGACGTGTGAGACTTGGCAGCTCCGTGTTTTCAAAGCTGCAGCCCTGATGTGTCCCTGCTGACCCCGGTAGAGCAGCCGGCATGCTGCTCCTGCTCCCAGCTCCTGACCTGCTCAGAGTCCCAGCTGGAGACCAAACCCCGAGGGGGTTTTGGGAGAAGCCCTTGGCTCACCCCAGGACCCATGCACGCAAGCTGAGGGAGACATTAAACGTAGAAGGAGAGGAGAGTTATACTTTTTGCCACCATTCCCTCCAGTCCCTGTGCAACACTGCCCTGGGTGCAGCGGGGTGTCCGCTAGGATGGAGAGCCCTGTGCCCGCTCGGTTTCATCCCACAAGCCATGGGACCTCCTGCCCCGTTGCTTCTCCACTCAGGAAAACATCCGTGCACTGGCAGACATGGAAATGAAATGCAAAACTCTGCTGCCAATGGCTCACATAGCACACCCGTCCTCGTCCTCTGCTCACCGTAGCAGTGTGAAAGCCCCTGTCGTGGCCTCTAGGAATCAGACAAAATAGGTAAAGGGCTGAAGCTTGTGGTCTGGTGACCTTGATTTTTTATACTAATAAAGCTACTTGATGGGGTTTTTATCAAAAGGAAAAAATCCTTTCATAGGTTGCTGTCCCCTGATAGCATTTTGACATCAGAGACCCATCAGGCCTCTTGTATTATGGAGTGCTAATTTATCTTAGAAGCCAGTAGCAGCTGCTCATGTTACAAGTGGGAATTTCTTCCCTTTGTTTTCCTCAATGTTGCTCTCCTGAACTTCGGTTCAAGGGTTGATTTAAGTGGATCTGCGCTACAGACTGAGGAGATATTTCCAGTGAGTGAAATTACTAAACGTGGCATGTTTAATGTCTTCGGTGGATCAAGCTCAGCAGTCATTTCTGGCCACTTTAATAAGCCCTGCTTTGTAGAGCTTACAATCTGAGGGCTGGGTTTATGTGGTACAAAGTGCACCCAAGGGAGTTACGCTGATGCAAAATATATGTAAGAATCTCATCACGTTTACATTCCCCGCGGCCCCCAAAGACCCCTGTTACAAAGCAGCTTCCCTGGGAAGCCAAACTGCTACACAAACCAGCCCAGAAGAGAAGAGCCCAGAACTGGAGCCCGAGTGCCCGACAAAGCCCGTAATAACTTGAATACGAAGAGGAAAAAGGAAACCCTGCCACAAAAGCCCAAAGGATGATTTATGGAAGTGTTTGGTAATAATGTTTAAACTTGATTTAAAAGTTTGAGGGCTGAGATTTCCTTGGAAATGTCTCTTCTTAGGGCATAGAGGAGCCATCCAGATGCCTGTGAGATGGGAGAGGGTGACCGCATATACGGAAAAATCAAGCGTGTCCTTAAGGCAGCTCGACTCTCCTGCATGACTTACAAAATAGTTTGTAAGCTCCGAGCTGCTCTCTTTCCTCAAGAAAAACACGGATACTTCATTCAACCTGAAATCCTCTGTTGGGTGTCTGACCAGCAGCCCCTTGGTGAACAGGCCCAAGAGCTGTGGGTTTGGGGGTCTGGATGCCTGGTTTGACTCAGGGAGGATGCCCGCTCTGGGACGGTGCTCCTGAGGGGACAGAGCTGGTGACAGCAGTGCTGTGCTAACTGGTCCATCGTGTGGTCTATGCAGAGGCTGCATGGCTGGTCTGGGACAAGCCAGCTGGCCCTCCTGTTTGGGCAAGCGGTGCATGACTGAAGCTTGGTCCGTGCCCAGGCTCTGCTGGTCCATGCAGTCTGGATACGCAGAAGCAAGCCAGCTGGCTCTGGGAACACCACTGTGGGCTGAAGCACAGCTCCTAAAGGCAGAGAAATGCAACCCAAAGAGGCTGAATCCCTCCTTGACCTCCATGTTGTTGGAGAGCAAGGGTCAATTCCTCCAGAGGTAACGGGAGCTTCTTGCCCTGTTACTGCTGCCGCATCCCAAAGAGGTGAAAGGCAAACCTCCGGCAAAAATTATGGCAGAGTGTGGCCTGAGTTTTCCTAGGAAGCTTTGGAGTCTATTCCTTGCTGAGAGGGGCTTGCTGAAATCCTACGTGAACCGTAACACCAAGGCAGCATCTGCACAAACCGCTGAGAAGCGAAACCACCGCTCCCCACCCAGCTTTCTTCCCCGGTTCCCAGGCTGACAGAGAGGGCTTGGCTCATCTTTACAGCAGCAGCCTCCTTCTGTTCCCGAGGTCTGCTCGCCCTCCTGGCTTCCTCTTTGTTCTTCAGACCACCAGGACAGAGACGCATGCAAAGCCAGCCCTGCCCTGGCTCTGCAGAGGTGGTCTCCATCTCACTATGACAGAGGTTTGCAACCTTAAGAGCAATCCAGGATTTCCTGCTACCGTTTGCTTTGTCTACACAGGCATTCTGTGATTTGCTCAGGAACCCCAGCAGACATCCATCAAGGCTATGTCCTTTCCAGCTGGCATTTGGTGGGTGCCGCTGCTGGTGGTCTGTTAGTCACTCCCCCCGGCAGATTCACAGAGAGATGATCTGCTTCTTGGCCTTTTAGCAACAGTCAGTTCATGCCTTTTTGTGACCGATTCCCTCAATACCTCCTCTTCAGGTGGTGGCTTATAATACCTTTATGGAGGGTTGGTATTGAAGAACATCTGTGCGACTACATGTGCTGCGCCTGTGTGTCTTAGTACACCACTGCTAGTACACAGCTAGTGACAACAAGCGGAGATCGCTCCTGTCGATGGGTGACCATCTAAAGATTTAGGAGGTTGGTTTGGAGCGGCATCTGAGAGTTCAGATGCTTCTCTGAAGCGTAGCCAAACCCCTTTGGCCTGGAAACTGAGCTGGGAAATATAATGAGATTAGGCTGTCGAGTGAGATTTACGGCTCATCCTTCTTCCAGCTGGGTCAAAAATACCGCAAGTGCAGCCTCTTTGAGAGTGCATCAGTGCCTCTGCTCTCAAAGTCAGAGAGGGGAGGACAGGTGGGGTTTCCTTTCAAGTCGGTGGCTGGTTATTAGTTTGGGGGAAGTTCTGCTTGTGCTCCAGGCCCATTTGTAGCTGAGGCAATCTGCATGTTGATCGCACACCCTGGGGGTGGGACTCACCCTGACCCTGACGATGAAGGCAACACTTGGTGGGGGGGCTGCAGATCTTGGGGACACTGCCCTAGTCCTGCTGCTTGTCCACATTATTGGCAAGGCTGGTTCACAAGCTCCTTATGGAAACCAGACTTTGCCTCCAGCTTCCAAGGGCTTTCCTTGCTGCTTTGCCCGCTCTGCTTCCAGCTCGGATAAAGCAGTGGTGCAACATGGAGATGCTCCACTGCTGCCGCTGGCAACTTCCACCCTCCTTCTGTTCCTGCTTAAAAGGCTGGGTTAGCAAAGACCTGCCATTTTAAAACCGGTTCCTTCAGACTGACCTGAGCTAGGACTCCATCGCCTGAGCAGCACAGCTGCCAGAGAGGAGAAGGCAGTCAGTGACAGGGGATTGGGTAAACTCATCCCAGCTGGTCCAGCTGGCGCTAGAAAAGGGCATGCATCCATGCCCTAAGCCTTCTCAGGCCATACAATGGGGCACCTTTCAGGACATTTGCATCACGCCGCAATCTCTGTCACTGTGAATCAAATCAAACGTTGGGATTTGTGGAGAAGTGGAGAACAAAGCAGAAAATGTCATTATACTGCTACAAATGTCTCTGGTGCATCCACATAGGCTCATCAGATGATCCAGGTTGGAAGGGACCTTCAGGCATTGTTGTCAGTAGTACGTGCCGTTTTGGTCCCACGATGCCTAAAGGAAACAGGATGTTTGGGAAAGATGCATGGAAAGAAACAAGGTTGGCTGAAGGTCTGGAAGGAGAGATTCTGCAGTTTGGAAAAGAAATGGCCAAGGAGAGATACAAGAGAAGTCCTGAGGGACGACTGACTGCTCGTGGTCTTGTATAATAGAAGAATTAGGGGCATTGGACAAAATTAGAAGCTGGCAGGTTCAAAAGCTACATCCTCCCACTGTCTCACTCTGGGGTGTGGGTGCAGCCATACCCCCGAGGCATGATATGACCAGCTGTGAAGCTCATGGCGTGCCACCACGCTGACCTTCAAGCTCAGCTGAAGAGGATGCCATGGGCTCACCATGGCTTTCATACATGGTTGCTTTTTTAACCCCTGTGTTGAAGACTTTTGAATACTGTTATATAATTGCACCAGTGAAACTACTATTTAATTACAAAACAAGCTAATAACCACTGAAGTCAGCAAATGCTGGCAACTGCTATGTATCAAGAGTATCAGCCATCATCACAGCCCATGGGTATACCAAGCAAATTCAACCACATCCCTTCCCAGTGGTCCCAGAAACCCAGTTCTCTTTGCTCTCCAGGTTTTTTTAAGTTCATAGTACCCTGAACAGGAGTGACACTGGAAACTACTTTTCTGCCAGCATCTGCCTTGCAGGGTGAATTTGCTGGTGTCCAATGAGATGTAAACCCCAAAAGCAGCTTCTCCTGGTGGGTGGTGTTGGATTCTCTAGTGGCTAGTAAGAGATGAGATTAATATTGTCACCTTTATCCATGTGCTTATTCTTAGGACCGATGGGGGTATACTGATGGGCTCAGACTTGGTTCAGAGATAGTCAGACACAGACAATGTGTGCAAGTTGCATTTCCTGAAGAAAGCAGTGGAGAAACCCTTCATTTTGCACAAACTCTCCTTTTGGGCTTTTCAAGCATTTTCTCTTCTCCCATTAACTGGATAGCACAAGCTGCTCATCACCTGCTCTCCTTGTCAGGGCTGGTACTAGCATGACTTATAGCGCAATGGTTTATAGCCACAACAGCATCTGAATTACTGATCATTCACTTTCATAGTGTACTGTGGGAGGAGGAAGATTGTCTCCTTAAAAACAATCATTTCTCTAAATAAGCGCACCACACAGCAGCTTGAAGGAGTAGAACCCACACATCCATTCTGGTGTGGAACAAGCTCATGCCAGTGCCATCCCAGTTCTGGCAGGTGGGACACAGAGTTATGTAAATTCCCCATCCCAGTGGGTTTGCACAGTTTCTCCTTTCAGCCTTCAGCAGGGAGACAGAGATGTGAGACAAAAAAGTCCTTTTCTTAGCTACTCTGGATTCTGCGCCTATTTTGACCAACACCTTTTATTTTGCTTTTCTTCTTTTTTTTTCTTTTCTTTTTCTTTCCTTTTTTATATTTTTGTTTTTCTTTTATTTTTTAATTATTTACTAAAGAAAAGCAGCCAAACTGCTATGGAATTACATTCTTTTTTTTCCTGGAAAAAGCATCCGCCAAACTCAAACCAGTCTGATTCTAACTTTTCTCAAAGAAACACTTTTAATTTTTCAGCTCGGCACAGCTTTCCACTTCACAACTTACTTTGCTTCCGGATTTCTTAATTGGATTTTTTCCAAACAGTGCTCAAAATCAAGAGCACTTCTTTAGTCTCCAAAGAGCATTTTTAAAATTCTCAATTCATGGAAAATCTCCCAACTTTTGGCTTCCATGGCACAATGAAAGGAAGCATTTGGAAGTTTTGAACTTGCCGTTGGCCGGCAAAACCGTGTGCGTGAGCAGCTGCAGCTATCGAGAGCCTCTTCAGCAGCTGTGAGCAAGTGCTGTAAGTCAGCTCTGTCCACATCTGCCATCACATAGTAGTATTTTTGCCACTTAAAGGAAGTTTTAGCATTCTTGTGTTCTGCAGATTGTCCTCATCTGGGTGCAGTGAATCTCGTGGCCAGACCAGGCCTTTCGCAGGTGGACCGGAGCGGGTCCTCAGCTGCCTGACCTCACCTGAGCGTCTTTCTCTGCATGCAAGGGGATGTTGGCGACCCCAGCAAACGTCCCTTGGCCCAAAGAGTCTGTTCGTGGGGCAGATGGTCCCCATGCACCTGGGGCCCTCCATGTGCCATGAAGGGCTGCAGCCCCGTGGGGCGGATGTGGAAAGCAGAGCTGTGGAGGAGTGGCATTGCTGTATCTGAACAGCTGGAAGCATCCATGCCCCCTTCACTATTTCTTTCCCTCCTTCTTTCTCTCCATTTATTTACTTTTCTTCCTCTCTCTTCTTTTTTTATTCCTGTCTTTCTCTCTCTCTCTTGTTTTCCTTCTTTCTATTTATCTTTCTTTTTATTTTTCTCTTTCTCTCTTAATTTTTTTCTTTCTCTTTTAATTTCTTTCTTTCTCTTTTTGTCTTGTTCTTTTCTTTTATTTCTCTCTCTTTCTCTTTGTTTTTCTTTTTGGCTTGCTCTCTTTCTTTTTCTTTTCCTCTTTCTTTTTTACTTTTTTCCTCTTTTTCATTTTCATTTTTGTCTTTCTCTTTCTTTCTCTCTCTCTTTTAATCTTTCTTGCTTTCTCTCCTTTTCCTCTTTCTTTGTGTGTCACTGTCTCCCCCTTTTCTCTCTTTTCCCCTCTTTTTTCTTTCCCCTCCCTCCCCCTTCTTTCTCTCCCCCCACAGCCCCCTTTGGCTGTACTCCCCAGAGCTCTCGGGATGCTGCTGTCTTTGCAGCCATCCCGGAGGCATCCCGGAGCTGTGGACGGGCCCCTGGGCCGGCAGCGCCTCAGAGCTCATTTGCGAGCAGCAGGGTGCTTTAATCGAGGATTTCCCACCACCACCACGACTCCCATCCTTGGGGGAGCGCAAGGAGAACAGTGATGTGAGAGCGAAGAAATCGTCCTGGGGGCTGAACCACCTCTCCCTTTGTCACCTCTCTGGGAGACTGGCCTTGTCCCAGGGCAAATCCCCTTTCTCCCTGCTCTGGCCGGGGAGGGGGGATTGCCTTGGGGCTGTCCTCGTCCTGGCAGCCCCTTCCCCAGCCCTCCCCAGCAGGTCCACCCCATCACCAGCTCTTGCTCTGGCCCGTGCGTTCAGGGCACAGAGGTGCTTTGGACTCGTGAGGTGCAACCAACCATCTGCATCCTTCTGTGATGGCTCGGAAGTCGGCTGGCAGACTAATTTAATATAGCTTGGTCTCAGTTCTTTTAATTACGTCTTTATAGTCTTTTAATTAGCCAGAATCCTACTAATTTAAACCACTCTTGTTCAGAGAGACTTCTGCTGAGCAGCTGTTCTCACTCAGAGCTTTCTCTGGGTTAGGAAGAGGAGCCTGGGATGTTTGCTTCTCCCCTTCAGGCTGTTTTTCTTATTTTGCTGCATCAGCAAAAGGTTGCAGAACAGAAATGGTTCCTCTGAGATAGAGGAACGTGACTTACAAATAAATATTTTTGTCTGGAACCTGCTTACAAGGTTCAGACAATAAAGAAAACCAAACCTGCAGTGTTTCCCTTTGCGTACGATACCACTCCAGTTTTCCTTCAAACAAGGCGGAGATGAGAAACTTTGAGGACCAGGATGACAAGCTCATCTGAAAGGCAGGGCTCATCCAAGATAAGAAAGGTCCTGGCAGCCAGGATAGCTTCCAGGGAAAGCAACTGGAAAGTGGACTCAGGGAACTGCTATTTTATGCCCATTGCATGCCAGACTGCTGGCTGCAAACCAGGCTTGTGCTAGGTGCTGTACAGTCCTGAGAAAATAGGGGGTTCCCTGGTGCACAGCACAAATTAAGGCACCAGCCCAGAGGGTCACGGGGGACGCACGAGCTTCCTCATCTCCCTTTCGCAAGAGGGCTTGAGCACAGGTCTCCTCTGAGAGGTGGCACTGAATCCTCTCTGTCACTGAGCTCCAGGGAAAAAAAAGGATTTGCAAAAAATGCAGCTTTCTACATCACCGGTCATCTGGTGCTTCCAGCAGTGGTGGGAGGTGCAGGGCTTGGGACCCCAGGGCTGCTCCTCGGCTGCCGGCGGCACCGTCACCTTCCGGTGGCTCAGCTCCGCTCTCGAGCGACGCGGGGTGTTGTCTAGCTTCAGATTTTAACAGGCAAAAAAACCCCAAAGAAAGGCTGTGCAACAGCTGTGAGGGATTATCAGTGTGTATTGTGCTGCCCTGCTCTGCAAGAATAAAGTAAGCTTTAAAGTTCAGGATAGGCATTATTGCTTGTGTTTAATTGCTTATGTCCCATCCTAGGCAAGGGCTGCAGTGTGCCAAGGAGTAATACAAACATGCGCAGAGGACGATCCCTGCTAAAAAAGGCCTGCCATCAAAGTGCAAGGCAAGAGGCAGCAAGTGGGAGCCAGCCTGTTTTTCTTCTTAAATTCCTCCAAAACACAAGTCTTTTGAAAGCAAATACTGAGGATGGCCCAGGGAATCAAAATCCATCACAGCAAGGCAAGCAGACAGCCTTGCTCTCGCTGCAAGTCAGGAGGGAGGTGGGAAGAAAAGGGAGAGCCGAGGGGGAAAAGCGTCACCGTCGTGCGGCTCATTATCATGACTGTTTTGGTTGCTGTTTAAGTTTATAATCCAGGCTCCGTGGTACTGTAAGAGCTCATTAATTTGGAGTCTGCATTGGTGAGTCAAACGCAATTAAGAATAATCAAAGAAATGTCATCGCAAAATACACTTCATGGATTTCTTTTCAAAGTTATAGTGGTATTTGTGTTTGTGGTACAAATTCATAGCGCTTCTCTAAACAGACTGTGGTCATTCTTGCAGAAAGACGAGCCCTTTGTAGTAGGAGAGCTGGCTCCAAACACCGCCGCGAGCGCTCGGCTGGTTGCTGCCAGTGTTTTACGATTAGGAGGTGGTTTAGCAAAGTGCAGATAAGGACCAGGCTGGATTTTGCGCACAAGAAAAATAACTGACCTGTGCAACTCAGTGCCAGCTGTCGTGGAGGTTACAGAGTACAGCTGGACCCAAGTATAGACGAATTTATGGGTGATAAGAATGCAGCAGTGGCTCTTGAACATACTGGTCTGGACACAGACCTGGTGTAGGACATCTCTAAACTGGTCTTTGTTGGATGATAACTCAATGGATGAGACTTTTTATGTATTATACCTTTCCCTAAGCAGCCCCTCACCCAAGTGACGGGGTATTCACCTACAAAAAACCAGTGTCCAGACCCAGGTCTGAGGGTGGACGGGAGCTGAGCAGCCAGTACGGCTAACAGCAACCACAGCATGGGGGGCAGTGGGAAAGGGGACAGACCTCCCCGCCCTTAACATCCCCATGAGCCAAGCAATGTGTACACTAGGAAACAGCCCAGATCATAAAGCTGGGGGATGGATATGTGAAAAAGAGTACTCCAAAAATTTCCACTGACCCTCTTTTTCAAGGGATGGTTACTTCTTTGACTAAGTGTCTGTTCACTTGCCAAAACAAGGACTGGGACAACAACTGGGAAATCAGATACTTAATGCTGCAGTACAACCAATTCCTGTTTGCTGGTCTCGGGATGTTTTCTGGGAGAATTTTTTTTAGTTTCCACCTGCTTTCAGCCAAAGCATGATTAAATCTAATTTTCCATTGAGGGAGGGGAAAGAATAGATTTATGATTACGCTAAAGACCCCTAGAGCTATAAGAGATGACTTGTCGCCCTGAGAAATATGTGCTCTGCGAGGCAGGCTCCACTGAAGGACGCTGAGCACGGGGCTGAAGGAGGGGTGTCCCTTGTCTTATAGCATGGCTGGGAGTAAAACACATGCAAACCTATGAATGTGTGCTCTGCGTTGGTTAAGTCCATTAAGCAACTTGCCCAATCTGAGAATGCAATATATGCCTTGGTGTCAGATGGAGCACAACCTTCTCTGTTCATCCATGACAAGATTTGGTGAAGCCGGTGCTACAAGCAGCCTCAGCTCTTTGTTGCCCACAAAGGCGGGAATTTTCAATGGGACCAAGTAGAGTTAGATGCGCACGGAGAACCAGATGCCTGCCTCATGTTGACCCCTCTGCTTGCAATAGTGCCTCTTTTTCTTGGGTGGGCTGAATTTTGCCAGCTGCTGTCATCAGTCAAGTTTACAGCCTTTGCTGAAGCTTGAGGTGGCCAGGGAGGTGGCAACACCAGCACCCTGCCAAGCACCGGGCGGAAAGATTCACACCTACGTGATGGTGTTGTGTTTTCTCAGGTCTTTTGCTGGTGCATCCTTCAAATTCCTCGTGAAAGTGTGAGTCTGCCTGCAGGAGGGAAATACGTGCAAAGGGATTTAACTGATTGCCACCCATTAATTGTTCCATACTGACAGCCAGAAGCCTCAGAGAAGATTCCTATTATTATTATTATTATTATTACTGCTAATCGTAATAATGATTCCCTGTGTTATGGTAGTACCTGAGGTATAAGATCACCATGCCTCAGTCAGCATCCACTCTGATCTATAAAACCCAGGGATATTATCATCCTAAAACCAAAACTAAAGCATCGGTAGGGATTACTCCAAGTCAACCTGAAACTAAGCCACCAGCTGAGCAAAGCTCCCCCCAGCCAGAATCAAAACCCGTTCCTCAGCCAGCCACTAACTTTTTATTGCCTTTATTTGCATTTCTTTCCCACCACATCAGTCATCCCCAGGGTGCCCAGTGTTTCTTGCTGTGACCTGTAGAGGGAACTGTGCAATATAGCAAAAAGTTCCAAAATACTCTGGTGTGTCCCCTTCCAGGAAAGGGTGTTCCTCACCCGCATCCCATCCCCTCCATCCTTAAGCTGACCTCACATTGTCCGTTCGTATCATTTGATCTCAGGTGGGCTGGCATCAGACAGGGCTTCCCGTGCAAGGCGAGGTGCGCACGCTAGCTGTGGGCAGCAACCAGAAGATGCAAAACACCATGCAAACCCATTTTCTTTTTCCTTTTCTTTTTTTTTTTTTTTTTAAATGAAAAACAGCTAGTTGGAGGAATTTGTCCATTATTTTGACTCATGGTTTCTCAGTTTTTGGGGACTGCCAGTAACAAGTTAGGAAAGGGCTGTTTCAACCCAGGACAGAAGTGTCCAGACTTCCCAGGCCCCCAGCCAAGGGTGAGCAGAGCCCAGTGTTTCTGGAGAGAGCGCTGGGCTCAGCACTAGGGCTGTGGTTTGGGTCCTGTTTTATTGTCTCTCATGACACTGAAATAAAATGACTCAGGAGACCATGGAGCCAGACAAACCTTCCTTGCCCCATGGCTGAGTTGCAAAGCAGAGTCAGTGCCATGGCAAAGCAAGCCCACTCCCCTCCATCCAGTGCAGGGTTGTGCTGCTCCTTGCTGGAGGTGACAGTTCAAGACCACTCAGCAAAAGCCTGGTAAAACAAAAAGCCACCCTGACCGTGCAAACGTGCCCATCTCTTCCCATCTGCCCAGCACAGAGCTCGGGGTTTCTTGCTCCTGCCCGGCAAGGCAAGGGGCCAGGCAGACTTTCTTAGTCATCGCTAGCTCTGCAGATATTTTCTGATGGCACGAGGCATCGATTCTGTCAAACTTCGGTTTTGCTGATGTGGCGCAGTATGGCCTGACTCAAAGCCCCTTAAAAGCAGCAGAAAGATCTGGCTGAGGCTGGAAAAGCCAGTGGTTTGAATCTAATTTTCTCCTGACACTGGTGCTATGGAGGAAATGAGACCAAAGCTGGAAGTGACTGATGCTGAGGTCTGCAGACGCCCAATCCCTCCCGTGGGATTTCTCCCCCGGAGAAGTTCCTGTGTGTCCAGAAAATGCAAATCTCCTGGAATGGGATAATATGTTGTTGTGGTGGATGAATATCCCCTAGCCTGCATTTCGTTTCATTCCCCTGGAAAAAAAAAACAAACCAAAACCAACAAAAAACCAAACAACCAAACAACCAAACAACCTGTAAATATTTATTTGGTGGCACCTACAAGATTAACAAGGAATTGAATTGGGTTTTAAGATCTGCAATTTTTAGCATTTCTTGGAGGACTGCAGCCTTGAGCACCCAGGGTTCACTCTCTGCCCTACAAGCTATAGCAATGCAGAGCTCCCCCCATTTTTAAATTTTTTGCTTTTGTTTTTTTCTAAGCCAATCAGCCTGCAAAGGTAGGGAACAAATCACCACAGTCTTGCTGAGATTTTTAACTTTAGCATCAGCCCCATCCCTGTCTGTTCAGTGGCGGAAAAGCCCATCCTGCGCCATGACGGCACCACTCTCTCGCGCAAGGACCTTCTCCAGATCTTTACCCCATCCCATGGAGCAATGACGGTTCTTTCACATTTACAGCCATGGGGCCCTTGTGGTGGTGGGACATAGTTTGACTTTGGCAAGTGAATTGCAGCCAACCACACACTAATAAGAGTCTTCACAGACTGTGGTGCTGACTTTTATCTGGCCCATTTTCAGGGCAGAAGTAGGGGTGAAGTGTCTCCTGCTCTTTAACTCTCCAAAGGGAGCAGCATCCCTTGCTGACATTAAAGGCGACTGAGCAAAAGGGCACGAATATAGGCCAGACTTTATATAATTATATAGGGAGGAAAACTGGGATGTCTCTTTGTAGAGGCTGGGAATGTTCCACTGGAAAACTAGGTTAGACTGAAAAAAAGAAAGAGCCTCTGTAACCCAGAAATAGCTGGGAGGTTTAAGTATAATTTTCCAGCCCTGTGTTATTATGGTGCTAATTCAGGTCTGAGAAATAAATGTAGGTAAAGGTCTCCCAAGGTCAAGAGGAGAAACAAATCACACCCACAGCTTCCCTTTCAGAAAAAAATCCCTTGTCCTGATTGAACAATCTCCATTCACAGGGGTTGGTTCCCCTCACTTCATGGGGGGTAATATTTTTGTTTAATTGATCGATGGATTCATTAATTAATACAGTTAGAAATAAGGCAATTTTTCAAGTTGCCTGGAGCACATCCTTTCACCTGGAACATGAGTTTTGGGAGCAAACAGAGCCTGGAGGTGCCTCACGTGCCCTGGGAGCCGAGATGGAGGCAGTGCTTCTGCAAGCAGAGAGCTGGGAGGAGGGACTTGCCGGTGCTGCACAGCCAGCAAGGAGCTGTGATTTCAGTTTGCATCCCTGCAGCCTCCCCTTAGGCAGCGAGCGATGGCACAGCTAAGGCCAAGCCAACTGCCTCAGAAAGCCCAGAGCCAGTTCACTGCAATGTTTATTGCTCTTTGAATCCAATTTCTTTTTTATTTGCATGAGGCTAATGAAGATTAGCTCCCCTCATGGACCACCACCACGCAAGACGCTACACAAGAAGAAGGTGCCTGTGCCTAAGATGGAACAACCTCAAAACCACATCAGCATCAGTCCACAAAACTGTGTTTTTTGCTGAGAGCAAAGTGAACGGAGCCACCAACGTCTCTGCCCTGTCTTGGGAGGAGATTGCTGCTAAGAACCATCAGCGATGCAAGGAAGTCAGTGCAACCATTTTTCCAAGAAGGCGAAACATTTCCCTTCCCCATCTGAAATGTGCATATTGAAACAAGTGCTAGGAAGTTGGGCAAAATAAAATGAGATGGTTTTGCTTACATTAGAGCCAAGAACCCAAAGCCTTGTTGCTTTGGCATCTTCTAGGTCTCCTCTTAATGTGAGCTGCCAAACAGAGGGTATATCTCCGGGGAAGGATTACCAGCAACAGATCTTGTTTCAAATTAATGCCTGTTTGCTACCCCAGGGCAGTGGTTGGATATCTGGTAGCAGTTTCATCAAACAGCCACCCTGAAACCCAAAAACTGCTGTCCAGACCTGAGACAAGGAGGGAAATTCTTGGCTCTAACCCCAGAGTTCAGAGCAGGAAAATGCAATGCTAGAATGGCTGAAACATTTTGAAGGAATTGTGGGTTTTGGCCAATCTGATCTGCACTTTCTTCTTAAATGTCAGGCTTTCTCTGAGACTTGAATTGTTTTTATCTTGATTTCCTTAGGACGTGGAGCCTGTGCAATCATCGGCTCCCAAAGGGGCAGACAGAGCAGCTGGGGTGATGAGGTTGATGAGGATTTGGGAGACATGCAAGGACAGGAGGGTGGGCAGTGGTGTTACAGCTCAGCAACGATGCACAGAGACAGAGGAAAGCAGCCTCCGGCAGTCATGCACAGGACCACTTGGTTTTTAATTGCTTTTCTTCTTGGACTCTTTCTTCTGAGCACGGTTTCAGCAGCACTGCCAAGTCCACTGATTTCCCCAGCCAAGGCTGCAGGCTGAAAAAGGCTGAATAGTCCCGAGCAGCTCTTCTCACTCGTGATTGCTCCTGAAAGCCAAAACTCTGTCCCTTCTGGTTTTTATGCCCAAAGAGATGACAGGTGGTAACTCTTTTCTTTCACTGTGTTTTTCTGAGACTAATTTAAACCCCAGCCCTATAGATTTTTGGCTAGGAGAGCTCAGGCCCTGCTCGTTACTACTGTTCACCTGTAAATGCATCAAGATGAAATCTCTTTGGCAAACCTGAGCAAGGCTCAGGCTAGATACGGGGTGGGTAAGAAGCTAAACTCTTAGACACCGACAAAGTCTCAGCTTTTGAAGAAAAGCCCCTAAAACTCCAGACCTCACAGCAGGATTTGCTCTCTGCCATTTACGCTGCAGGTCTTTAAAGGACAAAAGTGACTTAAAGGCCAGCAAAGATTTGCCCTAGCTGGTGCAGAACGCATTGGGTGGCACAATGTGAGATGTGAAACGAAATGAAGTCAGAAATACCAGCAAGGTCAGCTGTCACTGTGGGACAGCAGGCAAAAATCACCAGTCCTGGAGAATTTCCTTATGTTTTGCTCTCCTGCATCATCCCATGCTGGGACAGGAGTCAGGGATGGTGTATGGACAGTTTAGTGAACAGCTTTTCTTGAGTTGGAAGAGGTGAGCATCTTAGCTTAAGCTAACACAGAGGACCTTGAAGCTGCGGCTATTTTATCATCTGGGAGCAATACAGCTGCAACCTCAGGCAGCTGTGCTCTTGTGAGTTTGGACCCCAAAGAAAATGGGAGATAAAAGTTGCCTTTGATCTTATTGGGCTGGGTTTTTATCACAAAGTCCCTCCGTTTATAATTTACTGCAATCGTAGGTTGTGGAAGGATGGGAATTGGGGGAAATGGAGCAATACAGCTGGTGGGAGGGACTGGTCATTTTGAAAGCAGTGTTAGAGCCAATATGACTGTCTGCTAGGTCAGACGGGAAAGAAACTATTATTCTCTGCCCCCCCTGCCCTTCACAAAATATATCCATGCCTGAAATTGCTCAGTATCAGGGACCCGTCCAGAAACCCTTCCTTATCTCTTGACTAATCATGCCTGGATGAGGCCAAACTGGAGCTTGCTTCATCTCACAAAGGACTAAACAAACACTCTGGCTCCCGGTGATGCAACTCCGAGTTGATTTTTCCAGTTACTCAACTTCTCTCTCCCTACGTATAATGTGCTGAACTTTGAAATAAATGCCTCTCTCAGCAATTTCAGCAATTTATGTCAAGAAAATCTGGATGCATCAAAGTGAGAGATAATATTTTCTGACACAGCACAGGAATAAATCTGCAGCAGTACATGTAGCTCCTGAGCCTTCGTCTCAGCTCTGCCACGGACAAGGTATATGGCCACAGGCAAGGTAGTTGAACTGCCTGTTCCTCAGTTTCCCCGCTACTGAAAAGGGGATCATGGAATTTATCCCAAGCAAAGGAAGTGGGACAATATCATACAATATACCTGTAACACCGATGGAAGCTGTCTGTGAAGGAAAGGAAATGTGGACTCTGCTGTCTCAGCAGAGAGGATGTTTTATTCTCAATTTGTGCTAAAAAATGCAGCATGTAAAGAGGTGTTGCTGATTATTCCTAAGAATTGCATTCAAAGAGCCTTTTCCATATGCTATTTCAGTTCTCTTGGCTGCTTCCCAACATGGGTCATTACCTCCTGGCTCTTACAATTGCCCCGCTGCTTCTTTCCAATAGAGCCTCCCCCTTCCCCACCCAAAACGCCTGTACAGAGTTGCAGGGAGCTTGCAGGGCTCAACCCCCAGAGAGATTGAGTGCCCTGGTGGGACCTGAGGGCATTCGGATATTCATGAGAACAGCTCCCAGCTTGAGGAATCAGACCCAGTGCTCCTATTTTTATGCAAACAGCCTTGCTAATGAGAGACAGCTCTCCCTTCAAACCCCTTGATGAGAATCCCAGAAGCCTACAGAGTCTGAAATCCAGAGCATCCTTGTGATTTATCTAAAAGAGAGGGAAATGCAGGAAATTAACAGTGCCTTGAGGTTGCCTTTTTTCACCCCAGGAAGGCTGGGGTTGATGAGCAGGTCTTTTAGGGTAGTATAACCTGTCGATGACTGTTTACAGCAGGTCCCAAAATTGCCCAGCTTTGGCCATGACATTCCCAATGGTAAAGGTGACGAGTTTGTCTCACTGCTGCTCCCCATCTGGGAGACACCTTAAGAACTGGGGGGCTGCCACCCCCTCTGCCCACTGAGCATCACCTTGGAGAGGCTCAGCCCTGGTCTGGGGAGCTGCCGCCAACAGGAGCCCAACTCTCCACCACCCACACCCTCAAGAGAGCAAGGTCTGGCCTGAATTTGAGACGCCCCAGTTGGAAAACTCAAACTTTGGCGAGATCCTGGGGGAGGAATTAATTCTTTTTGCACTTTTCCACAGGACTTTATAGAGCCCTCTTTAAGACAACCTGCCTTTTAACCCTTTTATCTTCACAACAACCTCGCAGTATAGGGATGTGCTATTTCTTTTCTGATTTACAGACAGGGAGAATGAAGTGTAGAAGAGCTAAATAAATATCTTCATTGCATTCACACAGATGGTCTGTGGCAGAGCAGAGACCTCACACAGCCCTCACCAAGTCTTCGTTTACTGTCCAATGGAGTAAAATGCTTCTCTGGAAGGCAAAATAGTGACTTTTGGCTTCCCATACACTGTCACATTATTTGGGTAACATCTTCCATGTGGGTGAGGCCTCTTTTGACCCTTGGCCCAAGGCAAGGCTCTTGTGGTGTCCTCCAGCCTGGGGTGGTTTTCTTTCTCCTTTCGTTTCAGAACCACGAGGAAGACACTCATGTGGAGGTTTGCTCCCTGAGTCCAGCTCCAACCGAGACATCTCTTCTGAGCACTGCCAGGAGAGCGGCACTTGCCCCTTTGGCTTCTGGAGCTCAGTTGCACGTCAGAGGCACTGATCAGAGCTGAAGTGACCTCAACCGACCCGAGCCGGCACTTCCAGAGCCTCATCCAGCATCTGCAGATGCACGGACACGCTCCCTCGCAACCCAGATACCTCTGTCCCAGCTTCTCAAAAAGGCTTTTTCTCCTCTGCCTGCTCCTGTAACCATCAAAGGAAATTTTGAGACTTCGTTCTAACTCATAGAAGCATATTTTAAAGTGCTGCGCTGGGCATGAAGGCAGTACTTAAAATGAAAGGTTTAGTGAGCGGTGCAATGGAAGAGAAGGTTTGAGCAGGTTTGTTCTTTCCTTCTGCTTTTCCTGGCTGCTCTCAGGTTTTGACTGGCTTTTGTCCATCTCTGGACCAAAGTTTCCTCTCTCTCTTTCCCCCTCTGAATTCACCTTAAGTAAATAGATATGTATGTGATGTGTATTAAGGCTTAGACTATATAGCAGGACGCGTGGCATGCAGTCTCTTGCTACCGATGCCAGTATACTTACCAGAACACCAATAAGTATGCTTTTTATATATATATATATATGAAAGTTTATATATACATATACTATAAGCACACCTGAGCTGTTGTGGTGCCACCCAGCATGAGGTGGGCAAGCACCAAAGCCAGGCTCCTCTCCTGCCAGGGGATGGAGGTGACATGGCCGGTGCCCAGCATGTGGATCTTGGCTTCCCTTGGGTCAACAGAGGATGGAGGGACACCTTGGACTGGTGATTTATCCACCTCTTGACATGGGAGGAATACCCCTGCAAATGCATCTGTACAGTCATTTTTGCAAATGGGGGAGTGCCGTGCCTGGCTGGGATATCACCTGGCCTGTAGTCAGCAGGAGACTTCGGGAAAACCAGCAACAAACAAACCTCTCCCCTTCCCAAAAATCCTTTAGTAATGAATCCTGGAACCAGATATGATTTTAAATCACACTGAGGCTTGCTGGTGGATGCCAAGAATAATATCCACCATTTTCAAGGTCAGCCTATGAGTCACCCCAGGATTAACATCATCTCAGGGTGTCTTTGGGCCCCAGGTTTAAGGTGACTTATCCCCCAGGAACAACCAGAGGGAATTTGGTGAGGATTTTTTTTCCTGAGGGCACTCTGTGGGTATTTCCCTGGAGCCAGATGATGGGTCTGCTTTCTTTGCTTGGGATGGCTTCCTACTGCTGCCCAGAGCCTGCCCTGCAGCCGGAGTGCAAACTGCAGCCCGCAGCATGCAAACAGCCCTGTGTGCTCCCGTGGGCCCAGGCAAAGGCTGTTCACGGGGAGCCCTGACTGCAGGGGACCTCCCTGGCCTTATCCGAAAGCTGGTTGGTGATAGAGTCGCTGGGGATTAAGTGAAGCACTGCCCTAGCCTGCTGTTGTCACTTCTGCCTCAGTGTCAAAGCATCTGGGATCCCCTTAGCACTGCCTTGCCCTCCACATTCCCTGTGATAGGGAGCAACAGCGGTAGAAGGGAGCTGTGGGTTGCCTACGGGAGGATTAAAATGCAAGGGAAGGAAGGAGGGGATGTGGGATGCAGCACATATGTGGGTTTGGATAGCTCCTTCCTTCCCCTCCTTGCGGGAAAGGAGTCCCTTTCCCTGTCCCGCAGCCCACAGGGATGTTATTTGGACTCATCCTGGAGGTAAGCCTGGGTGTAACCCAACTAACATGAATTTGCAACTTATATTCAACCTCCGTGTAAACGCTTTCAGGCAGGCATGGGCTTCTGCACCTCCCCTGGTTGCTGCTCGGGGGTGGTGAGGGACCAGGCATGTGTCCAGAGCCATCATGGGGAGTGTGCAAAGTGCTGCCATAACCCGGCAGGAGATGAGCACCGTATGGTCCCTGCCCAGCAGCCTGACCCCTGAGATAGGTGCCAGGACTCCTGTGAAATATTCACGAGCTGGCAGGGCATGATGCGCTTCACTTCGTTCTGCTACCTTGACCTGCAGGAGGGAAGTCTCCCAGCTGCCTGGCACGTTAATGCACCCCACTGCAGCGAAGCCCAGGGGGAACACCTTGGCTAAAGCCCACTGGAAAGGGCAGAGTGGGAGGCTTTGGAGTGACTTCGGGGGGCTTGCATCAGGCCTTGGGGAGAAGATGCTTGTTTGAGATCTGGGGAATGGTGTCAGCGCAAGGAGCAGAGTCAGGCAGTGGTGTTTGCTTGGTTAACCGTGGCCTAAATAGGGTTTCTAGAGCACTAGGACACCCAACGGGACACATCCTCAGCCAGTTTAGCCTTGTCAAGCTCTCTAGGCTCAAGCTGCTGAGCTGCTTCTCCTCCACTGAGTTTCAGACCTTTCACAAGTTAAACAACCCCTGAGTAACTATACTCCTCTCTTCTTGTCCCCAGCACTGGTTTTGGGCTCCCCAAACCCCACAATATAAATTAATCCAGATAGAGATAGTCTTCAGAGGCAAAGTGCAGCCATAGACCTGAAGTGACCCACAGCTGTGAGTACTTGGATGAGCCCCATCCAAAGCAGTAGGGTCTGCTTGTAGAGACAACCCCCAACCTGTAGCAGCAACACAGAACAGGAATTTCTGCAGAGGTCAAGAGGAGCTGGCTGTTGCATTTTTACCTCTTCATCTGTCAGTAGCATATACTTGGCGGGATTTTTAATGAAGAACCTGAATTGTTTTAGTACAGAGCTGGAAAGAAACGGTGATTTCTCCCAAACTCCTCCCATAACAGCTGCAGAGAAAGCTCTTGATCCCCCAGGTCAGACCTGGCTTGTCACCACGCTGTCCTCTGGACGCAGGTGTCACTAGCTGGCAGTGCCCACTCTGAGCTGCCTCTGCTTTCAGGGGGAGAAGACAGCCCTGTCCCATGGTGAGCAGGGCACAGGAGGGACCCAGAGGATGAACGCAGGAGTTCGCCTGGCTTGCTCCTAACTCGGGTATCACATCAGCACCACGCTCTAGGCTTTGTTCAGACCTTGAAAACTGGAGCTCTGCCCATTTTAAATATGAGAAGGGGAACTCTGGAGGGCAAGTGTGCGATGTGGTTCTCACACACACAAGCTCATCCACACAGCCTGCCTAATGCTTTCAGAGATGTGGAGGCAGGGAAAGCCTTCTCATGGTGCAACAGAAATTGTTCTAATAGCTTTTGCCATTTGGAATATTCCCTTGAGTTTCTAATTCAATTTTTTCCTATAATTTCCGCTCTTACACACAGGGAGCTCCCCTGGAACTGCTCTAACCCCATCCACCTGCCCTTTGGTGTTTTTAGCATCATATAGTTACAGAAAGCTTTTGCATTGCCCCTGCCTGGTGATGGATGGAGCAGTATTGAGCTGATAGGAGCCCTTGGTATGACTCCTCCTGGCATTGCTGGCACAAATGCTGGACAGAGGGAACAGGTGTGCAGAGGGATGAACACTTCCCATCTGAGCTTTCTCTAGAGCCCAAATGACTGTCCCTTGTTCCTTCTCCATCTGTGCTGCTCAGAACGAATGAATCAAAGCAAAAAAGCCAGCCAAAGGGATTGCTTTGAGCCCCCTCTCTGAACCCAGACCTATCACGCGTTGGTGGCTCGTGGTTCTCCTCACGCAGCCTCAGCCTGGCTTCACCAACGCCCGGGGCCAACAGCTTTGGGCTCTGCTCCTCTGATCTCACAGCAGTTCACATGCAAAGCAGCAGCCTAATGGCTTTATGGACACGAGTTAAATGTATATCCCAGCTAACAGACTTTTCCAGGGCACACAAGCAAAATCACGATGCCCTGTAGCAGTCGGAGGTGCTCGGCACACAGCTGCTCTGGACCAGAGCCCCGAGCAGAAAGCTCAGCAAGGAAGGGGGGACATTTCAATAGGAGTATTTCAGCGAGCGCTTCCCTTCAGCCTCCTCTCTGTAGAAAGTGGATCTGGTTCATCTGAGGCACCCCAGCCACAGGTGTTGTCCACTTTACAGCAGCCAGGGAGATTAAATCCAGCTCTTCCTGTGGTAGAAGCCCAGGCCCTTTATTATCTAAATGAAACCTGACTTCCTTAAGCAGACACACTTGTGACACACAGATGAGCCATCTGGAGTCCATCTAGGTGGTGGCTGGTTTTTGCACACACAAATAGACTGGCTGCAAGTCACCAAAATCTTCCCAGCACCTGTTTTCCACTGTCACCTGCTCTCTTCCTTTGATTTCAGCACTCCCAACAGGACTCCTATGAGTCCTGTTAGAAACACACTTTACATGAAGAGCTGTTGCCCAAACCAAAAGAAGACTGTTGGGTTAAAGCAACGGCCCCCAATTAGACCCAACAATATTAATCAGCCTGAATGCAGCAGTGTGTTTAGCAAGGCTGCTGCTGCCACTTCTTTTTATGAAGTCGTTCGGGTGGGATTTTTCTGTGTGTGCCTTTTTAATGTCAGTGCATGTGTTTCGAAACCACAACAGTTTTGTTCCTGAGAACAGATGGTGACTGGGGGTTCTTTCAAGCCAGCTGCAAGAGGAACCTGGCCAGGGCCCTAACTGCTGCAGTGGAGTCTCCCACCTGCAGGATCCGTCTCCTTTCCCTCATCAGGAGGCGAAGAAGACCCAGCTCTGCTACAAAATAAAGGTAAAATAAAGGCCTGCCCTGCAAAGCTCCCGCTGGTGTCAAGGAAAACTGTGTGGCTGTAGATTAAAGGGCAAACCCTGGGCATGGGAAGTGCTGGGTTTGCCAGGATCCCATGGAGCACACAAGGGCACAGCAGAAAATGCACCCCATGCACACAAACACACTCTCCTCCTGGTCAGGACCTCAAGCCAATGTCAAATCACTTTTATTGGGGCTTTTATTAGCCTGGCAGCAACCCTGCTTATCTACAGAGCAAGCTCCTGGGTGATGATGTCCAGATGCTGAAGCCCCTGAGCTATGGTGCAGCCTGCAAGGATGTCCCTGCTCCCTGTCAGGGAGGGGAAGAGGACTGAGGCTTTGGAGTAGCAAAGGCTGCAGTGTGGGGTTGTGTGCTTGAATCCTACCTGAAGAGTGACAAGCAAACCTCATGTGGGATGTGAGAGCAGAAGGAAAGTCCCTTGGACAGGAGGAACCAGATCAGCACAGCCCACAACACCAGATCACACTAACAGCATGGCTCTGATTGCTGTCCTTTGCCTCCTCACCCCCCCGGTCCTCCCACATGCTAGTGCCACAATTCCTCTCCGCCTGGATCCATCCCACCTTGCTGTGAGCACCTCCATAAGGAGTCCAGCATCTTGGTCAACATCGATGGCTGTGGAAGGAGACAGGTCCCTGCAGACAGTGATTCACAGACTTGAGCTCAGCCTCCTGCAGAAGGGTTTCTTGCCTTGCATGGACTACAAGGAGAGACCATGGTGACCATGCTTACAGTTGGTTCCCTCAGTTAAGTGCTCATATTACATGGCTAAATCAGAATCTGTGGCCTGTAAAACAGATTTTAAGTCATCTCCTAAAGATTCCCTTTGGGGGAGCAAGGAGACGTCAAGAGTAGGCCAGTAGCAACAAGCTACATATTTGGCCCCATGCACAGAGACCTTTCCTCCATGAAGATTCTCTCCCTTAAAGAAGTTTCAGCCAAGCAAAACTTTATCCCAGACAGCCCTGGGGAGACCAGGAAGTTCTGCAAATACAATATGTTGGGATTAACAACCATGTTCATCAATAACAGGTAATGTGACCTGACAAGTATTGATTCGGCAGTGCAGCGTCACATTTGCTCAGTATGTAGGTCACTCAAGCGCAGGCACTTCAAATAAGTGTGCAGCGTGCCCCATCTGAGCCGTGGGTACAGGGCGTCCCTTCTGCAAACGTCATGGGTCGCTCCTCCTGCCTCCCCGGTTCGCTTTCATCTGAGGCAAGAGATCACCTTCGTTAGTGTCCAGTGCTGATGATATTTCCATTGATGTTTGGTGTAGGGGAGCTTTGCATTTTTCAAAGTGCAAGCACAAGACTGCCATGTGTCTGGTTTTTTCCCCCCGCTCCACGTGTCCCTCTCCCCTCTTTCCTGAGCATATTTTTCATTTGCTTTGGTTGTGGGGAAATGGGAAATGAGCTGGGCGGGAAAGGGGAGCGGCAGCAACTGAAGTGAGTGGGCTTCAGGACAGACTCAGTCTGGGGAAGATGAGGGATGGAAAAAATTTTAGAGCAGAAGGGTTGAGAGATGTGAATTTTGGGGTGAGAAAGGTAAGAAAGGAGAGCAGAGGGACAGGACGCTATGGGGTGTGGGTGTCCTGTTAGGATGTTGTTTGGGAGCATGGTACATAGCTCCCTTTCCATCCCTCCACCCCTCCACCTCTCCATCTCTCCATCCCTCTATCCCGCCATCTCTCCACCCCTCCACATGCACACAGATGAGTGATCTCCCCCTGCCCCATGACAGGCAGTGAGTCATCCATCTCCCACCATTTTTAGCCTCCAACAATAGGGCAGTACTAAATACATCCCACCCTGTGGTTTCACTGTTGGGTGAAGGGTCTGCCTGTGCACCTACGCACACTGCTGGGGCAGACTTTAGGAACCAGCTCTTGGTTTGGGATTTCTATTAAACCACCTTGCTGTGTCATTTTTCCTTCTTTTTCACTCCACTCTTTCCAACCACAACCACCTTCAAGCCAGCTTGTGAGGGAAGAGGAACTCATGTTGACATTTTTTTCTTTTTCTTGTGGTTCCTCAAATGATTAATAGAGAATCTGGGACTCGTGCACTTCCCACTTAGGAAAAACCGAAATAAGAGTACGGGGAAATTCTTTGGGTTCCTTCTTGCAAAGTTTTAACCAGATCATCCCATAAATGGGGAGTCCTGGAGCTGCCTCCTGACTAAAGAAAACTAGGCACTTCCCTCCATTCAGAGAGGCTGTCAGAAATCAGCTATGCTTCATATAGCAACAGCAATAGATTTTATTCTGGTGGTTTTATAGGCAGACAGAAAACAGGATGAATTTTTCATGACAAGTTTTGCAAAGAAATGCAGTGGTTTAAGGTTTGCCTTTCCACCAGGGTGGGGGAAATGATGGAAATTGTCTTTTGAAATATTTCAAACCACTCAGACATTGTTTAGCTCATATCTAACCTTCCTGAAGCACTGCAGACACCCATGGAAAGGAGAGGGAAATCCAGCCTGAGAAACTTGTGTTTTGCAGCCTGGTTGCACAAGGTTTTCTGTTCAAGGCCCCCAGGGTGTGAGCTCCAGGTATGGCAACAGTCACAGGCGCTGCTGGAGCTGTTGGGCTCTGGGACCATCAGAAGTAGTCATTTAGAAGCAGTCAAGTAGTCACCAATACCCCCAACTCCTTAAAAAAAAAAAAAAAAGAAAGGATAGGACAAGGGGACATTCAGACTAGATTTAAGGAAGAAATTTTTTGCGCTGAGGGTGGTGAAACACTGGCACACGTTGTCCAGAGAGGTGGTAGATGCCCCATCCCTGGAAACATTCAAGGTCAGGTTGGACGGGGCTCTGAGCAACCTGATCTAGTTGAAGATGCCCCTGCTCATTGCAGGGGGATTGCACTAGATGACCTTTCAAGGTCCCTTCCAATCCAAACCATTCTATGATTCTATAATTCTATGATTAGGGCTTAGTGGCATCGGGCCATATTTTGAATGCCTGTTACTTATGTTATGCCTGATCCAAGTCGTAGGTCAAGACTTAGAACCCAGGAGATCAAAAAGTCACAACTTCTCCTGACATTTACTTTTTTAAAGTGGTGCAAATGAGAGCTGCTATCAACTTCCCTTAAGGCATTTTATGGTATCCTCACAAGGCTGAAGGAAAGACCTGCTATGGTTGTGATTTGTGGATTGCAGACAGTGAGCAGCTCATTATCATCCTCATTAAACTTACTGTTGGATGGTGATATTAATATGAGCAATTAATGACATTACTGATATTTTAATATTGGAAATTCAAAAATGAGTCATTGGTCCTCTCCTAGATTGCAAGGTTGGCTTAAAGATTAGAAAACTTACATGTTAAGGCTTTTAAGCTTTTCTCCCCAAACGGAACAGCTAGGAAGCTTCTTTAAAAAAAATGAAAGCAAAGATTCCAGGATCTGGGCAATGGAAAAAAGCCTGAGAGCTGGCAGCCTGGGAGCCTTGAATCCTGCCACAGAAAAGATCAAAACACTGGATTCCCGTAATGTGGTCTTGATCACGGGATGCTCCGGTGGTTTATTTTGTCTTGTGGGCTGTTTGTTGAATGGAGGAGAGTTTCTCATGGACGTGTCCCAGTGCTCTGTGTGTGCATGGTGCGTGTTTAAGGGGAAGCAGCTCAGCGTTTTTATCTATCATCTGCTGTGTTTGGCTCGTTTAAAAACAAAGGAAAAACAGCAGCGTCATGTAAGGCTCAGAAGCAAGTGGTAAAATTAAAAGGCAAAGACTTGTTTTGGGATAAGGCTGCGGGACTGAGCTGAAATCTGTTACACATGCTGCTCTAGTCTTAACTTTTTGTAATTCTGGAAGGGATCAGAGACCAAAGCTGTTGACTTTGCTAAGTGTTTGCAGGTCAGGCTGTGGGGAAAAATCCCTTCCATGCTCCAGTTTTCTTATGCCAAGTTAAAAAAAGAGCAACGTCCCACACTGCACGGGGGGAGATTTCTCCGTTCTGACCTGTGGGAGAGGACGCTGCCCTCCGACAAGTCCCTCGGCATGGGACAGGGCAGGGGTGGTGGCACAAGCAGGGCAAGAGTCTGGACATGGGGCTGCTGGGAGTGGGGTGGCACTGAGGTCTCGTGGGTGGCCCAGAAATACCGCCACAGCTGATGGGAACTGCTGAGATGTTTACATCTGGGATGCAAATTTTGGGTGCTGAGGAGGTCCTGCTTGGCACTGCAGCCTTGGCACCAGGCAAAGCTGCCGTGCCGACTAACTGTTGCAGACCATGCTGAGTGATAAGGAATAAGAAAACCCGAAGTAGCATTTCAGAGGTGTGCACAGCCCTGCTCAAAGCACGGCAGAGGCCACTGCCCCTCTGCCCGGCATGGCCTGCATCACCCCTCAGGGCACCCAGCCTCGAAAAACAAAACGTGCAGCACGTTGACAGCAGAAAATAAGTAGGGAAGAAGGAGACATGACTTGCAACCTACCAAACCTAGCATCAGTACCAAGGATAAAGGATGCTGGCACTGACTGAAAGGAGGAAGGAAGTGATGGATGGATGGATGGATGGATGGATGGATGGATGGATGGAGGGGTAAGCTGGATTCAAGAGATCCAGCCTCTGGATTGAATCAAGTTTTCATCCACATAATGTATGGGCAGGTCTCCAATTAAAATAGACTGTACCTTTTCTGTGATACAGCTTTGAAACTATCCTGATCCTCCTGATTATACACACACACATATAAAAATATATAAAC
This sequence comes from Gavia stellata, assembly GCF_030936135.1. Classification (NCBI taxonomy): domain Eukaryota; kingdom Metazoa; phylum Chordata; class Aves; order Gaviiformes; family Gaviidae; genus Gavia; species Gavia stellata. The sequence goes on from NC_082599.1 coordinate 6,269,420, forward strand.
AACTTATTTGGAGAAATGATTTCTCTGAGGCTATATTACCCCAGGAATGCCATAGCAGGATCTGATAATCAGTCACTCAGGCTTGCATTTGGAAGAGGCTGAGGACTAGAGCAAGCCTTAGCATTTCCTTTGGTGACCTCCTGGTTCTGAGCTCTGCAAAAGCATCTCCTGCCAGAGAGCCTCACTGTCCCTTATATAAGGGAAAACTGTGCTAACCCAGCACAGGTTTTTTTTTTACCTTCCCTTTTATAGGGAAGATAAAGGGACAAGACAATTTTTATTGTTACTGTTGTTGTTCTCTTTGTTGCAAGAGCTTCTGCAAGCACCAGGGTCTCCCGGTGCTTTGTGTTCCATAAAAGCACATTGAAGAAAGGGTGCCAGCCTTATGTGACCTACTGGAGCTGGGAGCCAGAGCCAGGATTAGGACTCCAGTTCTCAGCTCCCAGTCCTGGATTCTCCTTATTAAATGACACATCATCATTACAATAATGAGATCATCCCTGTTATTTAATTACATTCTCCTTGTTGCTACAAATCCTCTGTGTAGCAATCCAAGCACTTGCTTTCTAAGGTTAGCAGGAACATGGAGATATGTTTCCTGCCTTGCTTTTAAGATGCATATCACTTACATCTGGCCTGACATCAGCTTTTTCCTACTGAGGCCCTGGAAAAGCTGAACTCACATGCATACCCATGCTCTGAGCAGCGAGACTGCCAACACTCACCTCCTCATTCAAAGATTGAGATGTGGGCTTAATTTTGTAAACCTGTGGGATTTCTCAAAGGCTGCTCACACCAGGAAAGTGAAGTGTCTACAAGATCAAAGCTTCTGGGGCTACATTCCATTTGCTTGTGGCAAAGACGTGGCTCTTTAGGGTGCCCGCCCGGAGGAGGTTCCCCACTCCAAGGCGGTTCGGACATGCTGAGACCTGACTCACTGCCCACCTCTCTTTGGTTTTGTACCAGAGACACTCTTGCCTCCCTCTTATTAAATCACAGTCCTTGAGGGTGAGGAGATTCTAACTCCAGGAAGACTGGTTGCTTCTGGTGCTGGTAGTGCTGCAGCAGAGTCTGGCCGGCTTTTTACAACTCACCATTAGCTCCTGACACACGGGGGAAAATAAGGGCTCCAGGAAGAGCATTCAGTAGCAGAAATCTGGACCGGTTTGCTTGCAGGGCTGCACCCCACCACAGCTTTGGGGACGAGGCACAGAGATGGCAGCACCACAGGAGGATCATGTGCCACCACTACAGCTTATCCCACAAAATGAAGAGCACTAGAGAAGAAAAGCCTGGGATGACTTCTTGGGTGATGGCTCCAGGCTGCTCCCAGATCTGCTTGCATTTCCCCAGCTCTCCCAGGGACGACTGGGGTTGCATTTTTGGCAGCCTCTCCAGCCCCGGGCAAGACGGGAGATCGTTGAGTTTCTGGGTATGAGGAAAAGGCAGGCTGTGCGAGTTGTGACATGGCTCGTGTGTGTAGCGCTGCCTGCCACAGCTCTTGCCACCCCTGGCTACCAGGGTTACCAGCACTTCCCAGTACGGCTCCTGTTTCTCTCGGCACTGCCGCCTTGGTTACGCTGGTATTCCCAGTTAGGCAGCCCGGGTACTGAGGAGTTTATGTGAAGGAAGAATTTAATCCCCAGTAGGGGACATCTACAAGTTTACATCTTAACCACCCAAAGATTCCTTTATAGCCTTTTTCACTTCTCATTTCTCAGGAAGTGATGTCCCATGTCTTTTTTACATTCCTCTTCAAGATACCTTTAGCTATGTTGCCTGTAAGAAACAAGCAAGCAAAGATGCCTCCTTGTCCTGGGTCTTAATTTTTCATCTCTTTGCCATGCCAGGCTGGGCACTGGTGCTTGCTAAGCCTGAGTAGATGCCCCAACTTCCCTCTCCCCACAGCTTTTCACCGCTTCATTACAACTTTGTTCCATGCCGTCAGAAATGAGCCAGTAACTCCCCAGGGCAGGGCTGCGTACCTGGGCAGACTGGGAGGGTCCAGCATACTTTCCAGTACTGAAATAATTAGCAATTAAGTCATTAATTAATAGCTCACATGGATTACCACCGGCACATGAAGCACTTTGCAATGGCTGGGATCAGTAAAGAATCCTCTTACATTTAAGTCTAGAGTAATAATGCTAGAAGAAAAAATCGGAGGCAATCCCTCCTACATCCCTGAGAGATGTGGAGACTTCCCGTCAGACAGACAGATGCTGTCTTTCCTCCAGACATCTGGAGAAGGGTGCTTTGATGCTGATGGTGGGAAATGTTCTTGGCTTGCTCTGGCTGGATGAGAAACCACTGCTATCTGGGACAGTGATTTTGCCATGTCTTTCCTTCCAACAGTAACTGGGATTGGAAGAAATCATGTACTGGGAGAGAAACACTGCTCAGTAACTGCATCAGGGTGTGCAAAGGGGGAGAAATATCATCCCATTAGTATCCCCAGTAAATCTGCAACTGATCTAATTGCTCAGCTCCTTTGCTTTCTCTCATCACCATGTGAACTTGAGCCCTTTGATGGGACCAAGCAGCAGCAGCAACTCCAAACACCTATGAAACAAGCAGTATGCTGGTAAATGAGGGTGTAAAATACCTTGCTTCTATTTATTATAATGCAACTCCTGCCACACACAGGCAGAGCTGGAAGATGTTGAGGTATGGGTTTTGCTCACCACCAAATCATGTCCTGACCCAGGTATGTGGACCCTCAAGATCTTAAAGGTCCATGAAAGGTTGGTGGGCTGGAGGAGAAGCTGCTGAGCACTTGTCCTCCAATACCATCACTCATCAGCCTGCAGTGCAGGGAAGAATGGCAGAGCCCAAAGGAGAAACATTTCCACTTGGAGCTCCACATATCTTGTGCAGCATGGGGCACAAAAATTCTTTGGGGACTTTGCTGTGTCCACCTCCTGGCCTGGGAGACACTCAATGATACAGTGATAAACATTGATTAAAGCAAATCAGTTTTTTTTTTTTCCCCTGATGCAGAAAGAAAACAAATAAACCCCATGATGTAGTATTTTGTTTTAACCCTGCTCTCCCATTTCCCAGAGTAGGGAAAAGGGGAGGGCGAGTTTTACACACAAGCAAGCGCAAAGCCTGCCTTCCACCCAAGTGGGGTGCTCAATTTGTGTGCAAAAATCCCTATTTTGCTAAGACATCATCTCCCACTAGCAATTAAAGACAAAAAAGTTTGGTGGAAAATTTCCAGCCAGTTCAAGTGTCAGTTCACAACCCTGAGTTTAGCTATCCTGGTAGAACAAATAAGACCATCAGACACTCTGATCCTAAGATAATCTGGCCATATACTGCCTCAGACGGACAGGTTGACTCGAAGTCCGGAGTTTAAAATGTGTTCAGTGCAATAAAATCAAAAAGGACACAAGAAACCTGAAGCAACACCACAATCGTTAACCCGTAGAGCTGCTGCAATTAATATCATATTTGTGTGCCTGAATGTAACTGAACTCTTTGTGGTGGTCTTTTATGTACCTGTAAAGCAGTGTCTACATGTACAGCACTCTATAAATAAATAATGCACAGTAATATCAGTTAATAAAATATGCTGGATGGTAGGGCAATTCGGCTGTTCAGCTGGATTGCTGCTGACAATTGAGAGGTCTGATTTATGACTTTGAGGTCGTTCTGGGAAATATTATACCATAGTTTTGTCATCCCGTTGCCATGTTTTTCTGATTATTTGTATATTTTTCTGTTGAGCAAAGCAAGCGCTATTCCATTATACTACAGACTTGAAGTCAGAAGAGAGCATCGTGGTCTTCTTCTTCATGCTCCTGTAATTTCTTGCTAAACTAGTGGTTTTCCATTTGTGGTCTGTGAGTAATGGTGGGTGTAAAGGCTATTTCAGAAGGGTCTGTAAAGGTGACTAAGAACAGTAAAGGGAATTTTTTTTCATAGGTCTCCACAAGCTACTGGCTTAGACAATATCTCAGAAAATATTGAAACCTATTTTGAAGATGTCAAGGAGTAGGGCCCTCTTTGTGTTCATTGCCACCATCTGCTTGCATCTTGCTTTCCATTTGTACCTCTCTCTCTCCAGACCTCTGTATTTCATTTTGGCTTTGTCAGTCCAACAGGAGAGCGCTGTGCAATGAGAGAGGCGCTGCTCTAGTGAGGTGGTTTGCAGCCTACAGCCCTGGGATGCCTGGCAGGACAGTGATTACTCCTGAGTCTTTCATGGAAGATCTTGGGATGAAGACCATGAAGGAGGCTTAAGAGCCCAGCAGTCCCTGGCAATATGTCTTCCTTTCCTGTCCTCACATCTGATGACTTTTATTGTACAGAATCACAGAATCATAGAATGGTTTGGATTGGAAGGGACCTTGAAAGGTCATCTAGTCCAGCCCCGCTGCAATGAGCAGGGGCATCTTCAGCTGGATCAGGTTGCTCAGAGCCCCGTCCAGCCTGACCTTGAATGTTTCCAGGGATGGGGCATCTACCACCTCTCTGGGCAACCTGTGCCAGTGTTTCACCATCCTCATTATAAAAAATTTCTTCCTTATAGCTAATCTAAATCTCCTCTCTTTTAGTTTAAAACCATTATCCCTTGTCCTATCGCTACAGGCCCTGCTAAAAAGTCTGTCCCTGTCTTTCTTATAAGCCCTCTTTAAGTACTGAAAGGCTGCAATAAGGTGTCCCCAGAGCCTTCTCTTCTCCAAAAGTTGTGAGCAAGGCATGCTGAGCAGTTATCTGAGATACTGTAATATCATTGCAATCACCAGCATTTCTTTTCATGCCTATCCTTAGTGGTTCAACTTTATTAGATACAGCTCTCCACTGGATCTGAAGGTGTAGCACATCGTCTGGACTTTTGCATAGGCACCACAGCTGGGCTATCACGGTGGGATAGAACAGATGGGTGAGGAGGCAGGTCCAAAGGCTGCCTGCGTCACTGGGCACCCATTTATACAGTAATAGCAGTAAGCTCGGTAGCCTCTGCTCAGATTGCTGTTAGTGGACATCTGCTCAATACAGTCAATGGGCTGTAGGTAGTGATTTGTCTTGACCTAAAGAAGACATCTGCAACAGCTAAGATGAATCATGCCCCGCACATGTCTGTTTCTGCCCATTGACTATGAAGGCGACCTTGAGGGACTAACCCAGCTGAGGACATGTCTGAAGTTAGATGGGGTGAATATGATCTTCACTGACTCTTACCAAGATTCAATGTCTAACCCCAGGTTCATCCCTGTCCTGTCAGCTGGGCCCCTTACATAAAGTCCATCCTCAGACCCTGCAGGTCTCTTGCCTCCACTCCTCTGCTTGAAAGGTTCCAAGAGCCAGCCAAAACTTAATTCCTGAGACAATTAGAATAAGGCTTCTTATTTCCACTTATGTCTCACTTTTGTTTTGCTAGGCAAAGCAAACCAAACAACTTCAGTCTCCTGTCACCAGACACTGCAGCCAGCTTTCCGCTGCACCTGCTCCAGTATAAAGTTGCATAGTGACAATTCCCCATCAGCAATGATGTTTGGAGATCTCTATCAAGGCAGGTGTTCAGCAAATGGTCTCTTTGTAGGGGGAGTACCCCACTCTGTTAATTGCCAGCACAAGAGCTATACAACACAGTGACACAAGGCTTTGCAGCTTAAGGCTCTGCATGGGGTGAATATAATCTTCTCCTGCACCTGAAAGTCTGTTTTAAAAATGTTATCAGCCGTCTACACAAACTGGTGTGTGGCAACAGTCTGTAATACAAAATATTCCTGCTCACCAAATGAAGTCGGGTGGGGGGGCACCTTGGGTTGGTTTTTCAGTGGTGTGGGTGAGCAAAACCATCATAACAAGCACGATAGCAAACACCAGATAGACCAGTGCTCCTGCAAACTCCTATATCAGCAAGTATGGAGGTGGAAACCAGAGCTGGACAACAGGCAGAAACTGTGTTTTGCAAAGGAGATGGAGGCTTGATCTGTTTGGCCTTGCTACTGTACCCTCTTTTAAATGAAGATGATACTTCCAACTGGACTTCTTTCCTGGCATTACCCTGAGACTCAGTTTGGCTAAAGTTTGCCTTTATCACATAAGTTAGAGTGATGTGCAAGTCTCAGGTCACAAATATTATAAAATGTCTCCTAGAAATTAGTTTGATCCTGTCTATACTTAGCTATTGCATTTAACCATTAGAGGGGATCATCATAACAGGCATTAGCAAAATGACAGACAGGCAGAAATCTGCATCCTTAGCTAGAACGACTGTCCCCTCCCCACATCCCCTCCCAGACTATTGAGCTACATTTAAAAATGTAGATCTGAGCTTCACAGCTAGACTTTCGTGTTTGCTCACAGCTAAAGAGCTGAAAGGCCTTGGTTTTAAGGAAGCAAGTATGATAAAGCACCTCCTTGGGCAAGAGGAGATTTGCAGTCTTTGGCATCTCATGGGCCACGTTTGTTCATTACTGATGGGAAAAAACAGGCACTTTATTCACCCGCTGGACAACTATGGCACGGAGACAGATTATCCCCAGCCAGCTTTTGTTTGATTGCTCCTGCCGTGCAGCATCTCCTGCAGCCTGCAGACGCAGGGGCTGGTTTATTGTTAGAAGTCAAATGGGTGCCAAAGATAAGCTTTCTCAAAGGAATGCCCCTCTCTGATCCTGCTCTTCCACCGGTGGCACGCTAATAAAATAAACTCGGCTGTGCGCGGGCCATGTGCGTGGAACCCAGCTCCCGGACATGGAATTCCTGGTCCTCGCCAACTTTCCCCTAAAGCTTCGTTATTCCAATAAATCACGGAGCTGAGTTATGGGGCTCTGTTTGGTGGGGGCTGCTTTTAATTGCAGTTTTAGGAACTGTGGGAAAGCAGAATTAATGCCATATGTTTTTTAGGCTTTCGGACCAGTCACCGGGTCTCACTTTCAGTTTTGGCTGGGATTCAAACATCACAGCAAATTTTCAGGTTCCTCTGTGTCAAGCCACAGCAAGAGGGGGAAGGGGAGGAGGAGCGATGGCGGCAGGGTGAGGGAGGGTGCTGCTGTGTGGTGCCGTGCTGCTGGGGTGAAGAGGCAGAGAGACATGAAAGAGTACTTACAGAGGCGAGGAGAAGCACTCCAGGCAAAATTCATCTGCTTTCTGGGCCTCAGCATGGACAAACAAGGCTGAAACTTGTGAAAAAGGGCTACATACTTAGAAGGCAAATGGAGCATACCTTGCTGGTTTTTTTTCCTAGACACTGGCTTCTGTTGTGCTACTTCTTTCACTTTGCCTTCCCACAGTGCTCTTGCTGCTGAGTGATGTGGTGCCTTCTCCACTCCTCTCCCCACTGCTGTCATGCTGTGTGCTATGGGCATGCATTTATAAAGGATGAGCTTGGAGGAAGTTCAAGGTAGGGCTTACGTACCATAGGACTGACTTTTGCGAGCACAGGTCAGCCCCTGAAACGATGGGACAAATGTCACAAGGGAGCCAGGCTCTCCTCAGCCATTTGAAGCCTTCTGGTCCCAGCCACCGTGACCTTGGAGATTGTGTCTCCAGGTGGCTCCAGCCTGGTTCCTCCTGGAGAGCAAGAACTGAGAACTCAAGGCTGCTCCAAGAGGAAAGCTTTCATGCAAATACAAACCTCCCCTGTGCCCTGCAAGAGAATATGGGACCCTATCGAGTCCTCTCTGCTTCATTGGTACCAGGGCTTTAGCAGGGCCAGTCCTGGATGGTGATCTCTGTCAACCCATAACACGCAATCACCTGCCCAGCGCACACTTACTGTGGGAAGAGCAGTGCTCGGGCTGTGAAAAACACTGGCCCGAGAGAGGAGCAGGGACAGCATAACATGGACCACAGCTCCTCTTCCCTCTGTACCCACTCTGTCTGGATACTGGTTCATGGTAGATGTTGTGTGAGTCTAATCCCAACCTGTTCGGAGAGGATGCGATGATGCCTACCACTCCAGGTGAGCACTGGCCACCTGGCAACTCTTCACAGTCTCCATCTGATGAGATTTTCAGGCTCATTAATCTCAGCCACAGGCTGGCATTTGCAGATCCTCAGAACGCACTTGCTGAGGCTGAAAAGGTGTCATTTTGCTTTTTCCGATGCCAAAATAGGACTCAGCTGTCCCTATTGCAGATGATGGAAGCGATGAAGCCCTCACCCCCCGAAAGCCAGCATTGCATTGAAACATCTTTCCCCTCCAAATCTCGCCCATGCTATACACAGCAGTTGCTTCACCTAGCACAGAAATTAGACCACCTCTGAAAAAGAAAAGATGGCCTTTTGTAAGCTCTGGGCATCATGGAACCGAGGGAGGTGAGAGACTGAACGGTGAGCAAGGTCCCAGCTGAGCACAGAGGTCCAACGCACAGAGGCAACCTCCCTCGTTTTCCCCTGCTGCTGGGAGCTGCAAAAAGACTGTGTCTTTGTCATGTTGGGACGCCACCATGAACACACGTTTCCCTCCTCTCTTCTATTCTGACTTGCTTTTAGTTTGGGTTTAAAATACCCTGAAAGCAGCATGAGATGTCCCAGTCAGCAGTGGTGAGGGGAGAGAAAACTCTCATGCAGGTGGGGACCCATCCAGCACGTGTGACCATGCAGCTGTTGTTTGGAGCATAACTAATTGTGACAACTAGTCACCAATGGTAAATAACAAAAGGATTACTCCAGCCAAGCCAGAGGTAATAATTAGTTAGCTCATTTGTTAATACAGTATGAGGAAGGAGGGATCTGGCAGATGACTCAGCTCTGATGGGGGAAAGAACATGCGTAACATGTCACAGTGGTTAGATGGGTTTTCCAGGTCTGAGGATAATATTGCCCATTCTAGATGTTGCCATCAGCGCTACCAAAACAGCTCACTCTGAAATTTATCCAGCAACCGAAAAGCACCTGCATGTAATAAGAGAAGAGTTGAGATGTGCATTAAAAAGGGGTCTAAGGAATTGTTTCTACCAGTTCTGAGTAGGTGTGAATACCTGATGACTTCTAGGTCTTGCCAATTACTGGAATTTACTTTATTTTGCAGAAAAATAAAACCCACACATCTCAGAGCCGCTCAACATTTTTGGGAAAATCACTATCCATCTTAAAATGCATTCACAAGGATACATAAATTTTCATGAAAAGCTTTCGGTGAAACATTTTAACAAATTGCATTTCCTCAGTTTCACTTCAGCAACGTTAAAATGTTTTGGTGCCATAGAGAGATATTGTTTCAACTTGTTTTGATTCATTTTGTATTGTATTGCAATATTAATTGAAACATTTTCAATGTGTGTTATATTTTATTGTGCTGGGATTTATGTAGCATGTGCCTTTGTTATGTTAGGTTTTGACATTATCAAAGTGAAATATTTCAGAGGTGTCAGACTGAATGGCTTTTACATTCTTCTTCCATCAAACATTTTAAAATTTTATGGGTTTGTTCAGATTCAAAATGATAAATAAGAAGCAAATGTGGACACTTCCCGGAGGACAAAAATTCTAAATTCCAGACAACTCTGCCTCTGTGTTTAGAAGGAAACCATGTTTTCTGGGCATTAAATCTGCAACTTTGGAGAGCTGCTCTGTCTCCCAGCTCCACCACAGCCCTGGGCGAGTCACTTAGGACTTGACTACACAAGGGAAGAGTCTGGAAAAGCTATCCACGATCACCCACAGTACATACATTTAGTCCATATGAAGGGTGAATTCATCTCAATAGCAGTTCTCCAACCCAGGCCACTCACCCTAAACTGGGTTTACCAGAGACTCATCTCACCCTGAGTGCAATGTCAGTTGAGTTAAGATGAACCCTCCTTTATGCTGACTGCAAAAGGAGCCAAGGGTGAGCACCTCAGCTGAAGATGTCCAACGTTCCTGTGATGAATCCCCCTTCTAGTACCTGGTGCAATGAAATTTGGCCCAGCCTGAGAACAGCTTGCACCCATGCACAAAGGCTATAGCTACACTGCTGCTCTCCATGTCTCCAGGCTGGCAGCCTCTGTGGGTCAAAAAGGGGCTCCAGCTTGGTCCCCCACCCCAACCCTTGGGCAACTGGGACCCGAAGCGAAGGAACACATAGATCATTTGGTCTAGATATGGTCTCCAGCTCTACAAGTGGTGTGGAATTTTAAATTTACACCAAAAGTTCATTCCCCTGTCACTTCCCTAAATAAAAAATCCTTAATGCGCTTACCCATCTAATTTGTCACCTTTAAAATTAGCATTATGCTAATGCTTCTTGTCTCAGCTTGGTCTATTTAGACATATCAGGAGCATCTCCTTCTTTGTGTACGTTCAGGGATGACTACAAGGGATCTTTGATCTTGTTCAGACCTCATTACAACCCAGTATGGTTGTCCTTTGGGTTTCCTGCATCATGGAAACATTTTCTTTTTGTGTGATCAAACATAGCACCGTTTAAATACTTACAAACATCTCCCTGGCAAAACGGATTACTTTTTCCCTACCAATTTGCCCAACCACACTGTGCATCCGATTTGTAGATCTGCACTGAGAGCCACAAGCTACTCAGTCTTTTAAGACAGTATTGGAGACAACTCCTGAAGACCTCTTCCCATTGACACCTAGGACAAAACTCCCATCCGTCTTCCTGGGAACAAGGTCCTAGCCTGTCGATAGCAAATCCTTGTCGTGTCTCCTGGAGGGCGTCCCATCCCTCATTTAGCAGGCTGGGAAACTGAGGATGAGGAGTTAGGGCAAGAAGGGACAACCAGAACTACAGCTGATGGTTTCTCATCCTAAATAACTGCTTGGTCTCTGCGGCAGCCCCAGCTGCCTCTCTGGAGATGGCAGAGGGAGGGAAAATGAGGAAGAGATGTCAAAGACAGACAACACAGCAGTTTCAGTTCTGTATTTCAGTTCACCTCAAAGACCTTGCTGCTTCATTTTTGTAGTGCCTTTATCTTATTTTCCTTCACACACAAGTTTTCTGAAGGACCTTCTCATCTGGGGAGCCCCTCAAGAGGTCTGTGGACCTGAGGGTCAACTTCTTCCTCCCCTCTGCATCCAGGATGGGTTTGCAAATCACTTTACTGCGACAAGAAGTGTGATGGGCTATTTATACTCCCCTTTCTAGTTGCCCACCTTGCTATAAGACAGTCAAACCAGGGCAACGCTGCCAAGTCTGGGAGCTGAACCTCAGATCTCCTCTACATTTTCTGACTTGTTTTTGAAAGCTGTGCAATTCTTTGCACTTTTTTGCTGGCTTCTTGGGCTTGTTAAATAACAAAACAAAAGATAAAAGCTCAAATAAAGTTGCAGCTGCTCGGCACCGACCCAGCTCTTTAACACCAAAGGGGTGTGCAGGCAGAGAGGGGCAGCATGTGGGCTCTCTCTTCTGACTCAGTGGGGGAAGAAAAGCATCAGAAGGGGCTGATTTTAAAATTGGCATGAAAAGCTGTTGGACACCTTGCGCTCCTTGTCTTTCAAAGTGATTTGGGCAGCTACCCCCCTTCACTGCCCCTCTGCTTTGGAAAACAGCTCTGAAATAGGAGGCATTTTCTGCTGCTTGCAGTAGTATCTGTTCCATTTCTGGGATTTTTCCTCTCCATAGGGCTCCTTTCATAGGTGCTACAACAGGACATGGGAGCTGTGGTTCTGGGTCAGGACAAAGGCAGAAAAGAGAATTAAATGGTATTTCCCAGCAGCCTGACGATCACCAGGCTCCCTCCCTTCCACCGACTGGGTACTGGCTGAGGCTTGACCTGTATCAACAACTCAGCAGAGGTTTAGCTTCCCCCATGCAAGACGTGCAAATGGATTTCATGGAGAAATTTGAGTATGAACATGCTTGTACATGCTGGTGTTTGCTGTATTGGGCCTGCATCCCTTGACAGCTGGGTCCCACAGGTAAAAAGAAACAGAGAAGTCACACAAAGGCTATAGACCATCAAGGGTTGTGGTTGCATGAGACAGAAGCCCATGTAGGCAGGTTTTTGGTCTCTTTTTAAACCAAGACCAAGTGCTGAGCGTGCTGAGCAAAAGGTCACATCAAAAGCCATCTTCGGGCTGATCAGATCACAGACTCACGAGCAAAACAAAGTGCAGATCTCATCTTCCCTCGTCACTCAAGGCCAAAGGTAGTCCTCTTGTGAAATCAGTCCAAAAGGAGCCGACATGTGGCTAACCCCTCTTTGGGCAAAATTCCCACAGCAGCCAGTCTGGCCAAGAAAGAAAATGAGAAATTTGTCACCAAATTACCTCCGAGCCCTTCTCATTCCCTGATGTTTAGCACATGTGTTTTAGTCCAAGTGCTCACCCCACACTCCAACCCCCAGAAAAAGCCTATTAACAGCCTAAGGGATGTTACTGTTAACTTAAGGGCCTTAATTATCTGTGGAGAATTTTATATGGACAACCCATGAAGAATTTATCTCCCATTTCTGAAGGATGAGCTATGTCCAACTTTGCCCCAAAACGAACCCACCTGTTTAAACCCAGATCTGTGTGGGGGCACTAATTTTGAAATAAAAATGACTGAGTTTTATCAAAGACTGACTTTCACCATCAGGGCGAAACTCTGCTTTTCAGACCAATACGCAATACTTGCACTGATGGGACAAACGGTGCAAAACCCAAACGTGTTTATTTTGGTGCAAAATTTACATACAGAAAGGTCTCCAGGGCATTTACTGTACAAATTTGAGCAAACAGCTTAATTTCTGGGCTTCCATTTCCTCTTCTTTAAAACAAGGGTGATGCTATTTATGCATTTTTCAGTTTAAATAGCACTTAGCAGGTGCACCAAGTCTGCACGCACTGCAGTCCTGGGCTTTACTCGACAGATGTCAGTGGGAAGGGGACCAACATCTTCGGAGGGGACATCAAGCTCTCAAGATGGCTGTGTATAGACACGGTAGCTTATCGTTTAAACAATACTAATATGCTATGGGAAGAAACAGGGACTTACCTAAACTGCCTTTTTTTCAACATCTATCTTAGGACAGAATGAATCAGGATCTTTTTAATACATGTTGCTCACCCTCGTATTTACCTGTGTGGGACTCACACATGATTAAAATCCTGACATTGGTCCATTAGCCATAAATCCCAGCATACCACTAGCAATGCCTTTTAGACCTCTACAGCTCCAGCCATAGCAGTGCTTTATTGGGGTGTCTGCTACCCCCATGGCATAGGCTAAATTATTAATGGTAAGTGTGGAGTTAAAAGCAGGGTGGACAGTGGCTGCTTTTTGCATCCCCATTGCTGTGAGGAGAGAGGTAATTTCAGAGAGGACAACTAAAATAGCACAGCACAAACTAAGAGGAAACTACCTTCCCGGGCTATCAGGAAACCAAAACCAAGCAAGGGTTAACTGGGCAGAGCCAGCACTGACTGTAAGTGGGAGCTTTGGGCTTTATTTTATTGTTGTCATTAATTTCCTTCCTTTTACTTTCAGTAGATGAGCACAGAGTTATTTACATTAGACACAGCTGTGCCCCGCTGAGGTATACCGTAAGAAACATTAAGAGCAATAGAAAAAAGCAGCTGAAGGCACGCGGATGATTTCTGGTACTAACATCATCAAGGGCTCGTGCCATTTTTTTCCCTTTGGAGCACACAGTGACGATGTCAGTTCCCCAGATCTTTGCTGGTCCATCCGTAGGGTGTCAGAAGGAGAGATGAGCCACTCTCACTTTACAGGACATGAGATGTTAGTGATATGCCAGCTTATCGTCTTTACTCGTGCTTTTACTGCAGAAATAACTAAGAAAGCCTTGGTTTGAGCTGTTATCAGTAGGTTCCAGCGTTAATGAACTGGAGCAGATCATGCCCCTTGCTGCACGTCTCTGCTCAAAAGAAGGCTGTGCGCCCATTCTCATTTTTGCATTTTGAAGAGGCTTTTTCCCCCCACTCAGATAAGGGCTAGAGCCCTGCAGAAGTAGGGGGATGGAGGAGAGCCTGCGTGACTCTGCCTGAACCACTCCCTTTCTTTATACACTTCCTTTCCTCCTCCTATTTGTCTGCCTCAGCTAATTAGATTATTAAACCATGTGCCTTTTGTGCAGCTCCAGGGACGGTGAGGACCTGACCTCAGCCGGGGGCTCCAGCGCAAACGCTTGGTCAGGAGGATGGGATGAGCTCCCCACATCCACCTCCACCCCACTCTCTCCTCTGCTCCCCGGGACCTTGTTTATCTTAACGCCAGCTGAGTTTCCCAGGGAAACCCAGCACAAGGCGTTCGCCAGACATTCATTCCTTTGTGCAGCTGAGCCGAATGTATCACTGCAGGACTGTTTTTGCAGAAACGCCAGTAACTTCATCAGGGCTCATCACTCCCCTCCCTCGGCCGATCCTCCCGGGCAGGAGGGCATCTATGTCGTGGTGTCGGTGGAAACAGGCTTGCAGAAAGGCTGGGAGCCTCAGCAGGAGCCAAAGCGTTTCAGACTCCTGGCACATCCAAAAGTCAACGCCTCATTGCTACACGGCTTCCCTCCCACCCAGGTTTCTGCACAGCCGGCCAGAGGCTTTATTTATGGGCTGGGATGCTCAGCAGCGAAACGGTTAGAGCTCTTGGCATCAGGGGTCATAATTACCCTTCCAAGTTAACACCCATTGAGATGAATGGGAGCACACCCTTTTCTGCGGGTGTTATTGTTGCAGTCTGCCTGGCTGCAGACTCAAAGGCGAGAGTTTACCTTGGTTTGCAACCAGAAAGGCTAGAAAACGCCTCTCTCCCTCTCTCTTTTTTAATAAAAGGAAAAGGAAAGTTCTGCTTTTGCAGATTTGTGGGGTGGGGAATGTGGGGGAATGGTGAAGCAATGTAATTTGGGCCGGATGGTGCTGAGCACCTATAAAGTCTTCCGGCTTTGGAGAGGATGGAGAGCTCTGGGAACTGAGCTCCTGGGTTCAGCCCGGTTCCTGTCGGCAGCCGGGGAAAGTTGTTGTGTTATCTTTTCCTTATATCTGAGAAAAGGCTGAACCTAATAAGCAGCTGGAGCTGCTAAACCCCCAAAACTGCTGGGGTTTCCCACACTCAGCTGCTGCAGGTGCATCCCGGGGTACAGCCACCGTCCTGGCAACAGCAGCATGGTCATGTCCATCTGAGGGATGGGGCTGGGCTACGGCTGCGGCTGCAGCATGGTTTGGACATCCCTCCAAGGGCATCTCAGCACGCTCCCTGCCTCTCCCCCAAAACAGGTCTGGCAGGTGCAAACCATGAGCGATAGAAAAGGGCTGAGCCCTGATGTGGACAGGGGCACCTCCAGCCCATGGGTGCTTCAGCCATCAAGTGTTCATACGGGTACAGCGGAGGAGCTGCTGACCCCACGGCGGAGGAGATGCTCACCCCACCTGCCTGCCAGAAGTTGCTTTTCCCCCAAGCAGAAGGAGTTGGCTGGGGAGGCAACACGTCTGCTCTTTAATCCCTGATCCCCATCCTGGCATGCCTCAATCATTTTGGCACCCGTTACCATTCCCTGCTCTGACCTGGGGATCTGCAATCAGGACAGCTAAAGCCAGCCGAGACCACAAACCAGCGCCTGGAGGCTGTCTTTGCAGGAGGAGGTGTTTACCAAGCAGCCCGGAGGGACACCGCTCCACTAGCATGGTGTTTTGTGTCGGGATAACAAACTCACCTCAAGGGCTCATGTGCACTTGAAAGGGTTCGGTGGGAGAAGCAGCACAACACCAGTCCTCCAGGGAAGATGCAGACTTTGCCATCAGAGGAGAGCTTTGGCGGGGATAGTCTGGAGCAGTTCCTAGAACAAAATAAACTACCCTGGCACAAAGGTTTTGTTTCTTGATTAACACGAGTTGCACATTTAGCAGGGGGACTAAGGACCCGTAATGCTTGCTCACAGCATCACTTGCACACATATAACCCGAGGTACATAACAAAAATCAAGCAAAAATGTCTTTACCGCCCCACCCAACCCCCTTGCAGCTGCTTTCCCTCTAGGGTGCAAATAAGAGTTGCAAATACCCATGTGCCAGGGGTTATTTGCAGGAAAAATTATGATGGCTAAGGGTTTGAGGGTGTTTTCATCTGAGCTTTTAAGTGTAGTAAAACAAGGCTCAGGTACAGGCTGCCTGGCGTGCAGCAGGAGAAACCGTAAGGCCTCGGGTGCTCAGGATTCTCATCCCCTCTGAGCTCCCCTGTATTTGTTTGTGTAGCCAAGGCGCCATGGGGATACAGTTAGTATGCTCTGTGTGCGCGATGCAGGGACTCACACGTGTATGCACAAACACAACCACAGCTGGATGGATAACCCCAGGGCAAACCATTTCCCATAACCTTCTCCTTCAGCTCCCAAAGGCAGCAGGGCCAGGGTGGTGGGGGGATCTGAGCACCCTGTGGGCTGGCAGCACCCGCTGCTGGGGACCCTGCTCCTCCTGACCCCACTGCTCCCACTGCCTGGCCACAGCCAGCCTCCGCACCCTGCAAAATCACACTTCAAGCACAGCTGCCAGCACACGCATGTCCAATTAGCACAAAATCAGGAGGCAAGTCCCCAAATTCCCGAGGTGAGAAACAAAACCACGTACAACGGTCTCATTTGCTTTTTTTAATGGCTACGCTTAACCATAAAGGCTTCAAACACGCAGAAAATAGATTCCAGTTAATAAAATCCTGTAAAGCTGTGGATTTTGAAGAGGTTTGGTGGTAAGAAAAAACATTGGCTGGGACAGGATTGTCCAAGGAGTTGAGAAGGCTGGAGTTGAGAAAGCTGGGTGGCACTTCTGCAGAAACGAAACTGCTTTCTGCACCGGCTGCGGTATGTAAACACCTGAGTGGCCCCAAGAGCAAGGGAGTTAAGTGAAATCGTATGATGTTCCATAAAACCTTTAGGAATCGGATATGAACTGGTTCTGTGAGCTGAGGACAATGCAGATGCGTAATAAATAAAGGAAGAGAAATTTGGTTGCAAAGAAATCCACTCCTAAGTAAATCCTTATCTAAACACGCTGCTCAAAAGCACGCAGCCTGTGCTGCGGTGACTCTCATTACATTTCAGAGTGGCAGCAGATAAAATCCGATTAAAAACCCTCTTCCCACCCAGTTACACCAAATAAAGAGGTTTTGTCAGCCTGAGAAATTTGTATGTTCATAACCAGAGATGCAAATCAAAGTCCGCCTGGCAAATCCTTGCGTGGCTGTTCTTAGTTTTGTGCAGCAACGACTTTGTTGTGTGCTGTTTGTTTTTCCTGGTTCATCTGGGAGTCAGGCAGTTTATGTGAAAGCAAAAGGTGATGCTCCACTCAAAAACAAACTGCTGCCGGAGCGATCATGGGCTGCTTCATAGCCAAACTGAAAACAAGCCCAGGAAGAACCGGTGCAAATATGCATTACTGTGGGCCTGTCCTGATGTGAGATGTGTTAGCATCGCTCCTTAAACCCAAGTCGTTGCAACAAGTTGTGTTTGCCTGTTGTTGTCAGAGCAGTGACAGTGGAAGATGCCCACACCAGGGTGATCCAGCCTACGGGCACCTGAAGTCACTCAGCGCCAGCAACTTTTCCTCCTTTTCCTGCAGTTCCTTGCCCTGCGCTGAGCTCCAGAGCCCACAAGCAAGGCTGGAGATGTCTCAGGTATTTCCGCACGGTGCTGCAGCAAAGTGCCGAACTGCAGGGGATGCAAAGCGTTGGCGAGACCCCGCTGCCGGCTCAGCACCGGCAGGCCACGGGTCAGCACGCTGCCCGTGCACGGGTGAGCCAGGTTAGCTGATGGGGAAAGTCGGTGTGGTTTCGTGGCTGGAGGCCAGGGAGGCACGGCAGAAGAGCCGAGCTCTTGCTCCATCTGTCACCGGCTTCCTGTGTGAGCTGGAGTGTTTATTCACACACGCGAGACTTGGAAAAGAGCTCAGAAAGCTGTTTTCTTTCAAACCCAACCGTCTGCGGGTTGGATTGAAATGATACCATCGAGAGTGCAAAGCAACCTCCCTCTCCATGGTCATGCTCACCTAACGGAGACGCTCTCTGCTCTGCCAATATTTACAGGCAGTAGATTTGGTCAGACTCTAATGATCACCTTTCTTGCTTAACAGGACTTCCTTCTCATACCCATCTGCGGTACTCATATCCCCGGCTGTCAGCTGTGTAAATTTGCTGAAAAGCAGAACTGCACAAATAACTGATAGGGGTGAGGGGAGGCCAGACCGGAAAAAATAAACCTATTTGCTGTGGGGTAACCAGAAACGAACATTTTCCAGCTAGGAAGGGGGAAAACAGCATTTTAATGAAATAACTTTGTTTCAGGCCAAACAAGCACTTTGTCTCTGACCACAGCGATCTCTTGAGTGTTTTCATAAATTGCACAGATAATTTGTTAATATGAGAGAAGCTTCAAAGAGAAGTGAAATATTTCTACTAAAAAATAATGTCTTTTTTTTTTTTCACTCAGGAACAATTTCCTGAAATTGCTTTCAGTCAGTGAAACGTTGCAGTCAAGCCCATCTGCATATTTTGGAGGAAAAAATTGCCTTCTTCCGCTTCGCATCTTCTCTGGCTGTTAACTTAACTGTATCCTCACCCATTTAATCCCCTTTCCTTGCTTCCTCCTTTTCTCCTGTAACAAATGTGAATTTCCTGTCTCTTCTTTTTTCACCCTAACCCGTTATCTGATCCCTGTTCTCTCAGTCCTGACCTCTCCTTCCTTCAGCTGACCTTCCTATCACACCACTGATATCCATTTACCTCCTCCTCCCAAAACCCACCTCTTCCCGTTTTCTTTCCCATAGCCATGAATCACGGAGCAGCCCCGGGGAGGCGGGCTGCTGGGCGTTATAGGAACAGGAGGAGGGAATAAGGCGTGAGTCCAAACCCAAGCTGTACAGGGCTAGCAACAGAGCCCTGTTGCAGTATTCCCTGAGTGACATTTATACTTTGATAACCTGAACCAAAACTCTGGATCCCATGTCACAGAATCACAGAATCACAGAATCACTACGGTTGGAAAAGACCTGTAAGATCATCAAGTCCAACCTGAAGTCCTTAAATTGCGGGTGTGAAGTTAGCATTGCTCAGCGTTCACTCCCGAGGACGTGGCCTTAAATTAACGAGGTCCCTTCATCAGTCCCCTCGTGACACTCATCACCTCTGCTCAATGTTAGGTGTCACGCATCGGGCATTGGGACTCTGCCCGCCAGGTCCCCGTCCACCCTAATGCGATGTGATAAGGTCTTTGCCAGGCTCCGCAGGCTTCCCGGGCTGCTCTGCACAGCAAACATCTAAAGATGGCTTGGAGCCAGCGCTGGGTTGTAACGGAGATGTGGTGCTCATATGGACTGTGTCTGATCACGTACTGCAGGCAGGGATCGCTAATAAAAGCCAGTGCTCTTTGGAGGGCAACTTTGCAAGCAAACAGGACACAAGGAAGGAGCTAAATATTCCCTTCCCCCCACAGCTCTTTTGTTCACAGCTTGCTGCCACCCTCCTTGCCGTCAAAGAGCAAAGCAGTAGGACATCTGATCTCTTCTCCCTGGTATCCAGCGATAGGAGGTGTAGGAATGGTTCAAAGCTGTGCCAGGGGAGGTTTAGACTGGATATTAGGAAGCATTTCTTTACCGAGAGGGTGGTCAAACCCTGGACCGGGCTTCCTAGAGAGGTGTTCGATGCCCCGAGCCTGTCAGTGTTGAAGAGGCATTTGAACAGTGCCCTTAATAACATGCTTTAACTTGGTCAGCCCTGAATTGGTCAGGCAGTTGGACTGGATCATCGTTGTAGGTCCCTTCCAACTGAAATATTCTAGTCTAGTCTAGTCTAGCCTAAGCTTATCACCTTTCATCAAGTGGACAGGTAGGGATTTGAGCACTCACCCCTTAATAATCATGCCTGAGCTCTACAGGGCTACATTTTCAAAGGTGCAGTTTTTACTCTGTTGTTTCTCCATCCAAATTCACACTAAACCCAGAAATAGCCCCTGGCCACCTGGCTGCTCAGTGGGCACAGCTGCCGACCCTCCTCGAGCCACGAGCAGAGCCTCAGAGCCCACCACTGGTTTAACCCACCGACTTGCACCTTCCCAGCGGGGCTGCCCCAAATTGTGAGCACCAGCCAGCCCTGCAGACATGCAGCAGCACACCAGGTTTTTGTGGTGCGGGGGATTGTGTAGCGCTGAGGTTCCCCGAGGCACGGGGAGTCTCCGGGGTGGGGAGCTGGCACGGCCGGGTTTGCTGCCACCCTCCAGGGCAGCAAGGTCTGGTTAAACACTGCCACACAGAAGAGGAACCGTTGGGCATCCTGGGGGAAATGGTGGTCACGGAGAAGAGTTTCAGTTTTGTCTACATTTTCCATGGAAAAATTCCCCCTTTTCACAGAGAAAAGCTGCATGCCCACTTGTTACAGAGAAATATATCTCTATACGTATAAACATACACACACACTAATATACAAAATGTAAACACATCTCTCTGTGTATGTATATACATATATATATAAATCTACATAGGTCATAATGCAGCGGGCTCGTGCAAGTGCACGTACTTTGCAGGAGCAAAAAGCACAATCACTCTTCACTGTAGCACAAGGAATAAACAGCTGCAGAGACAAAACAATGCAACATCTGCAGGCACTTCCCTGCCTGAGGTTTTTTTTGTTACATTCTGCTGACTTTATTTATATATCCCAAAAATGTCCTATATCTTTCTCCTCCCACACAGGGCATCTCTTCTTAACCAGTCTCTTCTGCCCCTTCCTCTAAGGAAGCTTTCTTTTCCCTGTGCAGGTTCTTCAATTCAAAGGATGTCTGTGTTACAAAAAAATCCTGCCTCTTTGTTCTTTCTTCTACACAAGTTTCCTTTTAAGTGGCTGGAGAGACCTTGATTTCTCTAAGTGCCAGAACCCTTTGTCAGGTTGGGTCTCTGATCAGGCTCCTCAGTGGTGCTAAATCCCTTGCCAAGCTTTCCCACATTGAGCCAACAGCCCCTTTGAGTTGAGTCTTGAAAAACTGGCTTATCCTCAGCAGCAGCTATCTCTTTGTCCAACAGAGCTCCATTTGAATGGGTAATCATCAAAGTTTAACGAGCCTCTTTTGTGAGCCTTATTCCAGGTGGAAGGATTCTTAGATTTTTTTCTTGTGGGTTTTGGCTCAAAAACATGTAGGCAAGCAGAGAAAGCAAAGAGCTCCATACCCAAAACAGTTTGCTGCTTGATACCTGCCTAAGCCTTTCCCGAAAAATTGCACCAATAATTCAGACAAGGTGCAGGGAAAGACAGGGAGGACAGGTTAGCACCCTGCCCTCTGGTAGCTGCTTGGTGCTTGAACAGGACATGGAGAGAGACAGCAACAAACCATTGAACTAGAGTTTGAGAAAGTCCTTGGCTTGTTCGGAGCCTGAAAGTTTCCAGGTACAACTTCACCTTTGCTCACTTCACCTCCAGCCCAGCTCTCAGGTGTTGTCTTTGTGCCCAATATCTGACCCTTCCAGGAGAATAAGAGTCTTAATTATGAGTCCATGACCAGAGAGAAGGAGTTTTTCAACTCAGTGTTTACCTACCTTGGAACAAGCTCAACTAACCCTCTCCGGGAGGTCCATAATTCTAAGAAAAAAATATGTCAATTAAACACTGCCTGCCTTTTCAGCTAGCTGGTGGCTCTGGTATGTCTGCTCTGATAATTAGGGGAGGGGAAGAAAAAATAGTTACAGGAGGGGAAGCCACAGCACTTCCCATCCTTGGCTGCACAAATTCTCAATTGCTTCAGGGTTGACCTGTGCGGGTGGAGCCCAGGCGGCTTCTCCAGTTGAGCCTCTAGCCAGAGCATTGGGGAGGGGGTTGGAGATTGATAGCTGTGCTGTCAGGATAAGTTATTTGCCAGAAAATCAGATCAGCTTTTTTTGTTGTTGTTGTTTCTTTCTTTCTTTCTTTCTGGGATAAGAAATGCTGCTAAATCAGCTAAAGTAAATCACTGACAGCGGCTGCAGAAGATTCAAAGCTGCGGGCGTGTTAGTGCCCTGCTGTAAAGCTCTGCCAGGCATGTAGAAGATGAGGTCACTACATGGGCAATTAAATTAAAAATTAATAAATAACCGAGGGACTGCATTATCAGTGTAAAATAGATGCTAATGGTCGCAGCGAGGTCACAGGGTCTTCTGAGGCCTATCAGAAGGGGTTATAAGAGTATATATGGCCTACCTTGGCTAAAGCCTGATGATAGCTTTGGGCAGTAGGGGAAAGAACCCACCTCGTATTTAGGTGCCCAACTGAACCCATTCGGAGTGAGGCACCTAAATGTTGCTAAGGGATCTGCAAACCACAAACCATGGGCTCAGCAGACCTCAGAAAAGGTGAGCTCTGGACTGACGCATGGTATGGGGATAGGTTCCATCTGGGCATGTGGCTTTCCTGCAGATTTTCTAAGATTTCTCTGTCTGCATCCCCTCTTGACTTCACCAGCCCTGCTGGTGGAGCCCACAGCTTTCCAGTGGGTTGAGCCTCCTGAATGGACCCACTCTCACCATGGGTCCCAGAGGAGTGGTGGAGCATCCAAGAAGGGCTCAAGTTGAGGTGGATCTCAAGCAGTTGAGTCGTTAGCAGGTGTTTTGTTGTTGGGGTTGCTGAAGGAGCAGGCTAGTTGTGTTACTGTCTTGCAGGACACTATGTATGGTACAGGACCTAAAGGGGCATCTAGACTTTAACTCTTGACTCCATGTCTTGAAGACTGGGCTGAATTGTTGGAAATCAGGCCTTAAAACCAGGTATTATTTCCTTGTTTCAATTTTGTGAGAATTGAGAAGAAAATAACAAAACCAGGTCCTCTTTCTGCAAATGGTTTGGGCTGGTTTGCCAGCTGGGAAAGGATGTCTTCACAGAGCTGAAGCAGCCTGTGGCTGTGGTCTAACAAACACCTCCCAGAGTAAGTCTGGAGGAAAAAAAAAAGAAAAAGGAAGAGATAATCTGGCTGCATTTGCACAGCCTGTTTACATTTGCTGGTGGAAATGCTCTGACAATCAGTTTGCTGGGAAGAATGGTTGCAGAAGCTGACTCCTCCACCTATGTATTCTGCTGCCTGTGGCCTTCAGACGTTCGGTTCCAGGTAATGAGGACTGGTGCTCAGGCTGTCCCTTGGGTAGGATCACAAGCCATTTTCATGCTCCTGGTGAGGACACCTTGAGTGGGGTTGATGTCTGACAGTTGCCAAGAACATAAGCATGAGTCAGAGATGCCTACACTGCCTTCCCACACATCCATCCACTGTGTCACCTCAGTGCAGCCAAACTTTTATTGCTCTTACTTCACTGCTCTACCTGGGCTTCCCAGCTAGTTTAGGAACCCCCATGCAATGAGACATAAACCAGGATCTTCATCCAAGCCCATCATACAGCCATACATATGGCTGCTAGGAGAGCTCCTCAGACCCAGGAATGCTGTCTTGATGCTCAATCTCTGACCTGAGATGCCAGCTTGACCCCTACAAGAGCTCTCTCCGTGTTCTCCAGTTGAATGGAGGCTCATCTAAATTTAACAAACCCTCTTTGCAAGCCTTATGCCAGGCATAAGGGTGACCCTGTCCTTCCTTGAGGGTTGGAGGCAGGAATCAGATAAAGAAAATGGCCTCACAACTAAAATCATTTTCTCTGTGATACCAATATTGCAACACTCCACCACTGTTAGTGACACTGTGAGACAAATTACCATTTTACTCCCCTCAGGAAGAGGGATTATAGATTAGAGTCGCCATCTCACACCTTTCCCATGCTCCACGGATCACTCCCAGATATGTTAGATCAATTTAATGGGACTTCTGTGCAGCTTTTGGAGGTGTCAGGAGGAAAAAGTTGGATGCTATTTTTAGCTGATTATTGTCCAAACAAAGCCAACGTGACAGGCTTCAGAATTAAACGCAGCATTAAAACCAGTTTGGCTGCTTTATTGCCACCACCTGAATGAATGAAGCACCTGGATGGAGAAGGCAGGTCCCAACAGACCAGAGTTAGACATTTGGCAGCAATATCGAGGGCATCTCTCAGCAGTGGAGTAGTTAACACTCACGGGCATTTCCAGACAAAGCGTTTTAATCGTTGAACACCAGTTAGCAACGCCTGCTTTGATGAATGCACCGAAGTCTCTACTTTCTCTCAGCGCTGCTATTTCCAGCTTTCAGGCAAACAGCACTTCGCATTTAGCTAATTACTCTGAGAGAGCAGCAGGGTTTCTGGGGCTGCAGATTTCACACAGTTTCTATTAATATCCCCCAGGGCTTCTAGGTTTGTGTTTCCTTGGGATAACGCTGGTCTCTCTCTTTGCCAGGACCACTCAGGTCTTGTGCACCCACTCGCTCCCAACCACTTAACATGGCAGCTAGCTAATAATTTCCCTTATCACATAACCCGCCTGATAAAGCTGCTTTGGAATAGTGGTGAGGACTGGTGGCTGATTCCCTTAGATCTGCCCCTGGCTCCAGTGGAGACCGCAGCCTCCCAGAAGAAGAGGAGCAGACGCCTTGGGCTGGAGCTGTGCAGGGCTTGGTGCTGCCCCCCCTCCTCACTGTGACTCTTAGCCTGCTGTCCCCGAGAGCCCACCGCCTTGAGCTAAACACCACAGCTCTAGAGGGCGTGAGGAGGGGCAGGTGCCCAAAAACAGCTGCCACAAACCCCAGCAAGCTCAGGGAGGAGATGCCGAACGTGGCTGACAAGAGATGCTGAGGAGGGGGATGCAGTGTCGGCATCTCCAGGACTCAGCATCTCACCCTGGGCTGCAGTGTCCCTGCCTGGCAGCCTCCCTCAGTGTGGGTGCCCAGCCAGCCTTTCCAATGGGAATGGCAGGAGCAAGAAGATGCTCCTTTCCCCCCAAGAATGGAGGGATATGAGCACTGACATAGGAGAGCCCAAGATATAATGCTTTAGAAACCAAAGGCGTCTTTAAAACTCTCCATGCCTTTGCAGCACCCTCCTCTTGCCTGCACGCAGCCTTGACTGGAGGTGAGGATTCAGACGGGGCACATGCGTCCTGGTTTAAATAGCTCATCTGGCTTTGCCTTAAATTTACGGGGATTACAGTGAATCAAAGAGTGCACGGCTGGGAGTTTAAAAAGTTTTTTGTTCCTCTGAATTACATGAATCCTAAAAGAGCTCCGGCATCAAAAGGACACATTAACCCCAGCAACTTTGTTATTGTCATAAGGGACTTGTTTTTACTCTCTGTTGCACGATCTGAAGCTTAAAGTCAACAGAGACAGGTCTGTTGACTCCACTGCACTTTATTAGCCTGATAGTGGAGCTTGTGAACCATCCTCTTTAGAGTGATATAGATTCTATAGAGTGATTATAGACTATAAAGATGGACTCATAAAACTTGAGATAGAGGTAGAAAATAAAAAAGAAGACAAGTACAAGTAAGTACATGTAAAAAATGTGCAAAAATGTACATTTGTCCACGGATTCTCCTGGTAGTCTTTGTGCTCTTGCAGTCACAATTTCTTTTTTTTTAAAGAACTTTTCTTTCCCACTTCTTCTTGAACAATGAACAGGTATAACTCACTCGTGAGAGCTGTGGAAACAGAGTACTAGTTGCATTAGCAAAAAAGTACTGTCCTATCCTATGCAAAGAGAGAAAGGAAAAAGAAATAGCTATAATCCCCTAATTACTTATAGCCATAGTCAATGGCTGTCCAGCATCTTCTTTAAGCCAGTGGCAATCCTGAAACTCAGATCAAGGCTTTGTTGTTCTTCCACAAAAATCCAACATTGTGTTAGTGTAAACTAAGGAGTTGCAGGCAATAAAAGGCTGTTTTGGGGATGGTTGGCGTGGAGGCTACAGGCGACAGCTGGTGGGTGTCTGATGGGGCTGCCCTTTCTAGCTACCATCTGGACTTGCATAGGACATGCAAGAATAAGCTACTTATACCTTAATAAGGAAAAAGCCTGTGAAAATGGAATGGGGGGGGGGGGGGGTGGTGGTGGTGGTTTGGCTACGAGATCGCTTTGCAAATAAACAGGAATGCAAGCTCAGGCTTTCCTGCTCCACTCTGGCTAAGACAGGGACAGCAGCTGGAGACTGAAAGCACCTAGAAGTTGCAGGGATATTTAAACATTTTGTCCCTGATGTACTAGTGTGTGTGAAATTTAAAAAAAAAGAATTAATTTGGTTATTATTATTATTGTGATTTAATTTCAGCAGAGTCAGGAACAGCAACGCACGAGTGGGCCTGATTCTTTAATCCAGACAAACCAAAAGACAAAACTGTTGTTGCAGTCCATGGGGAAAGGGATGGATGGGGCCAGGGTTGCAAAGTGAGAAGGAAATAATGCAGGAGAGAAATGCAGGACTGACACGTACTCGATGCAGGTGTAAGTGTGGTCTGCCATCGGCGCATCATGGAGATGCCCATTTACGCTTCCTTCAGCAGGAGGGCTGCATTTGGGTGGACCAGATTTACCCCCTCACTTCAGGAACAGAAATTTCACTGGGCCTGGGGTTTCCCCACAGCCACTTGACACTGCACAAGTAATGTAAAGTTGGCATAAACAGGCATTAAACTCACTTAAGTACCAGTTCCCCTGCAGGAGGGATTCAAATGGCCTTTAGGGCCCGTTGACTTCAACCCTTGGTTCACCTTGGCTTGAAGGTGACCAGGGTGAAGTTATCGCAGCAGCAATGCCGAGAGTGGTCAGCCTAAAATAGACGGTTTTGGCAGACCAGCTCTGCCCAATCTGCCTGCAGATGTTTTGCATTGCCCCTCTGCCCCACCGGCCCCAGGGCGGTTGGACAATGTGGTCCTGCCATGGTGGTGTTGGTGCCTAAACTGGCAGTGGGTTGGGTTTGACCCCAAATAGCTGAGCTGCAGGGGGAATTGCTTTTCTGCCAACAGAGATGGAAGTTGCCACGGCTGTCCCTGCCAAAGCTCATCTGTCATAGCCTTTATTTGCTCCTTCGGATCCCAGTTCTGCTCCCTTCCCCTCCTTGCAACTGGCCAAGAGGAGGCAAAGCTTGCCGCCGTGCCACGTTGGCGCAACCCCTGCCTGCGGCAGCCCTTTCCCATGGGAATCCCCGGCTGAGGAATTGCAGGTGATTTCCAGTCCTTGGAGCATGGCCTCGCTGGGAGCCTGGAGGCACATGATGCCTCTCCTTCCAGCTCCTTCATCCCATCCCATTCCGTTTGCTCTGGGGAGCAACAACAGGTTGGAGGCTATTTGCCAATTTTACACTGATGCAACCCTTTGTCTTCTCTATTTTTAACATTTTTGCCCGAAAAGCCCTTCCCCACGTTAGCGTGCATATGCTGCCCTGTTGCAATTAGCTCACAGCATCATTAAGATGTGGAGCAAGCAACACCAGCAAACGTTTTGCTCCCTACGGTAGCGCTTAAGCCATGTTTCAACCCCTGTCTCAAGTATCCTGCCTTCCTATTAGCATCTAATGTTACCCGTTATCTAAATGCACTGGGCCATAAACCCACAGAACGGCAAGCAGATAACCAGCAACATCAGATGCTACTTAGAAAGCATTTTGTTCCCGATTAAAGCAAAACATGCGCTAAGAGCTATCGAGGGAAAGTGCAGAGCATTTGATTTCCCTCTTTTGCTAACACACTCAGAGAAAGAGGTGACGAGTTTATGGAAATGGCTGCAATTTGCAGTCAAACGTGATGCATACATGAATAGGAATTGGAAGTGAGGAGCCAAACAAGCAATATACTGCATGGATTTCCTCCAGCAATGCTGATGGAGCTTATACAAACCAATTAGCCCCTCTTTGAAGAGGAACGCTCTCCCTATCATCATACCTTTTATTTCCTAAGAGAGAGGTGGTTGTTTTTTTAGTAATTCTTTTTTTTTTTTCCTTTCTCTTCTCTTTGATTTTCCTGGGGAAAAATGTACCTAAAGATCCAGGGAATTGCTCGTCCATGCTCTCACATGGTTTTACCATGAGGTAAATTTACAGGTGTCAAATAAGTTGCTCCTTATGCCCATGTCACAGAAATAGGAGTGTGTGGGAAGGCTGGTGACTTCTGCTTAGTGGAGTTGCCAAAGATTGTGCTAATTAGCAATTGGAAAGACTTATATTTTGGAGGTGTGGAGTGGTCCAGGGAAGCAAGTCCAAGATTGTCTAGATACTAGTAAAGGGTGTTCTCCATGGCCCAGCTGCAAAGGATCATTTGGGCTGGGGAATCGAAGCATGTGGCTAAGGTGGGTTTTTTGAGACACCCCCAAAAATTGTGTCTGGCTTAGGTTCAGGCATGTGCCTGCCACAAGTGAACCGAGCTTGTATGGGCTCTGACAGCACCTCCAACTGCTACCTGAGCTCAGGAGCATTGGTGGAAGTTGATGGAAGATGCTTTATCTTCTGCTACCTTGATAGCTCCAGGTTGCTTCTGACACTGGTGGCTGGTGGCCACCTCCTCATGGCCAGTCTCAGGGCTGGGCTGTCCATCATTTTACCTCTTGTGGTTATTTTTGCTGGTGAAAAGCGGAAGCAAATCACAGTTGAATGTAGCAGTGACAGCAAGAGGCTGAGATGGACCTCGGGTTGTGGGAGGAAAGTTTTTCACCAGCCCAACTACTGTGTGTCTGTGCCAGTGGTCAGTTGAAGTGAATATGGTATATGTCCTGTCTATGAGCTGGAGCTTTACCTGCAGCCTGAGCTGCCTCATCCTTTCCTGTGCCTCAGACTTAACCAAGAAGGAACTGGTTTTCCCTGCTGTAGCCCCAATAACACCCCATGGGAGTCTCTAATGTGGGAGCTTGTTGGGGAACCTTCTCCTTTGCAAAGGTTGGGGATGCCAGAAGGAGATGCTTGTTCCCTTGCAGCACCACGGCATTGCTCCCAGCGGTGGTCAGATGTCCAGAGCTGGCATTGCCGGGCTGCAGCGGCTCCACGCCTGCTTGACAGCTAAACAAACCCATCTCAAGGCCCTCAGCATCCCCAACACTGCCCTCTCTTTAGGGAGACCAGCTAATCCAGAGTCCTGCAGCTCAAGTTCAAGGGAAGCCTCCAGCCATCTACATTGTCTGACGTGCACTGCCTCATGTTGAAGGGAAAGCTGGAGACCAGCTGAAACGACAGCGTCTGAAGGAACGCAGTATGTCTTCCAGCATGCACCCAGCTGCCAAACCTACGGGAAAGGCCTTTTTCAAGAGGGCTAGCATGTTGATCTTTGCTCGAGTAGCTTTTTTGAGCTGGAATGGGTTAGGGACCGGCCTCTGGAGCAAACTAGCAACAGACTTGAGGAGAGAGGGTCCGGACAGAGAGCGACGGGGGTTGAAAGAGCAGGTTGGGAACGTCTCCATCAGCACAACTGAAACCAGAAGGAGACGCATGTTGACAGCCTCAGTGTCTAGCTTTCGACAACTGATTTGGCAAATTTGGGCCTGTGCAAATAACTAAGAGCAGATGTGTCAAATGGTTTTTATTTCCTAGAATTAACACTATATACAAGAATACTAAAGGAAGTTGCCTGTATATCCCCAACATGGGAGTCTCCCTGACCCTCTCATCCTTTTTCTTTACCATTCCCAGACCAGATACTGCTTTCACTTGTGCTAGAATAAATTGGCTTGACTGGAGCCCTGGTAGATATTAACCAGCACACGAGAGCTAAGGAGGACTAGCTCTTTTCACATCATTTGCTGTGTACAGGCAGATAATAAGTTTGTCTGTTGCTTGCTTTTAGTCTCCTGTCGCAAGTCTTTTTGATGCAGGGGGCTCACCCTACGACATAACATCTCTCCTAATTTCCGCTGTAACAGAAATGCTTTCGAGGTCCCATTTATAACTCTGTTCGCACAAAATGTGACAGTGTTAGCTATACTGGAAGACCAGCCTGACCCTGGCAGCCGCTAGCACTGTGATCAGAATAGTTATCAGACAAACCCCGGTATGTGATGTCTGGTTGTGATGCTGTGGCAATGGAGGAACGTATCTGTTCTTGCAATAACGCAGCACCAGCAGTGATAATCAGTAAAGCACAGCCCGGCAAAAACAGACAGGTGGAGTAGGATTCGTCTCGAAGTCAGGCACACAAGTCTGAGCTAGCCATCCTGGACTCCCCTTACAGTCCATGGGGAAAAACAGGTTCTTTCAGAGAGTGACTCACCTCATCCTAAAATAGGTCAGAGGAACGGCTCTCCAGCAGCATCTGACTCCTCTCCACAGGCTATAAAGGGAACCCGAGGGACACCAGTTCAGATTTAAGCAACTTATTTTCACTTGTCTAACATTCATTGGTATGAATCTCAGCCAGGCTGTACAAAGTTTTCCGGAGTCAGTGGGAGTCATGTCAAAGGGCTTTAGACCCGACAAATCATGGTTCGAGTCAGGTTCTGCATTTCCCAGAAAATCCCTGAATGTAAAGAGCCGGGCAGGGCTGAGCCACAAGGAAATATGTGCACCTTAGCCCTGTTTTCTGGAAAATAACAACTGACAGGCAGCACACCCAAACAAGGGAATTCTGTCTTTTATTTAAAAAAATTGGGCAGTGTAAGACACTGCAGAATTTGGTATGGCATCTTTTTTTCCAGTTATCCTTCCAGTGAAAATGAGGTCACACCTCTCACTGTCACAATTCCTGGGACTCTCACCATCTTTCAGCCCAATGCATTCTCCTTCCTCTGGATTTTTCCCTTCATCTAAAATATGTTGAAGTCAATGAAAATCCACAATGCTCGGTAAGGCACGCCAGCGCTTTGCAAGAATCCCTCGCTGGGAGAAGGGCACCAGATTTCTTGCTAACTCCTCCCTTCACCCTCTCTCAGCAGAAGCTTATGACAGGATTATTTTTTATCAAGATGCAGATACTACACACAACCAGCACAAAAGATCAGTGATTAGCCTTTGGATAAGCAGCCAAGATTGCTTTTTCCTGACCTTATCAATCTGGTATTTGAATTTGTAGGGAGCTTTAGTGAGTGGGTTTTCTCAGGAAGCTGAAATCCTTCTTTTTAACCCTCATGCAAAGTTTCTGCTAACTTCACCAGAATTAGTCTCTCATTCAGGATAAAATAAGATAGCTGTCCATGAGTTGTCTGAGATCAGGAAGGTCTTCAGGTTGCCAGGGATTTCCTTTTCCTTCCTTTGCCCCACATTTCAACACAGCCCATAAAATGAGAACGAGCTGTTTCCTGTGGAGTAGAACAGGGACGAAAATACCCAAATGCACATGGATGTCTACCAGCAAGCTACGTGTCTGAGCTTCCATTGGAGATCCAGGGTGCAATTCTGCTGCTTAAAGGCAGACACCTGGTCCTGTCTGAGATGCCTGAGGGCATCTGAGACGTCTGCACAGGGCTGGCAGGTATGACACAAGAGCTGCAGGAAACTCTTCTTGAAATCCCCACCACTTGGTAATCAAGCTCCAGACCCCAAATAACCCATTTTCTATTCAGCCCCAGCAAATGATGAATCATTTAGGCTTTCAAAAATGCAGTTTGACTGGGCATCTCCTGATAGGTGCCGAGTACTTGGTGTTCCTGCAAAACTATAGATCTGTGCAAGGAGCAAGAGATCTTGCTCTCTTTCAGATTCCCCTTGAAAAAAATTTTCAAATTCAGGACTGAACTGGTCAGATAACAGTTGTTTATATCTGCAGTGGAAGAGGGGATTTTTTTTCTCCTCTCTCTGTGGTCCTCCAGTACTGTTTCACTGACTGAGCAGGACACTTCTAAAAACAACATCTCCTGGGGGCTGAGGAGCCATAAGCCCACAGCCTGCTTTGAGTCCACACGCCTCAGTCCTTCCTTGTATCTTCTGTGGCCTTTTGAACATTAAAATCCCATCAAGTCCGCATACGTCAATCTGCAGGGATTTGGAGGGAGTGCATAGGCAGTTTGGAAAGGCAGGTCCATGTAACATGTTGCGTTCAAAGCAAAACCCATCGCTCCCTGACCTTGTGATTGAACCAGTGCTGAAGGACTGAGCCAAGAGGCCATTGTAAATAGGAGCAATGAAGCTCCTGAAAATTGGCCAGGTGGCTTTGCATCGCAGTGTGGCCCTCAGAGTGTGACATTCTGGCATAGAGAACACCCCTCCACATGTTCAGCACTCTGCTTCCCACCTCCTGACCTGCAGTGCTCCTGAAAGGATCCTTTCCAAGGCTGTCGCTGCTGCAAGCCTGCAGGTCCATTCTCTGGCAGAAGTAGATGCAGGAACTGGAGTTGGGACAAGCATTTTTAACAGCATTTGGTGGTTTTCTCACCTACTTTAACCCTAACTCCAGGAGGCAACACAAGAAACACATTAATTCTAGCCAAGCTTTGCCACAAGACCCCACCTCCAAGTGCTCCGTAGAAGACAGCAAAAGCATTGTGGGATCTCCAGGGAGGAAATCCTTCCAGGTATTGGTGAAGCACATTGATCCCAATCCCTGTTTGCAGGCAGAGGTTAAGCTGAGCAGTTTGCTCTCAGGTCTTCTTGGGTGAGAAGCACAGAAGCAGCTGCAGCAAGGCAGTAAAGGAAGTCCTGGCATGTCTTACGAAGGAGAATAGACAGAGTAAGCATGAAGAAGTCATGTTTTGGATATACAAAACAGTCAGCCAGGGGAGGGTTTG
Source organism: Gavia stellata (assembly GCF_030936135.1). Taxonomy (NCBI): domain Eukaryota; kingdom Metazoa; phylum Chordata; class Aves; order Gaviiformes; family Gaviidae; genus Gavia; species Gavia stellata. The sequence goes on from NC_082599.1 coordinate 6,301,811, forward strand.
CTCTGCCAGTCAACAGGTCTTATCTGCACGCTCTGTTTTGCTTTGGTGTGGAGGAGTCCTCAAAGGCTACGCTTCCCAGCAAGACCCTGCAGCCTGTCTCCTGCGCGCAGGCAGTTCAGTGGAAAGCAGTGCATTTATTTTTAGCTTTGTGTAGTAACTAGGCACTGTGTGTGTTTGTTGGGGGGCCTGTTCTGAGGAAGCAAATTTTGGACAGTTTCCTTAAAAAGATAGGACCTATCCAGTTTCAGTAGGGGAAAATAGTTAGCACGGAAAACCACGGCGAGCTTTCTGTTATGTGTCTTGTTCTTGTGAAAGGCACCTACTGACACCCTTGGAATTAAGCCAAGCGTCTATCTGAACAACAGGAACCTTCTTCCAAACTGCCTATCCGCCCCAGCCAGGTATGTTCCCTCTGATCCCCGGGGACATTGCAGACAGGTATTTCCTGGGCCTGGCTGTGATTCCCCCAGCTCCTCTCCATTGCCTGCCACCTGGGATTCACCACCCCACCTCTCCGTCTGCTGATGGGATCCTGCGACCTCCTCGAGCAGCTTCAGACAAAACCAGAGCCTTTGTCAGAGCCAGGAGGTTTTGCATGAAGCAGATGAGTGCTCAGCAGACCCGTCTACTGAGTGACCTTGGAAAGGGAGAGGTAACACCAGGGAAGGGAGGAAGGCAATTGCCTTTCACCGGCACAGCTGCTGACCCAGGGAATATCTATTCAGACTTAGGAGCAAACAGATGGTTTTCTCCCACTGGCCAATCCATTCTTCCTTTTTCTTCTGACACTGCCAAAAAGGGTCAGAGCAAGAATGGTGATTCTCCTCTGCATCCCAAATGGACATACATTGTCCTCTCTGTCCCAGGTGGAGATGATGTGAAAGCACAAGTGACCAAACTCAGGTTGCAAAAGGTGGATAACAAAGTTTCTTGACCTGTTGGCTTGAGTAAAAAGTGCAGCTTTCCCTGTCCAGCCTCAGGTCTGCTCGTGCCACCACCACGCACAGCTGTTCCCCTGCAAGACTGCCGGCCATACACAAGGGGAAATAGGAGGCTCGTGACAGAGCCAGGGACTGAATCGTATTTCAGCAGCTTGGGCATATCCGTGTGCTCTAAGCCAAGAGGCATGCAAACTGCTCAGCAACGAACAACTGCTCCAGCAGCACACAGCCAAAATGAAACACACTTGGGCACGTCAACCGCTGACCCAACCTGCCATGGAGGTAACTGTGAGATTGTGTTATCGCAGGGTCAAAGCTGCATCTTCCGCTTGGGAAATAAATGTCACTGCTTTGTCGTAGTAGTTATATAGAGACAAGAGACCATTATCCAGCAATTATGATCTATCTCACTGATGTTATCTCTTAATTGCACATTTGCAAGTGCTTCTACTTGCAGGGTGGGTGCAAGGAGGAAGGTGAAGTGGGGTTGCCTGTTTGGGAGATAGGGAGTTCCCAAGGACCTGCACCATTGCTAATTCTTAGGATGTAACAGTACAATTGCACTTTTGCACCAGATGAGTTTATCCCTGCCTTGGCCCAGGAATGAACTTCACATGGTGCAAATGGTGCAAGTGGTGCAGACCTGCACATCCTGGACTTTATCATCAGCCCAAGTAAAACTCTTAAAGTATCAAGGATGATCAGATATACCCTGAAAAACTGACTTTTTCTGGAGAAGCACAAGAACAATAATTCAATACACAGACATTTTCTATCTCCTTCCTTTTCTTTAGAGTTTTGTACAAATCCATGGCCATCCAGGAACATCTGGGTCCATCATTACATCACACAACATGACCACTCGCATTGACGTCGCCTGCAGAAACAGAACTCGGAACCACCCGTCCTAAAAAGTATCTGACTCTGGAGCAAAAGAATTGTCACTGGTGGCTGCCAGAACACGGCATATGACACATATTTGCAGTGCTGTTTCTTTCCAATGTACGGCAGCAATACACACAAACATCTGCCTGTGTTTTACGGCGTGGCTGAATTTTAAAGACTGGGCCTTGGACCTTGAAAGGCAGTTTGGCACATAAACCTGAGGAAATCAATCAGGAATTAGGTTTCTAAGTACTTCGGCTGATGTGTGTGTCTGTCCCTTAATTCCAAGATCTGTGTTCTCTCTACTAGACTTTGCCGCCTCTCCAGTCCTCTAGACATTATATTTTGGACCTGGAGCCATAGTTCCCTCTTTAGGACATCGTCACAGCCTCCAAAGGAATTAACTTTAATATTGCCAAGTATTGCAATTAGCTGGGTGCCTTCAGCTTTGGTTAACTCCGAATTCTGATGGTAGCTGCTGTTGAACATTGAGTTTTCTGTCACCGACATAGCCACATTGGTACAAGCCCATAATGTAGATGTCTGGCTGAAGGGACCTCGTTCACATGGCACAATCTTTCCAACCACCCCAAGCTTGAGGCTAGGCCTCATATAGCAGTGTCGTTGGAGTGACAGAGGAAAACCCCAGAAATACCAGTCCTCTAGAGATGCCCTCAGAGCACTGACCACAGAACTGAGAAGGTGTGTTTGACTGTCCTTGGCTCTCATGGGGCTGAGCAACGAGATGACCTTGACTCTGGGACGTGAGATACCTCTGCTCTCAGACTCCCCTGGTACTAGAGCCATTAAGAGATAGGGACATCTCCTACCATAGGGATGAGCTTGATTGAAATTGCCACCAGTGTGGCAGAAGCTAAGGACTACAAAATGGGTTGCCACCTATCAACGCTATTTGCTTTCTATGGTACCAGTATTATTTTAATTAAACCTTTCGTGGCTCAGCAGGTTGGTGATCTTTTCATTGTTTTTCGAATTGAAAACTCAACTGAGAGGTACGTACAGGCTCAGAGGGAACAATCTGCCTTCAGTTCCCTTGTGGGACACAGCCTTATGCTTCTGACCTGGCTGATAACTGGTGTGACCACATGCCTTTCTGTGTTTCACTGCTGCTTAAAACCTCTCTGAGATAATAAGCTTTTTTAGCTCGAATCTTTTTTTTCTCTTCACATGTTTGAAAAGTAATTATGGTCAGCATTTTTTCCACTGTGATGATATTGGAAATCTGGTCACTTCAGAGTCCCTGGGCACACATCAGCGCCTCGTCACAACCTGGAATGTTTTCTGCCAGGAATGATGAGATGCGACGGTTCCCATTGAAGGGTATTCCTCCCAGATAATTCCAGTTTCCAAGGTCCCAGGCTTTGAAAATAAACTTGTTGCTTGTTTGGTTTCCTAGCAACTTCTGCTCCACGGCAGAAATGCATTCCTGGGACCCCGCTCTCGCTGATGCTTAGAGCCAAGATGTGCTCTGCTCCGGTGAAAGCAACTGCCTGAAAACATGGGAGTGGAGCTGCTGCGAGAAAGCTAGGAGGGCTGGATGAAAACCTCTGATTAGATCCGCCGGTCTCCCCCAGAGTTTGTCATTAAACACAAATTTCATTTAAAGTTAAACCAACACATCTGGCCAGCTGTGAAGGTGGATGTACGTTGGTTTTAGCTGGTTGTCCAGGTTCTTGCTGGGGAATTTGGCACTGATCCCACAACACAGCTAAACTGATAATCCTGGGTCAAACACCCTGGCCTTCGCTGGAGCTTTAATCTAGGCTGAGCTCAGCTGAGAAACCCAAGGATCCAGTTTGCCGTGAAACACGATGGGACAAATCATCACCACCAGTGACACCGCTCAGGTGTAAATCTAGAGAAAAGAGCAGATTTGGCCACCTGTAAGATGTGTGAGTTTTAGCCTTGGTATTTTTAACAAGATATTCAAAAGAACCCACCTTAATCTGTGTCTTGCCTGGTTATAGGTGTTTATTTCATTATTTCTTCTGGTTATTAGTAGCTCACCCCCATAACTTTTATTTAGGTGCTTCAGCTCCAGTGTCCCAAGGGAACTCTGCAAGCTCAAATTCAGTTTCACAGAGCTGCATCCAAGGCAAGTGAAGGGCAGACCTAGAAGATATTGAATCTGATTCTGCTTTGTATATCACTCGATCAAAGGTTTTTGGAGGCGTTGCTCATCGGGTGCCTGGTGGGAAAAGATCTCTCTTCCACTTGTGTCCCAGTTAAGAAAGCAAAAGACGATCACTTCTCCAGCTCAACAGAATAATAGCAAAAAGAGCAATGTGTTGGTATCAAAGAAACTTCTAAAGGGACCCTGAAAGTCACAGGGTTTCAGTGTGTGAGGTGCTGTGCCAAGAAATGGGAACAGGACAATCCTGTGCTAAAGCCACTGCCCCCCCCCTAAGTAGCTGCAGCATGGAAGGAAGGAGTACCTTGCTTTTCAGGCAGGCAAGGCATTACTAAAATGGTTTATGGTCACAAGAAGCAATGAGTTCTTGATCTTGGGGCTGAACAGGGGTCTTCTGAATCCCAGTATTACACTTTTACATAGAGACTTATTCTGAATTTGTCTAATAAATTTAATCAGAGCTGTCAATGATCATGTGAAGATTTTTGTCCTATTTCAGTTAACTCAGGGCATTCTTTCCTGAGGATAATCTTTATTGAATATAGCACTGCATTGTTACAGCACTGTGTTATGGTCCAGGGAACAAACTGAACATATTGTTCAGTCTGAATTATATCATATTACTGTCAAGGATATTCCTTCTAAAAGCTGACACCTTTTAATTACCTCTGTGAGACTCTGGGAAAAATGGTATCCTGGGAAAAAAAAAAAAGCTTGGCACCCACTTTGTTAGTTTTAGCTTGATGTTCATTTCTAGCCATTTGTATCAGGCTGAGTCATAGAAGAGAAGCCCGTAAGAGAATCACGAACAAGCTGTCTGGCTTGAGAAAATTGGGAGCCATTTAATGTGTGCATTGCCTCATCTCATAGTTAGTGGCAGGAGCTATTAAAGACTCTGGAGAGTCTGAAACTAGAAAGGGCATTTTTCTACCTGAATAGTTCTGCAGATAGACTGAAGATGGGACAAAAACAAGCTTCAGGAGAGAAAGAGACCTTCCCAGGCAGTGCTACAATCAGATGTACCATCGGAATCGGATGCAATCATCCCTCACCTGCCCAGGGCATCTCTAAATCTCACTTGACAATCTTTTCCTTCTGTCTTTAGGCAACATTTTTCACCTCCGCTGAGCTAGTTTGAAACATTTAATTCCATTCTGCCTGTTCTTCCAAGAACATGGTGCGGCAAGTGGAAACTCATCTCCACATGGGAGAAGAAGAGAGCGGGGGGGCATTTCATGACTATTAAAACATTTGCAGTTGTAAAGTGTTGGGTCGTGAACAAAAACAGCACACCTCGGGCAAGCAGCATGGTGCCAGAGCTGTGCTGGCATGCGGGGTGTCCCAGGAGGGTTGGCAGCAGTGCTCTGGGGGGATGCGTGCACTGTCGCATAGGTGGGCTTGCCACGCTAAGGCTCTGGGCTTAACAGAGATGCTCCACGATTGAGCTGCTTCGGAGGAAGATGCACAAAACCCCTGAGTGGTGTAAACCTGCTGGTGCAGGAAGTTGGTTCTCCTCTTGCCGGTGAGGCTGGCGTAGACCTGAAGGCAGCATTACAATCCCTTTTAAACATCCATCCTCTCCATGTGCGTGTTCCAGTTTACCCACATTTGGTGGGGGACGCTCTTCCTTCCTGGGCCAAACCACTTGCTGCTCAGCGTGGTGGAGGAAAGGTTTTGTTCTGCTGATGCCATTTGGCAGCGGAGGCTGTAAACCTTTGGTCCTGCTCTGGTTGCAGATGGTGAGCCAGGACTCCCGTCCGCCTTGGCTGAAAAGTGGAAGGGAAGAGGTCAGGTCTGAGCAAAGCACCTTGTTCCTGCTCTTCGTGCTGATAAGGTACCAGAAAGGTTGTGCAAGCCCTATCAGAAGATAAGAATGTGCCTGAGGCCACTTAGTAAAATGGATGCTCTCTGAGAAGTAGTACATGGGGCAGTTTAAGCCTTGAAGGTTTCTAAGGTGTTTTGGGCCATCAGATCTTGAAGGGGGTGAAATGCAGTAGATGTCAGAGGCAAGGACCATCAATGCTGCATTAGTATCAGGTGAAAATAGGAAACAGAATATATCCAGGGAACAGGAACAAGGAAAAGTGACCCTGGCAGTGCTGTCATTTCATGGAAACCGGGTGTCTGCTTCCCACACCGATGGACATCACAAGGTCTTCTGCAAATACGCAGGAGCAGCTAGGAGAGTGGCTTGCTCCAGTGTCTGGAGTCACAGTGCATTTCACTAGGAATCCTGTGTTTGGAGACTTTGCGATGCTAATCCTGAATCTATTACCCTAAGCCTAGATATATGAGCCTGTGATCTGTGTCATGGGAAAGCTGGTGTGCTGTAGGAGAGCAAGATGAATCCGGTGAAACTGGCAAACTTAGGATGCTCGGCTTCGGAGGGGTTATAAAGTGGAACGGGAAAGCCGGGGATGTGCTCAGAGAGCTCAAGCCAGGATAGAGGCCACCGCTGCGGCAAAGCATCTGCTACAGAGACCTCTTTGCCAACTGCGAGATTTTGGGAAGAAACTGCTGGTGACCCAGAAAAGCACATTTCCTACTGTACGCAGGCAGCACCAACATGCCTCCCTGTCCAGGTGTTCCTCCAGGATCATTGCAAATACCTGCTGAGGGGTACCTAAAGGGACAACCAGACCAGGGTGCCTCAGTTTCCCAACTGGAAGGATGGGATAACAGTGCTTATGACTTTTGCAAGGGGCAGTGCCAGGTCAGAGGAGACAACAGCTCTCATTCCCTTGATGGATTTGCTGTGTTGTTTCACTTCCTGGCCCAATCTCTTATGCAGCGTGTCTGGTTGAGAAGATACAATATCCCTGGAGAGTGCAGTGGCTGGGAACTTGGTTTTAGCTTCCCCTTGGCACAGCACTCCTTTACTGATGGCTCTATTGGTCCTGCCTTACCATGGAGACGTGTTTCTTCTGAATGACGTTATCACAGATGAGGGTGAGAGCTGTCTGGTGTTTGAACGCAAGGGGACGATTCAGTCCTTTTGTGAGAGCTGATCAGCTGCAGTAAATAAAGTTGCAGCTTGTGGGAGTAACAATTAAAGCCCATTATAACCTGCTTAACTAGTCAGGGACTGAAGCGCCTGGAAGAACTTGCTCTGTCCTTCCTGAGTGCTGTTTTGCTTTACCCATATGCCTGATTTGGGAAAAAGATTGTATTCTCAGGGGGTTAGCTTGCAATTCCTGCTCTCACGACCAGGGTGGTGGTTCCCAGTTCCTAAGGCTGACTGATACCATAGGGAAAAAAAAAAATGTTTCCCAAGTGATCCTTCTGAATTAAGTATTTTGATTCACGGGACATGCAACACCTCATGTGTTCAGGACAGACAACACATCATAAATTAAACCAAACTGTGTTTCAGACCAATCTCTGAATGGACCAATATTGCAACTCCAATGCTTTCAGTGGAGACACCTGGAAGAAGGACGAGTCGGTGTGACACCTTCATGTGTGAACCTGCCTTGAGATGCTTGGTGGAGGTAATAGCGTAGGCTTCTCGCTGGCTCACGCCGAGATGTTTGGAGAAGGGAAAATGGGGGCAGAAAGCCCATGTCTACGTGGAAGAGGCAGGGACTGAGCTGCTGGGGCCTGTGAGTTGGTGACTCATGGGCGGGATTTATGAGTGCTGAGCCATGGAAACTGCCTGGGTGTCTGATTGCCCCCGCTGCAAGGCAGGAACACTCAAGAGCCACCTCAGCCTTTTTTTCTACTTTTTTTCTAGAAGAATACACGCATGACAGGGCTTATCTCCACTGATTATCACTATGCTTTCAAGAACTAGAAGGGAAGAAAAAACATGCCTTTTTTTCCTCCCTCTCTCTCTTTTTAGGAGTGCTGCTTATGGCCACGTTTTTTGCATGCCTTCCAGATACGATCAGAAAGGAATGGTAGCTTTTCCCAGGTCTTTAGTGCAGCTCAAGGCATTTGTCTGTTTGGCTTGCATGACTTCTTTGTATGTTGCAGTGTTTTTATTTGGGGCAGCGTTGGGACAGATGGTGTGTCGGTCATGGTCTGCAAAAGTCAAGGGGGTGCATTGGGCTCATGTGCTTGTGGCATTGCCACAGTATACAAATAGGAGCCAGGGTTTTCTGTGCCAAAGTACGTGTCTGTGAGCTACAGGGTTACCACACCCCACGACTACTTGTCTGGGATTTTGGGTGCCTAGAAATCTTGGCCAAATGGGCAAAGTCCCCAGATGCCACAGGGACGGGAGGTTTGGGACGAGAAAGGGGACATATCGTGGGGAACTTCTCCACCAAGAACAAAGCTGCCCCTGATGTCCTGGCTCAGGATGACCCAGGCCTTTTTTTACAGCTGGGGCAGTGGAGGACAAACAGCACTCAGCACATGTCCAAGATGACGTTAGCCAATCTGTCCATCCATGTCCCCCTGCCACCACACACACAAAGATAGACTTCTTCACTTTGCTGTGCTCTCCAGCAAACCAAGTCAAAAATGGAAAGGTGTACTTCAATGATACACCACCCTGTTTGCAACAGTAAGACTGGCAGTTATTTGCTCTATGCTCCTGGGGAAGGGCCAGCAGTTTTCAGGAAGGAAAATGCCATTAAGCCAGACCTGAAGTACCTGTGTTGGAGATATAATATGTGTTCAAAAATGGATGTTCTTGGCCAAGATGTCATTGTTTATTTTCTACGGGAGGTGTTCACTTGAGGTCTGGTTTGTGCAAGACTTCCCTTCCCTCTCTGTGGACTCAGTAGCATCTGTAACCTACTCTGGATGGCAAAGCTCCATCACATACCCTGCAAGAAGGACAGGTTGCAGGACTGAAGCTGGGGAGTGGGTCTTGAAGGTGGCCCCTTGGTGTCCCTAGCCAAGACAGAGCGGACAGCCAACCAGAGAAGCATGATGAGAAGATGGAGAGAGGAGAGGTTTGTGTTGCATGTCTGGCATCATAATGTTACTGGCTGGTGCCCAGCATCATGACTTATGATCAGTGTCCCACAGGCAAGACCACATGTTGCCTTAGCTACCCATGGGGGAAACCATGGAGGAGGTGACAGGATGATCCTTGCTGTCCCCACACCGATCCAGGAGCTCACCCACGCTAACCCAGTCCCTTTCCTCTGTGGTTTTAGCTCTAAGCTTGCAAACCCTGAGGCCTCTGTGACTCCAACAAAGAAGATGTTCAGATTTTTACCAATTTGGACCCACCAGCCTCACGGTGTGAGGGGTGAACCAGGGACATCCCTGCAGGGCTAGCTTACTCACAGAGCAAAGCTTCATTCAAGTGGCTTTGATTTTTGACCAATTGCGCCATGTGAGTCCCCTGCTAAGTATTATGATGGAGGGAGCCAGCCTTGGGTTAAAAATAAATATCTTCAGTAATTAACAGACATGGTTGGGAAACTTCTGAGCACCATTCATTTCTCAGAGGCTTCAAAGCTTGAATTCCAAAATCGGGGCAGTTTCCTCCAACTTGCTTTTAGTTACACATCCACTTTGCTTCTCCAGGGGGATTTGCTGCTGTTTGCGTTTCAGTGATATGGAGGTATTTATGGTCTTAGACTTCTGCTTATCTGATCTGCCCCTGCCCTCCACACTCCTGGTATGGTGCCAATCCTGAACCACTTTTCCTCCCTCTGTTTGTGCCCCTCCAGAGAAGGCAATATCCAAACACAACAAAAAACAGGTAGCTCTCCCAAGGAGCTTGTGGAGATGAATTTCTCATTTTCATCGGGCTGCAGCAGAGGCAGTGTACTGATTTATTCTCTTTTGAACAGGGTTTTCAGGAATAAAAATCCTTCTGGTGTTTACTATGGTGGAATAAAACATCGCTGTGACCATGTCGCCACCGTTAAGAAAATTTCAAGTGGGACTCTAGCTGTTCTCCAAACTACAGCCAGTATCTGACTTACTATTCCACAGAGGTTTGTTGTTGGAAAATAACGTAATTGACTTTGTCCCGTTTCCAATTTCACAGAGAAACGAGTTGAAAGAGTACGCAGGGTACAGGGGCTGGCTGCTCCCGGAGTTTATTGAAAATGACAAATGTAGTAATCAGTATGAGACCGTACAGTACGTTTCCTTGTACTTTCTTCCCCTCCTGCCTGCAGGATGGCATCGTCACGGGCTGGTGCTGCTGGTGCTGCCCAGTCCCACCGGGGAGCTGCGGCCACTACAATGGAGGCACCGCTCCAACCGCACCGCTGCCCTGGAAAGCCACCGGCTCCCTCCCCCCCAGGATCCCAGCCTGGCTTTTAGCCCAAATAGCTGACCTTTCATTAAAGATTACCTATTTTTACTGCTCCTCGGGATGGGAAGAAGAAAAGACTCAGGCTTGGGGGGGCAGGCCAAGCCAAGGTGGTGTTTATAGTGGGGACAGGGAAATTACTTTGGGCAAGTTTAAAAAATTAATCTTTTTTTTTGTATTAAATTAAGGTAGTGCCCAGTTAAGCCTGGATCTTATTCTGTTTGATCCAGTACTAAGAAAGCAGCACAGATCCTGGAGCCCAAGGGCTACTGGATAATGCTGCCTCTGGGCTAGTAAATTAAAAGTGCCTGGGACCATTTCTGGGCTCTCAGACCACAAATACAGAAGGTCCTGTGTCCATTAACCCCCTTTGGGCTCTGAAAGATAGCAGCCACATGCAAACTTTATGTTGGGAATGGCCCCTGACCTGTGCTAATCTGCAAACCATCCTGGGAAACTCTTTGGGACACTGCTGGCTGGCACGGGGCAGAAGTGCTGGAGGCCGTGCTAGTGACGGTGCTGTCAGTTCCCATCCCCAGGAACATAACCTGGCACCAGGTTATTTGTAGATACATCACCTCAGCAGATGAGCCAGGCTAATATCCCGTCCCTTGGTACCGGGGGGAAATGAGGCACAGAGAGATGGGGTGACTTGACGGAGGTCTTAAAGAAAGTCTGTGTCAGAAGAAGGACTGGTGCTTTATCACCTTTTGTCATTCAGGTGGAGGACAGGCTTTGAAAGTTGCCTTTATCTCCTCTACATTTACTTTTTAGACCTCAGAGAGGCACTGGATATGCTTGCACTTGTGGATGCTCATCTGGTCATTTGGGCAGCCTGAGGTCCACACCTTGGTAGCTGTTGGCACAGCACAGAGCAGAGCCAAGCACTGAACCTCCCCTTTGCACCAACCCCACATCACAAGCATCGTCCTTTTCAGGGCAGTCTGTGGGCATTTGGTGCCACTTGGGAAGAAACACCATCCTCAAGTCAACACCCAGGACACTGCAGCTTGATCACAGTTTTCCTATCTCCTTGGACTGCCTATCTCCATTTGCAAAGCAGAGGTTGTCATCTTGCCTTGTGTGTGCGGGTGCAAAGAGTCAGATACGACAGTGATATGCATCATGCAGGCCATATCTAGATTAACAAGTAATTGCTGTATCTAGATTAGCAAGAGAGCAATAGGAGAATATCAGGCGATCAAATAGACGGGTGCCGAGGGCTCAACATCTACACTATGTGCAGTTCACAGTGGTTACTCCAGGTTAGATTTATTCCAGTCACCTACACTGAAAACCCCCACCCTGAACACTGTCTGAGGCTGGCTGAAGGACCAGCTACTAATTTATTACCTTATATCCCTACGAGGGGTTGTAGCAGAGCTTCTGGTTTCGTTTCCACTGGGAAAAAAAAAAGAATCGCATTTGTGTGCATCAGAGCTGTTCTGCAAACTGGACTGCTATGGGGTGGGAGAGGCCAAGTGAGGGAGCTGCTGTGAAACAGCATTACTGCTCCGAACCAAAATGCTAAGGCAGAGGCAGCCAGAAGCACCTTGGGCTTGATCCAAGGTTCAGCAGAAAGGTTCTCATTTACTGCAGCGCTCCTTGAGTCAAGCCCTTAGGGCTTGTCTGTACACAAAAATTAATCTGGATTAAGATGAGGCAGGAATTTAAGGTAAAGTAACTCTTCTGGAATAACTTCACTTTGTAACAGACAAGCCTCTGGATGGTTTGGTTAGGAAGCATCGTGTTACATCATATTTATGATGATGAAATGCATTTTCAAGAGAATGTCCTTGCGGTATTTGGTCACAATTACACAGCAAACACTTAAAAACACATCCATTCCCTGCAGGAGGAGAAACAGAGCTCCCTGCAGATTCAGACTGCTTTTGGGGGCTGATTTGCCAGAGCAGCTGGAGGGGTTTCACCATTCCTCCCTTTTCTTTCATGCTGAGAAAGTGCGTAAGATCCCGCGTGCCCAGCACGCCAGCTCCCCTGCCAGCAGGGAGTAGTGGCTGGCGGAGCATCAGCCCAAAACATTTAAATGGTTATTACTCAAAACCTGTCCCATACACACTAGCTCCAGTCCAGAAGCACTTCAGAGCATCACTTCAGGGCTGTGTCCAAAAGAGTAAATCCTGCCTACCCATGGCTCTGCATGGATCCAAATCGTCTCCCCGAGTGGGCTTGAATTACACCCTCCTGGAGTGCAGGCAGGTCCTCCTTTTCAATACCTGCACCTCTTCTTGCTCTGAGAATCACACATTAAGAACAAAAAGACCAAATGACCTTGTGAAGTTGAACATCATTGAGTAGAGTGATAAAAGCATAAGGCCTGGAAGGACCACAAGATCTCCTTAACTCACTGGGCAGAGGACAGGACAGGAGATGGAGATGTCTTTATGATTGTGAGGCTTCTTCCTCCACTGAAACCAGTGTGAATGGGAGCATTGCATTCACGATTTTTTCTCCTACCTGAGTGCTTCTGCGTGGCTTTATTTCCAGCCAGGTTTAAATGGCCTGTTAAGTATTTCTACCAATACACACCCTCTCCAAAAGAGTCTGTCTGCATTCAGCTCAAGTTAATTGTTCATAAGCAACAGTCCATAAGCATAAAAATTTCCACATGTCATTTTTATTAGCTCTCTTACTATTTATTCTGTGAGGTGATAACATTGATTTCAGCTCACTCTCTGTTTTTTTCAGTCTTGCACAAGGACAAACGAGAAGGCAAAAAGGAACCTCCCTTCTCTCCCATGAAACGGACTCTACTATCAACCAGCTGAAGCAGAGGAACAAGCCCTTCATCATGCTATATATATAACCTGCTTGGCAGAGTACATTTTGTTTAACTTGCCTAATCCCACAAGTATGTAGTGTCTTGCTCTGTAGAAACCTCAGCTTTTCAGGTGCTAGAAAATATGCATATTCCATGTTACTTGATAGTTTGCTCACATCCCTATCTCCTGGAGGCAAGCAATTGCTGACCCTCTCAGCTTTCTTTAAAAACTACTCGTCTTTCTGTCTCTCCTGGGAAGACCGAAACCTACTCTGAATACACCCCCCATGCAACACTGCAAGGAACAACAATAGTGTACTCATGATTTCTTGGTTTATATTTTTCTGCTGTAAATCCAGAAAATGAGACCTGAATTATTCTTTTCTGTTTGCTTTGACAGACATGCAGTCCTAGCTTCTCAGCAGACCGCCTTATGTATGCTAAGCTTTCCCACAACTTCCTTAGAAGAACGGGAAGAGCTGGTGAAGTTCAGTTTTGATAATGGAACTTATCACAACCATGGTATAAAAAGTTATCGTTGCTTCCCTGCTGCAACCACCCTCAGATACAGAGGTACACCAGTTGGCACGCTGGGCAGCAATGGGAATTAAATGAGGGACCTCCTAGTAGGTGGGAAGGACTTTTCCCCATCCTAAAAGACTTTCTGAGGTTTAAAAAATATGCTTATTCTGGGATGAAGTGGAAGAACCAAATTACCACATTTTTGTAACCTACATGAAAGGGCTCACACAATTGCATGCCGCTTAGCAAAACAATTACCTGCCCTGTGCGAGACCAGCTTCAAGCCCTTACACTGTCATTATCGCCTATGTCTCCAAGGACCAGGCTATAGGGTAATCCGCAGCCTCGCTCATCCTTTTCTTCTGGGGTTGTTCCACTCTGTATAAACACTACTCATTGATGCAGCTGTTGGGAGACTTCCCACATCCCAGGGGAGGGCTCTAACCACAAAATTATTGTCACCCTTGCTCTCGTCCAGTGGGTATTTAATTATTCTTACAAAGTGAAGTAATTTCAACTGGAGAAAACAAGAGGCACCCAGGTCAGAGTACCCCATAATTATTGCAGTAGGGAGCACTCTCCTAGGACGTGAGATTTCCCAATCAGACGCTGAAAACAGTGGGCTGTGGGGGTAGGTGGGGAGAGAAATGTTATTGTCTTCTCCTCCACTTTGTGAATGGTTCCTCAGACTCATGAGAGTAACACAGTTTGAGATACGTGTCTGTGTGTGTATGCTTCTGGAAATGCTGAAAAGAAGTGCTTCAACATTTCCCAATTTTTTCATTTAATCCAAAAGAATTTGAGACTATGCAACATATTTGGCAAATAACTGTGGCCACCCTGAAACCACATTTTTAGCAAATAAATGATTCACTGAGTAAATTTAGCTCATCTTAAATGTCTATTTATATCACGGGAACACACCCTGTCACTGTTGGGGCTTCACCATGTTGAGTACTATCCAGAGCTTACAGCCAGACGTGCTCTACCACAAACAGAGCCTGAGAGGGAGAAATAAAGCCCTGCCTATTTTACAGGCAGCTTTTTGCAACAGCACAGATGTCAGCCTTACTGTTTCAGAAAAGCTGTGCCCTACCCTGCAAACATATCTCAGACACCTCACATCATTGTGGGACTGGGAAAAGGAGCATCTCCTCACCAATCTCCTCTCCCACCCTCTCTGCCACCAACACAGCAAAGCCATCCATCCCTTTTTTAGTTCCCTTTCTCAGAAAAGAGTCATCTCTGAGAAACCTTTACCTTACGCCAGCAACATCCTGCTAATGCCGAATGGGTTAATCCCTTTTAGCCGGCATCCTGGTAATGAAGGGTTTCACTCTTTGTCACCTAATGGTCTTGTGTCTAAAATACAAGCCTAGCTGCCTTCACTTGAAATGTTTTTAATCATTGTGGAATAAAAACCTAGCCTGGCTAGTGCCAACCAAAGAGATGTTTGTCTGCTCAGCAGATTTTATCAAAGCTTCCTTGATGTCTTTGCCTTTGTAATGCTAAGCACTTCACTGTTTGGCATATTTAAAGTAGGATGCGGTACATGTGAAGCATTTCACAGAGTGATGATGTATCGAGTGTGCTTTAGGAAGTAATGAAAGCAGCAGACTCATGATTTTTGAGCTTTTAATTACTTATTAAGTGGCATGACATAAAGGCTACGGGGGAGATTTTTTTTCAGCATCCAACTTATTGACTTTGAAGTCGGTGCCTAAATACCCTTTGTGTCTTTGAAACTTTCCGTCTGCTCACAGGGGAACGTGCTGCTGCTTTGGGCTTTGTTTCACGCTGACCACATTTGTTCAGAGGAGAGAAGCAGAGGGATGGGAGTCTGCTCAGACACAGGTCTCTGCCTTCGACATGGTGGATAAAGATGAGGGACAGGCTAAATACGTGTCCTTTGACAAAGGGTATAGAGAGGGCCCTTAGAACAGAGCCTGGAGCAATGAATTCTGACCTGGCCTTAAAAATGCCAGCGCTACAGGGGGCAAATAACCATAGCAGCCCCCGGGGTGCTTTTAATGAGCTGAATCGCAGTCCGAGTCCAGCTCTCCATCACTCATAAGCCACTGCCACAGCTGGTTTTAGCAGATGTCCCCTCCGACAGAAAGGCCCCAGCAAAGCACAGTGGTGGTCCTCGCCACCATCTCCTTCAGGTCTGGTGTGACTGCTGTGACAAGAATGCCATCCAAAGCTTCAGGAGCAATAAAGTCAGGAAAGGCCAAAACGAAGAAAAGACCCTCACATTTGGGTTTGGGTTTTTGGGGGTAGTTTGGGGGTTTTTTCAGTGTCTTCTGAAGCCAACCGTAGTGATTCTGTGATTCTGTGGAAGACTTTTCTCCCACTTATTCTCACGATAAACTAGTAGAGCACAGCCTCCTAGAAGGATTTCTCTGTGATGGTGAGGATGCAGCCAGATAAGCGTTTCTCCGTGCTGGTGAGGATGAAGCCAGATCCTTCTCTCTTCACTGTCTGGACCAACATTCGTGTCGCAGTTGGGATGTCCTTGTGGACAGAGATCTGTTTGCTCAGACAGTTGGTAGCTGGTCCAGCGGTCCGTAGGTGTCTTTTTTACGAGTCTGACTGATTCCAAGAAGCCCTTGCGGATCATGAACCCGAGATGCTCACTCTGGCTCCAGAGTCTGCTAAATTGCTGGGGGTCATGTCAAAGCTGGGGCTACACACGTGGGGAGAAACTCACCCCGCAGCTGCCCAAGGCACCCTCTCATCCTCTGGTCTCTAAAAAAGAGGTGTCATTCTGGCATCCTCAATCAGTATCAAATGCTTCTTTCAAATAAAAAGAAAAGGGAAAAAAAAAGAAGAAAAAGAAGGGACGGCTGTCGGCTGAAAAATTACCCTCCCCACTGACAGAGAAATGAAACGCCAAATGTGCGGTATGTGTATTTTTATCCTCACTGAAGGAAAAAGCAAAGCCACAGCTTCCCATGTTCAGTAAGTGACCAGCACAAACATACAAGGACTCAAGTGCATTTCTACCCCCTGGAAAAGTTTTCTTTAATTAGGACAGACACACTGCTCAGTCAAAGTAACATCAATGTCCAGGCACACAATTTGATTAACCCACTTCTTCTAATCTTTGCTGCTTGTTCAGAACTTTGGGGGAAAAAAATGAGTGGGAAAGATGAAAATCCACTATCTTTAGAACAGATATTTTTTTCTTTCTATCAGTTTTTCTTTTTTCCAAAGAATGACAAATACCACTTTCCTTCTTCTTCCATTTTCTAAATGAGCAAATATTGTCATTTAACTGGATTTTTCTTAGTACTGGTAGGATCTGCACAGGGTCACCCAGCCGGGCAGCTGCAAGGGGACTTGATTCAGTAGTAGAATGACTCAGGCTGCTTCCCAGTATCACAAGCAGGACATGAAAGGGTTGTGTCCTGGTATTTCTCTGAAGCTTTATTAGGTCATATTGTTTAGAAAATCTATTGCATAAAACAATAATTAGTTTTAAAAAGTCCTGCAGTCTACAGTGCTCATGATAGATTAATTTGCAGGCCTATTTTGGGTACAATTATTTTGCATTTATTACTGCAGGTCCAATAAAGAGCAGAGGTGGATCCTGTCTGAAAAAAAAAAATGAAGGCAAAGGGCTGAATATTAACATCCCCATTTTACTACTGGGAACTAAACATCAAAGAGACTAAGGGCCATGTAAAAATAAATACATTTAAGTTCAACATAGAGACCCTGAAGACTCTATTTAGCAGAACCCTAAGACTGAGGGTGCTGTGAGCACCTCACTTTTCGATTTGCAATATCTTCAGGGGCCCAGAGTTGCTCCTGGATGCAGTCAGCTGGAAGTGGCATGGTGCCTAGGTCATGCTGAGGTCATACCGAGCTCCGTCAGCATCCAGAAGTGAGCCATTCCTCTGACTAACGCCCCAGAGGGATCCTACCCACTCAGTGCTCCATGCACCCACACAGATGGGATCAGCCTGCTTGCAAAATGGAGCACTGAATACCCCTTTTGCCTTAGATCTTCTCCTGGCATGAAGCTGGAAATGCCAGGAGGTTGGAAGCAGGTGTTTGATGTGCTCCACAGCCTGAGGACAACTTCAACTCTCCCCATCCCACAAATGTCCCTTAACAGCAGGTCACAGGTTGGTCCGCGGGGGGCCACTGCTCACCCACCTTTTGAAACTGGGATGTGGCACGTTATAGAAGTCAAGTGCAATTAGGTGTAAGGGAGAAAAAAGGTGGCATCTCTTTGGCCCTTCCAACAGTTACTTGCACTTCTGGGAGAGCTTCCTTTCTAACAGGGGTTTTGGGATCTCTCCTGTAGCACCAGTCTGTAAAGATTAGGTGCCACAATGCCTTATGTTGAAATATGGAGGTTCCTTTATCAGACTGAGCCCTAAACAGCTTCTCTTCTTCTCAGAAGTCAGTGGTAAATGAGGGACACAACTGTGAGCTCTTAAACTCACAGCTAATGGCGGGGGGGGATTTCTGCAAATTTGAACCACAAATTTGTCCTCCCTTGCTCTGAGTCCGCATCCACTAACATCCCTTTTCCATGACTGCATCACAGTATTGGGGTTTTTGGGGCCATTCTCTCTTCCTGGGACTTTCTTATTAATATGTATTTAGCGGTGTTTTTTTCTTGAGGGAAAAGCAATGAGAATTTCCCCCAAGAGGCCTGAAGGAGAAGTTGGCCTTGGCACAGCCTGAAGGAGAAGTTGGCCTTGGCACACATCTGAGCTGTTTGGTGCCATGCCTGTCATGCTGCAGATCACGATGTGCAAGGTGAAAACCACACAACGTGGTGACACGAGCTGACCTCCACTGCAAACGAGCAGGGGCGGTGGGAAACGCTGCAAGTGACTTTACAACACCTGCTTTTCACCTCTGCAAGGAGCAGTTCAAAACCACTCCAGGAAAGCCAGCAGAGCAGCTGAATTTTTATCTCATTCTCAAAATCTGAAGGCTTTATGTTTCCTTTAACGCATGCACGTAATTCATGCTAACAGGCTGTATCGTGAAACACTTAGGGCCCAAAGTGTACTCCAGTCATGCCCAATTTTCACCCATGGTAGCTCACCTGGAGTCACTCCAAATCAACATCAGTGTAGCTAAGAGCAGGATCTGATCTTTCATCTCTTCCAATGAAATAAGATCAGAGGGTTTAGCCACTGGTAGGCTATCTTCTTATTCAGCCCTATTACACCAATACTGAGGCTGAGAGATCCTGCCTATGAAAGAATAGGATTTTTAAAAAAAATTAATTTAATGTTGTTTTTTAAAACAGTATATGGTTTAGCGGGTGTCATCTGAGAGCAGCTTGCCTTCACTCCTCAGTCAGGCCAACTGCCACATGATAAATGAGTATAAATGAGTGGGATTGCTTTTCATTATCCATTACAGGAGCCTAGAGCTCACCATCAGCTTTCTCCGTTCCAATCACCTCCATTAAAACTGGTAAACCAGAAGTGTGCAGCCTATGCGTATGGAAGAGCGTGTGCAGGAGGGGAGGTGAACCTGGCATCGTGTTCACTGTGTATTTAAAGAACTGCAGAGACTCCAGAGTAGTTCCCCATGTGGACACACACATATGTTCACACTCCCACTTATTTTAGTGTCTTTGAAATGAGAGTCTTTTTTTTTCTTTTTAGTTGATTTCTCTTTGGAGGCATTTTAAATCGAACTGTAAGGAAGTGACTACTATTCCAGAGAAATGGACTGATATCCTAATGCTTCCTTTAGATGGCTGTATCTAGGCAGCATCATTCAAGCTAGTCACCCCCACTCAACTAGTTATTAAAGACCAACCCACTGAGGTCTGGAGCGCAATTCATCTCCTCCTACAACAGATACCTAAAATATAGCAGAGGAACTGCAGCCCAAAGTGCCTATTCTTCTCCATTGACCGTAAGGGTGTCTCAGATGCCAATATATGTGTTTGTGCAGATGATTCATAACTAAAGTGCCCACACAAGCAGAGATAATGTGCAGATCTATAGGGTCTCTCAGCAGAGGCTAAGGTATGGGCTCTGCCTTCCCCCTGCCAGGATGACTTGCATTGCTGCCCGGCTTAGCCTAGGGTTTCTTCCCACCCCATGCCCTATCGGAACAATCACTTCCATTACTTGGTCCCAAAATATAAGGAAGCCTTACTAGTCCTGTTCAGGGGCTTTGTGTTCACACCTTGCATTGCTGCGGTGTAACTTCCTATGCAAACAAGCTTTGCATGTGGTTCAGTATCTCCAAACTTTCACACATCCGCCTCTGAAGACCCTTTGCCGGTTTGCCTTTCATAAGGACAAAAAAAGAAAGGTTCAGATGAGTTGGTTCACAGGATCTGGAAGTTCCTCTTAGAACACGTGCACATGCAGCTGAAGAATTCACAGTTCACATGAGCAACAGCCGGAGATAAGATTACACGATGTGGGTGAGCATCTGTAGTCCTCCACGCTGACCCACAAAGAAGGTATCTTCTATTATCCCATCTAGAGGCTTTTAGCTTCAATGGGCTGTGGTTATTACATCTAGAGGTCTCTGCCCTGGTTGCCTTGACTCTAGCCAAGGTGAAGCCCTAATGGGGCAGCGCTAACTCTTTTAAGGCTTTGCCGCTGAGAATGAGTGTCTGCAGCTGGGGGGAACACCGTGCAGCTCAGTTTGCAGGAGCAGATATTTGCAGAAGGGTAATTCAGTAACATCTGAGAACTATTAAATCATTATTTAAATGGCAGCTTTTAAAAGAGGATTTTTGAATGCTCCATAGACATTAACTCAGTCTTTCTCTCTGTGCAGGCTTAGCTGCGCAAGTCAAGGGAGCAGCTTCAGAGCAGGTGACGAGGCAGCAGCCAGGACGGGGACAAGCCTCCTGACTCCTACCCCGTGCTGCTAACCACAAAGCATCCCCTCCCCTTTGTCAGGAAGGCTAATCCTGTAATGTGACTCTTGAGCAATGTTTAGGAGCCGGAGCCTAAATAAAACTTCATTCCAAAATAGCGCGTATGAAAATGAAGATAAGGCTCAACAAGTTGTAACAGATGCCTGTTAATTAGTCACTGCAAGGCGCTTTCAAATGCGAGCCGTGTTTCGGTGCACAAGCCATCCGCAAAGGCTGCTGTCCCCTCTCTTCTCCAGATATGATTAAGGAGAAGGGGCAAGCCTGGACACCCATATTTCGCTTAAACTCCTGGTCTAACTGCAGCAAGGCGAGCCCTGCTTGCTTTCTGACACTGGACTCAGCCCAGTGTTAAAAAGGCAAGAATTTGGGTTGCACACTTGTACCCAAATCCCAGCATCAGACAATTCTGTGGGTGCAGGATAACCTCAGGGAAAATCAGCCAGGACTAATGCACTCTTATATAAGCACAGACAACACTTACCGGTATCATTTTATTACTTTTGTCTTGATACTTGCATTTTATCTTCATTTATATCACATATTTCCGAACCCAGTAGTAAACAGTTTGTCCCTCTTTCATAACCCTTAACGATACAGGTTGTTTTTTTCCCAACTCTTTAAGATTACCATTTAAATTAACTATATAAATCAGGCCCTGGCCTCTATTACACGGGAAAACAATTGGGTTCTGTTTAACTTAGGAATCTGCAGTGTTTATAGATAGACAACCCCGAAGGTAAGTTACTAAACTAGTTTCTAGTTGCATTGATCTGTTGCCAGAATACATAAATTATTAACTGAGAAGTGACTCCGGAGAGTGTTGTGTATTTAAGTTCATATTTGGTAGGGCTGGGGATACGTGGCTTGGCCATAAGTAGACACTAGAAATATTAATCACTTTCAAGTAGAATTCTATATTCTAATTGCTGAGAGGAGACTTCTTTCTTTCAGCGTCTAAGAAGCCCTTCCCTTGTTTTGTTTAAGCCACCGCAGCACAAGCCTACGGGAAAACTCCCACTGATTTCCCTGAGGACTCCGGCGTTAACTCAATGGGAGTTTGACCAGTTATTTTGGCTGATCAGAGAGTCCAGATCCCTCTGCCACATAAATCTATCTCCTTTGAACTCCAGCTACTCAAAATTTAGTGTGCTGTCACCGGAGCACGATGTGGAGAGTGAGATAATAGCGTTTTCCTCCCTAAATGACACAAGGCACTCAAAATACTTGACAGTGCCAAGGTCCAGGTGAAGAACACTCTTTTCTGCTCTTTTGTGTTAACCGGGAGGTTGACCTGAGGTTAGCTGCCCTTCAAAGCATGGAGGGTCACAGAAAAAATTAAATTAGTTTCCTGGCTGCATTTTTGAGGACTGAGACAGCCCTTTCCTGAAAATTACAGGATGTCACCTGGGTACGGCATGCACCGCTCGGGCAGTGCATGCTGAGAAAACACATCTGCTCTTTCTTGTCAAATTGTCTTTAATTTCCTAGGTGGGGTGTCAGGGTAGCACTTTGGTCCTCTGTCTGGAGGTTAAATAGGACAATATATGGCGTCCTGGCTGCTCCGATGGGCTAGCCCGACTTGTAGAGGATGGGGTTGCAAGGAATGCAAGCTGTCTGCATGCCACTCAGTCCCTGGGTGGATTTAACACTAATTGCCCTTTGCCTCTCCCACCTCTTTGGAATAAACTTCTTCCTGGCCAAATTGCACTGCAGCGAGCAGCTCAGAGAGAAGGGATAAGACAGCCTGAGCACGCTTGGTCCCAGCTGGGCAGATATCACTCCATACTTCGCCTTGTCCTGGAAGACCATAGCAATTTAACTTTGTCTCCACGGCACAAGATACCAACCCACTTTTCACACATCAGGGTGAAGTCCAAGTGTGTTGAGTGTCACCAAAAGGAAATTGCCTTGCAGAAACAGCCAGGAGCCCACACTGCAAGGGTGAGCAAGCCAGCAGCGAGTGCAGGAGCCATGGGGTGCCCTGTCCCTCTGCTTGCAGCAGGTCCATCACAGGGGAAGAGTGGGAGAGCCATTTGCATGGGAGCAAGTCAGATTTAAATAGCTACATGCAGCCACGTCTTGTCCAGGCACCTATGTGTGGCATCCCTGCTGTGTGAGAAGGGTGTTCACCTTTTGTATAATCTTCACCCACGCCAGATGAAAAGTACCTTTTTGGCTGTGCAGGTGTCACAAGTACTTTCACAAAACCCTGTGGTTCTTTGCAATTTGGTGTAAGCTTTAAACTCATAAGGACTCTTTTTTTTTTCTACCTCAAAATCATGAGCGGCTAAAGGATGAAAACCATTACCCTTATTTGCACAGTGCCTAACGCTCCACCATCCTCATGTGTACGGATCCTCATTGCATCTGGAGGCTGGTGCTGTCATTCAGCAATGTGGAGGTGAGGTGTGGATTTCAAGCGGATATAAGCACTTAAATATCTTTAAGTAACAGGGGCGTACAGATTTGCCGGCTATCACACAGGAAGTCCACGGAAATGCAAGGAAGGGAGCCCAGTTATCTAAAGATGTGTGACAGCTACCAGGCAAGCTTTTCCTCACAACCGGCAAGATTGCCAAATTTTGCGGAGCTGAGTGCCGCAGGCCATCCCGTGTCCTCCTCTCATAGTGTCTTCTCCAGGGAGGCCCAGTCTTCTGAGGAGTAGCATGGGGTTGCTTTGAGAATAACAAGGGAAAGGTCTGTCTTGTATTAAGGAGCTGTGGTTGCTACCTGCCAGAAAGGGAAATAAAGATGGATCTGGACAGTTCGGAAATTCAAAGGTTCTGCTTTGCAGCTCTTGAAGGCCCAAAAATCTAATTTGATGTGGATGTTTTTATGCCATCCTCGAAACTGTAATGGTGTGGGTGACATCTGTACTGAAGTATTATATCAGGCTTTTGTGTTTTAGTTCTGTTCCTCAGCAGCGTTATCAGGGTAAAGCGGAAAGTTTTGTGGTTACGGTTTCGAGTGCGTTGATAGACACCCGCTTTGCCTCTGTGACCTTCTGCAAGTCACTTCATCCCTCTGCTGCAGTTCTCCCCCATTAAACAAGGGCAAAAACCCCCTTCCCTGACCCAGGAACAGCTTCTGAAGACAAATGCTGTTGGTATCTGAGAAGGTCAGACGCCACCAAGATGAGGAACCGTCCAAGTGGTGAGTTGCTGCAACCCCTTGGTTGTACCAAGATGGAGCAGCAGAGCTTGATGCAGCCGTGAAGCTGTACCAGTCCTGGCTGGAGACAAAACTGAGAGAGAAAACCTGATTATTGTGACAATTTCTATATTGATCCTACTGTTTGTCTTCCTAAAGCGCAACAGCAGAAATGCAGTTAAATGCCATATCCGGAGAGCTTTTGCTTTAGTGAGAGAGCAGTGATCTTCAGAGATAAGGGGCGAGGCAAACACTGCACTCTTGTGAACTGCCTCTGTAGACAACTGTTCTTCGGCTCATAAGCTATTAATTATCAGATGTTAGAATTTATTTATTTTTCCTGAAAATAATTCTGACAGCGTAGAGTCTTTAAAAAAAGAAAAAAAAAAAAAGACTGCTCGTTTAAAAATTCCTCCTCTCTCTCCAGTTCTTTAAATGCTGCTGGATTGCTGAGCTGTGAAATACGATGTCTTTTTAAGAGTTCCAAGATTTTTGCCCAGAAGGAAGAAAACACTGTTCAGGTTTGTCTCTTGAGGATTTAATGATCACATTGTAAATTTCTCCTGAGAAATGAAATAGCAGTCAGTGGGTAATATCCCATCTAATGCTGGTTTTCCCCCTCTTTTCTTCCTCAAAGGCCCAGCCTCTCTCTTTGAATCTCTCAGATTTTCTGTGTAACGGGAGGATGCAGAGACACAGGGTGATGTGCCCTTCACAAACCGATTCGACACACTCAAATATTATTCCTGCTCCAGCTTAAATCCTCCTGCTTGATCTAAACCCCTCTGTGCCCTAAAATACCCTGTGTTTGGTGTCCTCAAAAGCCAGAGCAATTGAAATAAGGAAATGTTCCTATATAGCTGGTGTGTGACAGTCCACGCATCTGTGCTCCTGCATCCCAGCGCATTTCAGAGGGCTTCAGCTTCTTACTGGAGGGACACAGATACTGAAGCACAAATGATTTCCATTTTCTCCTTCCTCTCTGCAAGGTGTGTGAAACCAGCCAGCCTCTTTGCTCAGACAAGCCTACGTGGAAACCTGCAAAAGGACGAGACAAAGGGGCAAAAGGTTGTTATTTTTTAAAGATCAGCCGCCAGTCGAGCTGCTCAGCCTCATTCCTGGACCCAGACAAAGCAATAATAATCCTTTTTTTGGTGCTGTGGGTTTTTCCCAGAGGCACATGTGGAACAGAGGGAAAGCCCATCTGCAGGGTACAAGCACTCATGAGGCTATGGCCAAAATTGGTGTACCAGTGGTGCCCTCCACGATTTCTCCACCTAAACCCTTCTTTTAGAGAACACTCTTTGGGGTTAAAGATCTTAGTTCTGGTACTGGCTTTTCCGGGAGACCGTGAGCCATGTCTTTAACCACGCTGCACCCAATTTTCCTTATAAATACTACAGAATAAGGAAGAAGGATTTATTATTTGCAAGAGCATCAGTACCCTTGAGCTGAGGTATCTCCTGATAGGTAAGGATTTATGCATTTTACTTTTTTCTAACCACCACCAGCATGTGATTCTCAGCCCTTTGGTGTCCAGGCACCTTCACTGAAAAAAAGCACAAAACTCCCTTGTTATCTGGTTCCTTCCTTGCAGCCCAAGATTCAAGGGAAGCCAAGCCGTGCCCTGCTTGACCTGACAGTGTTTTTAAGCCACATCTTGACCTGTTTGCTTTGTCTTCCTGCTGGCCAGGGGTTATTTCCACGTGTGAACAGGCTGACCTGGCTAC
The DNA here is from genome assembly GCF_030936135.1 of Gavia stellata. NCBI lineage: Eukaryota > Metazoa > Chordata > Aves > Gaviiformes > Gaviidae > Gavia > Gavia stellata. The sequence goes on from NC_082599.1 coordinate 6,327,082, forward strand.
TGTCAGCAGCTGCACAAGAAAACACTGTGGAAATGGTGGAAATGGCATGAACGCTTGAAACCCTGCACTGAGATGGATGCGATCCCCTCTATCCAGATCACCAGTGCTGCTGTGTGGGGTTTGGGCAGCAAAATGGCTGGATCTGAAGCAGGGGGGGACACATGCCCTTTCCCCACACCCACACGCCTGCTGCGCTTCAGTTTGCAAACAGCAGAGACGAGCGGTTTTGGTATCTTTGGGCAGATCTCTTCTTTGTTCTCCATGTTTCGTGCTGCCTTGTTAGTCACGAACGCCGTGGGCTGTGGGCACAGGCAGCAGTGGCAGTGGCTCCCCACTTCAGCCTTCCCACCGCCTGATGGGGCTTAGGGCAGATCTTCCCAGGGTCTCCTTCAGCCCTTAGGGATCTGGTTTCCTTCTCCTACCCTGTGAGCCAACATGCCCAATCACACAACAAATCTTGTACGATATTACTTTAGAAAACACAGGGCATCAGTGCTGTATCTGACTCTTACTCCTCTAAATAACCCGTTTCTGCATATGGGTACATGAACCTCAAAGGACCTGTTGAATGTGAACATGAGACACAATGCATTGGACATCATCTCCTGACTGCTGGTTCTGTCTACACCTTAACAGAGAAAAACAAAAGACACTTTACAATGCAGTTGGAGATGGGCCCAAGCCACATATTCAAATATGAATGAAGACAGAAGTTGTTTGGCTCCAGGATTTTGGTTCTAGTCCTTAAATAAAGCAACTTAATTTACAGTGTGCTTGGCCCAGAGGAGCTCGTGAGAAGTAATGGAAATCCTCTACCAGAAGTTATAGGTTTCATATGGAAATCTGTGGATAAGAGTCCTGCAGCCTCTGCTATGAAGACATTGGGTCAAATCATCAGCACAGAGCCTTGTCATTTAAATCACTGCCGCAACATACTTTCATTTGACATTGGCACACACTGTCTCAGTATACCTACATAACTGTTTTATAAATATACTTTGTCCTGGCAAGATGCAATCCCAAAGGATAAATTAATAATAAGCTGCATATACACACACGCAATGTTCAGAATTGCATAACAGTTTCAGAGATGAACAATCCATGTAAAGTTGGGCAAAACTATTTTGTTTCAGGTCCTCCATCAATGGGCACATTCCCATTTTGTGCTGCTAACATTTGCTGGATTTAGTATTGCATGGATGGAATGTGACTCACGGTAAAACAGGCAGATGCTGCCCAACCTAGAAGCATCCCATTCAGTGCGTTGAAAAGGCACCGAATTTAGCTAGTTTCTCAGATTTGAACAGCCTTTTTGCATGAAACGTGCTTCAGGGTTCAAGGTGTATTCCCTGTCTCAGTCTTATCATTTCTTCATCTTCATGGCATGGGCATAATTCTTTTCATGGTTCTGCCATGGTTTCTACAGCCAATAAGCAACATCATGTCTAAACAGTAGCATTACCTTCTTCTCGTTTCCTCTGTAGCCTACTGAAGCCAGGGGCTCTCCTTCTTTTTTCAAAGCCCATTTTCCTCCTTTCTGCTCCCAACCCACCTGCAGGGAAAGGGATTAAGATGGAGACGGTTGCATCAGCTGCAAGCCTGGATGTTCGGTGAGAAAAGATGGGGCAGCTGCAAAGTTCCCACAAAGCGGAGGCTCCCTCCAGCCAGGGCTGATGACGGCTTCTGCTTGGCCAAATGCAAGGCCCTGGGGGTGGAAAGATAGCAACAACCAAAAACTGCTTCAGTCTCCTCTGCCAGAGCAAGAAAGGAGATTGTATGAGGCCTGGAGAGAGACAAGGCTTTAGCCAAGGGCTTCAGAGTCAGTGAGGGTCTTTCTGCAAAGAGTTTTTTAGGTATTGCTGGTAGAAAACCCCATGCTCCCTGGCCTCACACTGTGCACGTTTTCCTGAATGCATCTAGTAGCCTTCTTTCTGCAGGTGTCCCCAGTTGAGATGTTGGGAGCTGAAGTTACCTACTTAGGAACTACCTGAGGAGCAGGGACATGAGATGTGGTTCCCTCAGTCTTCACACCCAACTGACTACCTGGACCGTTCCTCCTTCTTCTGCCGGGCTAGCCTTTCTGCCTCCACATCATGCTGCTGGCAGGGTCTCTAAATGGTCCCCATGGACACACCAACCAACTTCAGCCCTGGTCTTTTAATCAATTTTAGGACATTCTCTTTCCATACTGTCCTGGGGCAGGGCCATGAGCTTGATGGCTCTCAGGTTCCCTGCATCTCTCTAGCACTTGGGGATGAGTCTCCTTTGAACTTTTTGAACCTGCCCAATGCATGGTCAAAGAAGCCAGCCCATGCTTGGTGGCAAGCAGTTTGTTTCAGAGCCCTGTTATGTACCTGCCTCCTGCCTGGGTCTTCTGGCCAAGGGAAAAGAGGAGGCCAAGCTCACTTGTGCTTCTTGCACTTGGTCCCAAATAAAAATCAGACTGAGAAATTGATGCACGGTGAGATCTGTGCTTGGAACACCCCAAAATCACACACTCTGAATAATCAGAGCTCTCTTTACCACTGAGCAAAAAAACCCCCACATATTGGCTAAAAGCCGAGTCACGGCATTGGCAGCCTGTTGCTACTGATGGCAAACGAGCCAGTTTCCTGGCTGGCAATAACCGGCTGCATTCACATCCAGAAAGCCAAGCGTGCACCCGTGAATCAGAGCAAGGGTGCAGGCAGCGCCCAGCAGCATGAGAGCAGCAAAGCAGGGGACTGTGATCTCACTTACACCACAGCAAAACCAAGTTATTTAAGTGGATTTCTTCCAAGTTCCTGCCAATATAACTAAAATCATAATCTGGCCTCTAGTTGTTGCTTGGTTCCAGGGCCATGGGAATATTTTCTGCTTGCTGCTGGGTGAACCATCCTCGTGCTGCTAATTGGGAATTGGGATTTTTTTCTCTCACAGCAGTGCTCAGGAGAGGGTGGTAGACATAAAAGAAAAAAAAAAAAAAAATCAGAGCCGTTACCAAAAAGCCGGCTCTTCTTTGCGATTTTTATCGCAGGCAGACAGCTAACCCACACAGTTGGGTGCTGGTGTCTGCCCAGCCCGGGGAAGGGCTGATCTGGGCGAGGTGCCTACCTGTGCTAGCCGTCTAGGGGAGCACGGCAGCCAGGGCAAGATAGTGCGGGCTGCAACAGGGCCTGGCAAGCGGCAGCCCCCAGAGAGCTCAGGCAGCGGTTGCTAGCACATTTCTCAGCCAATTCTGCGGCTCCCCACGCCAGCTGGATGAAGCCGGTCTCGGTACCCAGGGGATGGAGCTGCGGTGTCGAGGCTGCACAGCGGGATGTGCTGCACAGTGCGGGGGGCAGCGAGAGTGGGAGGTGTGTGCTCTTTGCCCAGCGTGCAAAACTGTGCTAACCCTGTCAGCACTCCTCTTCTGCAGCATTTGGGTGCACGGGGTGCCTGGCCCCAGCATCTCTATCCCTTGAGCTGTTCTTCCTACCACTTCTCATCCAGTGCTGTGCCTTTGCAGTGCAAAGGCTGGAGCTTTAGTGCAGGTAAAACCTGCCCTGGGGGTTTTCCATCAGTATTCAGCCCTGGACATGCTCAAATCACACCACGGCTGACTATGACTGATGCTGGGGGGTCCAAGCCCCTCTTCCTCCTCTCTCTGAGCTGGAGGGGTCAGGCTCAGACCCACATGCTGACTCCAGGAATACAGATGGTTCTGCTTCACCTTGCTGCAGGCTGTTCCCTCTCTTCCTGGGACTCGGCGTCCCTGCTACTGGCAAATCTCCTCTTTGCCTTTGGTGCCAGGCAAATCTGCCCTTGGGCCCTGCTTGGGCAAGTGGCTCCAGAGCCACCTCCTCCAGAGTCTTCCTCGCGGTTATTTTGCTAGCACAGCGCATGTGTGCACTGGGGCAGGTCAGGTAGCTGTAGGGCTGTCCCCAAAGCCTTTCGAAATGCCATGAATTGCAGCGGGATTGGGATCCTCAACAGGGAAATGAGCTTCCATGACATTGGCCAACAAACCTAGAGCAAACTGCATCTCTTCACTCTAGACATCTTCCACTTCAGGCTGAAGTAAACCTCTGAGGAGAAAAACAAAGGCAGACACAGTGTGGTTAATCGACTCTGCAACATGCTGCTCTGGAGAGGGATGTGAAACAACCTAGGAAGACCCAACGTGTAAGTAACCCCTGTCAATGTCCCCCATGCTTGCTCTCCCTGCGCGGCATCGCTGAGACGGGAACCGAGGGTCCTTCTGCAGCAGCAGCTCGACACAATTTGCAGAGCGGGGAAGCAGTTGCGACATTTTGGGAAGAATAAAAACCCAGTTGGAAATTTCACTACCAATATCTGTGACGCAGAGCCAAAGGCTCACGCCAGGCCATTGGGATTTGGCAAGAAAATTCTTGTCCTCTCCCTCCTGAGAGTGGTGGGGACCTCAGCTGGTTTCATTCCCAAGGCGTGACACCAGTCTTCTTGAATGATACCCAGTTTCCACGTGTCTTTGCTCATGTTTGCAGACTTTTGAGAGTTGCATAATTTCCCCTTCCGCCGCTGTGCTGGAGAGGGTGGACAGTAGCACTCTTCCCAGCCCCAGGGTCAGATTGCTCAGCCTTTGAAGATATTTCCTTGGAGTCCTTGATCCTGAATTTCTTGGCCTCTTTGAAGTTTCCCCTTGATGTTAGTGTGTATCTGGGTGACTCAGTTCCCTCCCTCTCTAAGCAAGATCAGATCTTGTTTGCCGACTTTGTCTTATGTCCCCCTGCTTAGATAACTGCCAGATATGCAGTCTTGGGCCACCGAGACCAAGGGCTCTGAATTTCTGGGGGACTCTGCATGTACCAACATCGTCTTGTTCCTTCTTGTTGGTAGCACATTTCCCTGGCATGGGGGTCTGTGAGGCATCCCTGCTTTCTGGAGGTGGAAACTGCCCAGTTTCATAGGTCCCAGGATTCCCACCAGCCTCAAAAACAGGGCGTTTTACCCTTATTTGCTCCCAGTCTTGCTGTGTGGGGCAGAAATGAGGTTGAAAGAGCTGAAACATCTCCCCCAGGTTCTTAAGAATAAGTCCCTTTAACCTTTTTTTTTTCCTCCTTCAGGAATTTCTCCTTTGCTCACATCTTTTCTGGAGAACTTTTCCATCTGCAGTTGTCTCCTGAGGGCTGTCATGGTCACCTCCAACAGCAGGAATCATCTTTGAATGCTTCACGCTGCCCAAGGCTTGCACGAGCCACACATTTGTCTTCGATTTCCAACCTTCAGCCGCAGCGAGCATGCAGCCTTACAGCAGACCTCACTGCCATGCAGGGCAGGATTCAGACACAGAAATAGTGGGGAGGTGCCCTTATCTGACATCCATTGATTTAGGCCTTTAATCTGGAAGGAATTTGCTGCAGGTCACAGAAAGCCAGTGGATAAACCCAGGATCCTCGCCGTGTCCCAGCCCTGCAGCACCGGCCTCTCAGGCAAGTTTTTCACCAACGTAGATATTTGTGCACTTCTGGCCAAGAAAACCTGCCCTTCATCTTCATCTCCCACTGGCCTCTGAAACCTGGAACCCTTTGGAAAGAGTGAGGATTTAAATGCTAAAAGCCAGAGGGCAGAAACCAGAGCCTGTCCCTAGCTCCGCTGGCACTGCCGTAATTAAGTGCCTTGGAGTGAGAAGGATGAGATGGGGAAACCCAAGGTAAACAGGCTCATATTAGCGCTGGGATCCCAAGCCAGAGATGACTCTGCTCCTTCGCGAGAATAAACCCCCCGAGCCGGCGAGCTGGACTGCTTGTGGAGCTACAACAAAGGATTCAAACGTGTTTCCTCTTGGAACAGGATGAAGCGAACCATCCACAACCCCATCCATCGGGCAGGTTTTCGGCCCCCCTCTCCCCCCTCCATCCAGAGCAGCTCTGCTTCTCATCCACATCCACCCTCCCCTTTGAAAGCAAAGCTTCCTGCTCCGGGCTATTTCTGACCTCCGGAGCCAGGCTGCCAAGCTCCCAAGGAGGAGCTCGCCAAGGCTGGCTGCTGGGGCAGGGCAGGGGGCTGCAGAGCCCGGGATGCCTGGGGGAACGCTCCAGAGGCTGCAGCTCTGTTCTCCTTGAAACGAGGCAAGATGCTTCCCTGGTCAGTCGGGTCCAAGCGGACGATGCTTCACCCACCCCCTCAAGAGTCAAACAAGAAATTGTCACTGTTTGGCCCCCGTTCTCAGACGTTCTGGTATTTCTGCATGTGCATTTATTCCCTCCTATTCACACGGATGTATAACTAGGCAGCAGCTGTAATGTAATACCAGAGTCCTGTATATAACTCTGAAAACACCACTGGAGCAGGCCTATTATCGTGAGACCAATCTGAGCAGGAAATATTATCATTACCAGGGGGCATTATTTTTTCCAATCACACTTCATATCAGTTGTCATCAAACCCTGTGTTTTATATAGTGTTACAATAGCCACAGTTGCCATGAATTGTCTCTGGATGGACTGTAAGTATTAAAAACAAAATAAGAAGCATATGTTGGAATGTCTGAAACTAGCAGACGAAACTCAAGGCTTTGACAACGTTACGGGTTTTTTGGAAGGAGCCAGATTTTAGCAATAACATTCCACTTTTGTTAGTCTACCCACCAGCATCTAACCTGCCCTATAACATCTCACTCGAGTTTACAATTTCCTTCACCTCCTGTTCCTCTCTAATGTAAACTCTGGATTTTCTTGAACGTGTGGCTTGGAGGAGGAATAGCTGAGGCTCCAGCCTCTCAGGTGCCAAGTGGAAATCTTCCTTCACAGAGGACGGGCAAGAACAAATGTACGACCTAAGGAAAGTGCTTATCCGCTTATCCATAGCTCTTTTTTTTTTTCCTCCTCCTGCTCGAGCTGTAGCTAAATGTCAAAGGCATGATGCACACATTCCTTTGAAGCCATTCCATTGCCTGATGATCCATTTTGCTTACGAAAGGAATGTACGCTCAGCGCTGTGATTTTTGTTGGAGGCCTCCACAGCAATGTAATAACTGTGAGGAACACTGCCAGGTTTTCCCCCTTCCTTACGCATTCCAAAACTTCCATCCAGTGAGCAATAAATAGCAAAAAAATATTAATTACCCAAAGGAAGAATTCTCTCCTGAACAAATATTGGCTTTGTGGCAAGAAGGAGCTTGTGAAATGTGTGTTTGCCTACCAAGCCCACTCAGTCTATTTCTGATTCTCAAAGAACATAATGACCTGTGTGCCAGATTTTATTTTGGCTTTTTTTTGCATGGCCAGCAAGAATTGTAACAAACATACAGGAAGGAAAACACTCTATTGTTGCTCTTGGTCTTATGGTGGTTTTTGTTCTGTGCTTTTAACTGTGCTTCACTTCTGGAACTGCACAAAAAAAAAAGTTCTTCTTTTTTAACCTATTCACCAATTGTCCCAGCTTTTCCCTAACTCATTCACTGCTTAAAAATGTTCAGTAAATGAGCTTGGGAGAAATCAGTTTTGAGCTATTAAATGCCATACACACAGACACACAAGCACATGCAGACTTAGTTATATATTCACAGATGCACAAGTAGGGGCTTCACCCTGAAGCCACGTGGGTTAATGTACAGAAGCCTCCAATCCCTGCTCCAAAGCAAAAATGTTGGTCTCCATCCTGTGCAAAGTGGACACAAGGGTCAGTCTCTGAAGAACTTGGTATAAACGAAGGTGAATAACCGACATTTCGGGTCCGGTGGCGAACACCATCTAACCCTTATCCCTGCCACCCACCTTGCAGGAGCTCAGCTCCGAGCTCTGCTGCTGGAGATATCACAAGCAGCAACCATGGTGAGCATGAGAGCAGCTGAACTGGGCCAGAAAAAAGGGACAGCTAGCCTAGTACCCGGCAGCAACCAAGCACAGATGCCACAGGAGGGATATAAGAATTGGGAGAGAAGGTGATACTTCCCTCAGGATCTCCCCCAGCCTCAGCCTTTTGCAGCTTAGGGACTTCCTGAGCTGGATGTGGGTTTTCTGTGTTTAATAAATCTTTTCCGTCGACTTCTTCAATCTCCCCTTGAACCTGCAAACTGAGAGATTTCCTGCGGACCATGAGGGAAAGAGGGGAACTGGGAAAAGGGAATGTTGCTGCTTCCACTTTGCTCTGCTGGATGCAACCCCCTTCCTCCAAATGGAGGGGGCTCTCGATGCTCAGGGAGAAGGGCAGGAGGGCACAAGGCATCAGCAAAACCAGCATGCAGCCCATGTCCCCTGTGGTCAAACTGGGCACAGGTGCAGCCTCCAGCCCCCTGCTCAGGAACGGGTGAAGTGTGCTGCAAGAGAGGGGCTGTGATCCCAATGCTGATCAGGGCAGCAAGACTTTGTGCAAACACCACAGCTGGCCCCTACTCAGACACAGAACTCAGATCCAAATGCCAGAGGAGTTGGGGTTGACAGCCAGAGCTGCGCACGCTGCTGACAGCTGGGAAAGATGCATCTACACTCTCGGTCGGGGGCAGCTCCAGACCCCCAGCCACTCACCCCACATGCACGCAAGCACCAAGCTAGCATCGACCCAGCGATGCCAGGTGTGGGAGAGGGGACAATGCCTTCTGTGGTGCACAATCTATACTTAGGGGTGGACAGGGGCCAAGTGTAGGTCACCCCGCTGCAAGGGTCCCGTGGTGTTTCCACAGCAGGTCCCACAACCTCCACACGTGCTCTCAAGCTTCCATTTGTAACGTGCTCAAATCATTCAGTCTTACAGCAGCTGAAAAACCATCCCAGTATTTGCTCCTTGCCTGACTTGTTTGGGGGCTATTCTTTCAGGAAAACAAGCAAACAAACAAACAAAACCCAACACTAAATGCAATGGGGGCACTTGGAGGAGACCAGGAGGGAGTCCAGGTCTATGCAGCCCTGGGGTATGGTAACCACAGTCCCAGGACACGGCATGCCAGCCCTCTCCTGCAGAAGAGTGCAGCAGTGACATTTTGAGTCTAAGAAAATGATGGCAGCCTTCCTGAAAGCAGAATGTGGTTCAAAACACTCACAGACCACCCAGAGAAGACGTGCCTGGAGATCCCCATGAGCAAAACTCTTACATCCTAAGCTATCCCTCATCTAAGTTGCCCAAGGCAGGACGAGATCCATTCACAGGCTGTGCCCTTCCCTGCTGCTGGGAGCCGGTTATATTGTAAGAGCAGTCAGCAGTTGGGAGCAGTTACATAGAATTATTTATCTGCATAGAGATCTTTTCATGAACAGAATAGCATATCTTTTAACTGAACAATTTTTAGACAAGAGCTATTTGTTAATTTGACATTTTTCATCTGTATCAGTGCAAACACCCATCCATTTAGTTTTTCACACACAGAAAACGTCTGTCTTTCTGTTTCCGAAAAAGAGGGGGAGGATGAATGAAAACTGGACGTATTTTTGCTGTTGTTGTTGTTGCTTGGGGTGTGTTTTGCTGAAAAAGAAAAAAAGGTCAAAATAAGATGTTGCTGTGAGTCTTTAATTTAGGGGAAAGGCCATTTTTAACCATCCAAAATAGCTTGATTCAATAAACGTTGCCCGGCTCTAGTGTCATGCTTTGCTAATCTGATTTCAGGAGATGTTCAGCACAGTAGATCACGCTGCCATGTATTATCAGCTAAACTAAATGTTGTGGTTACACCATGCAGCAATATCACAACAGGAATACTCGGTCTTCACAGCTGGCTCTTGTAGGACCCTGAACAGTGCTGCTGGTTTTCCAGTTCAGCTTCTGTCAGGAGCAAAAAGACAGGGAGAGACTGGGAAGGAGACTGCGACGGTCAGGAGCATCCATTGGGATGCTTTGGGGCAGAGATCTATCTGGCCTTAGCTCCCTGTCCTCACCTTTCCTGTGGCAGTGACTGTCTAACGTGGGAAGGTTGCAGTCCTCTCTGCTTGTCAGGCTTGTTCTGCCCTCGTGCTGCAAAATTATAATTTCTGTTCGTTGCCTTTTTTTTCCCATGCTTGTCTACCCTTTCAACAGGATTCCTTTCCCCTTCGCCAGCGGACGTGAGAGTGGATTGCAAAGTGATTTAGCTGGAAAAACTGCCAAGAAATGAAACAAACAATCTATTAAATTGTTTTCTGCACAAAAATCCAAATTCTGGCCTAAATTTCTAGAGCTGGAATACCACCCCGGGGATTATGTGCAGTTATCTCCAACTGCTGGGTATTCATATTTTCTCCTGGTGTGTTTCCCTGACCATCATTCGGGTCTCAGAAGAAAATAAATTTCTTTTAGTATGATGCTATTCCTTGGGCTTCCGTGGTGTTCCCATGTAAAACTTTAGTTGCATTAAACCCCCTGAAATCTACTCCATGTAAAGAAATAAACTGGTTTGGTAAACAGCACTCATTACACCAAAGTAAGAACAGACTCGATTTCTATCATGCAAAATCAGATTTGGTGTCAGTATTCGAATAGTAAACAGGAGGTTTCATGGGAAAGCCTGCTTGTTTGCAGGCTGTAGGATGCCTTTGAATATTTTGGGTGCGACTCGTTTGACAAGAGCAGACACCTAAATTGCCCATCTGAGCAAGTCTCCCCGGTCTCCCTTTGCAGTTGATGGAGATCTCATCAAGGGAGACCAGGGCTCGTCTCCTCCACAAGCAGGCAGCTAAACCTGCCCTGATGCCCCGTGCTCTCAAGCCCTGACCGTGGCAGGATCTCAGGTGGTTAACAGAGGTGCTGGGTTGTAAAGCATGAGGAGGTGAATGTGAGTTTTTTTGTGTTGGAGCAAATTCTGGTGTTATGGCATGCTGGAGGGCATGCTATCAGCAGAAATGATAAACTCAGACCTTGTGCCTCTGCAAGAACAAACCTCTTGCTTTTATCTCAAGTTTAACCTCAGCACAGGTCTATGCTTAAAGTGAACTCTCTAATTTGATGTAAGGTACTCATGAGCACAAGGTAGTTTGTCATGTTCCCATCACTCGAGAGGTCGCACCCTTAGCTAGCTCAGGCAGTGTGCAAGGCCTTGTATCTGCAAGGAAGACTTGGCCAAAATCTCACCATTCTTGGTCGAACCTTGAGTTGGCAGCTGGGTGTCTTTGGGATAAGATATCCCCCCACCTGGTCCTGGTGGCCAGCGGGGTGAGGGATTGGAGGTGGTCTGGGGGTGATACCACGCCTGCACATCTCCCTGCTCAGCACACCTTGGGCACCGGTGGAAGGACAGACCTCCCAGAATGTCCACCAAAGGATTAATTCCTCAGGTCCCCAAGCTGCAAAGGGAGAAACCTCCTGCCCTGCCAGAGGGGAAACATCTCTTCTGGGCCAAGGGATTCCCATGAATGTCTCGGGGCAGGATTAGGTCTGGTTTGACTGAAAAACAAATCCCCGTTTCCAGCTGGCACCCAGAGCTGTCAATACCCGGACCACACCTGGGCATTTCCAACAGAAGGTCCAATTTGCATTCTTGCACTGCTTTGAAATCCACCAAAATGCATGCGTTATTTCCACCTCCTGCTCTTCTCGTGCGGTAATGATCTGTATTTGAGCTATGCACAGACTTAAGACACGGCACGTAATTTCTCCTGGTAAGGCAGAGACAGCCTGTCTTATCCCTGTGCCTTGCATCCTCTAACACAGTGTGATGTCGGTTATAAATGAACCTGAAATTCACGTAGCATCAGACTTTCCAAAACCCGATCTTGACCCAGTCTCGCATTCTGAATAGATTAGCGGTTATTTCTGTTTAAGAAAAGAAACCCCTGACCCAGTGAAAAATGTTAAAGGGAAATTGCAAATGTTATGCTTGTCTGAACAGGAGTCACTCTGGGAAACACACTACAGACATATTAATTTCTGAAAGATTCCCCCCCCCCCCCCCCCCCATCCTGTGTACACTCAGATGAGGAATGCTCTGTTTTGGCTTATTCCCATCTTCTAATACACACACTGCTTATCAGAGATGCACTAGTTAAGGTGGAGGAAATTAAGGTGACCTCTACTAGCTCAGGTCTTTATGCAATTTGAGATGGTCATTAGTCACATATTTTGGCATGCTGTGAATTAGAGAGAGACTCAGACTTCCAGAGTATCTCAGACCTTTTATTTTATATTTTGTTCTCCTTTGTATGACTGAACACCCAGAAAGGTTGTTTTATTCATTTGACTCTTAAAATTGATTACTTTATACTATTTAAAACAAATCTTTAGGTCTTCTCTGGCTCTTTTGGCTAATACCGTGTGAAACGTCCCTCCAGACTCGACAGGAAAAAAGTTTCCCAGCTATTAATCAAGCCATTGATTTAGGAATTTTGCTCAGGGAAAGAACTTAGCCCTCACGCAGGGAAAAGACCATAAATCTGCAAGAGGAAGAACTTCTGGGGCTCCGTTACTCATCCTCTTCCTGCCTGCGCGAATAGAGTGGCTTTTGCAGACCAGATGCAGGAGTCAGCATGGCAGGAGCGGCCGGGAAATCCCCGCTTCCCTCTCGGCGTGAAGGAGCCAGGGTTTGAACATGTTTGGCTGGAGCCAAGGAGGAAAAGGCAGAAAACAAGGTAAAAATCACCCCTGGGCTCTGCACTTTGTGCTGACACACGCTCACTGACAGACAACAGAAAATGCTGCTGTTGGGACACCCACGTTTGTTCCCACGCACGGGTCTAAATGCTGCACAATGAGATGCCACCAAACTTCCCTTTGCAATACACCTGGGCCCACACCACCTCCCTAGCCCCCATGGCAAGGCTTCACAGACCACCTCTTCCTCCACCACCACCTCATCCCGCCCTGGCCAGTGCTTTCACGGAGGCTGAGCTGCCCCAGGGACAAAAACCCCAGCAGAAGAAACTCAGTAACTGCCAAGGGGAGCAGCCGGGGGCTGGGAGAGGCACTGGTTTTGTGCCTTTACAGCTAAAAAGGGCTGTGCACAGCTGATTTGAATAAGTTATCTCACTGTTAAACACATCTTCCTGTTAGGGAAAACATTGCTCAAGACTGAAAGGGCTAGTAATTGCTTTTTGAAGCTGACTTTTTGTGTGGGCATACCTACTTTTTGCCTCTGTCCTAAATAGCACAACTCCCACTGACTTACTAGAAATATTAAGAACTAATGACTCAATTCCTAAGAATAATTTTGGGTGTCTCTATTTATAGGTACCAGCCCTAAGCTCAAAAGCATTGGCAACACCCAATCCTCTATTTTTCCATCATGCTTTGATATCACACTGGAATAGCCTGGAAATCAACACTTTCCACTGCTCCTTGTTTCTGGATATCTGCCCTTTCCAATCCAGATAGCTCGCGACACTTGATTTCTCAGGAAGGGACATGAGCCGTTAAGTATTTTCAGGAAGTGTCTGGAAACTCAGTTTAAAATAGAAGTGGGGATGCTGGAGGACAGATGCAAACTCGTCCTTCAGTGGTGGATGAGAGACATTAGAGAGCGCTTCTGAAGGGCAACTGGTGGGCTGGACGGGTCGCTGTTGGAAATGATGTGGGTAAAAGCAGTCCTGTTGTGGGGCTGAGGATGGAGAGGTAGAGGATGGAAAAGGAGAGGATGGAGACACAAGGCATGGAGAGGCAGGGCATAGAGAGGCAACCTTGAAGCTATTTCAACTTACGGCAACCAAAGGACCTTCAAACTTCCCGAAACCTGAATAATCAGACCCACGCCTATCACTTTTGACTGCACTTTTCAAAGGTAACCCATGATCTTCAGAGGACAGATACTAGCCGGGCATCAAAAAATTGAGGCTAGAAAGTAATTCTTGGGCATTTAGACCAAAGAAATCAGTAGTGTATATCTGCAACCAAATCTTGAAAATAAACAGCTACAGAAATTAAAAAATCTAGAAAAAGTGTAGAAATAGCTATTTGTTACAGGAATCTCCAATGCCATTTGTCCCCTTCTAGGACTATAGCATACTCAATGCTTTAGGGCAAAAAAGCTGCTTGCTCATTTTTGTTATTTAGAGGGGTGATCCCATTGTGAAGGTGTTAGTGGAAGGATGGGCTGCATTTTTTCCTCCACAGTGGTCAGCACAGCATCTCCACACCCACAGCCATCACCAGGAAAATGATGTAAGGTTACAGAGCATGTCGATGCGGTGGTGGCATTGATGGCATCAGTGCCAAGACACCTTCACCTTTTCTTTGGAAATTCTCTGCTGAACACCATCTTTGCCCTTCCTCCGTCCTGCCGCGGGCTCAGTGGCCAGAGGCAGGATGCTGGCGAGGCCAGGGCGTGACTCATCCTCTGGGAAACCGAGCGTGGTGTGTCTTTCTGAGGAAAGAACCCATGAGTAAGGGCTTTTTTGCTCTTTTTTTCTTTTTTCAAGGGGAATCCGGTCAGGCAGGGCAGTGACACATAAATGAAGGTCACATCAGGTTGTCAGGGAAGAGGGGCACTGCAGGAGTCCCAGTGCTTCCCCCATGCTCAGAAGCCACAGAGATTAATGGTGTGGTTAGGGGATATTGCTTTCACAGGTTACAAAAGCTCATTTTGGGCAAAGAGAAATAATATCAAATAAAATGCCTCTCCTGACAGCTCACTGACAGCACTTGTTTCTCAGAAGTTGTTGCCTGTCCTGAAACGGTAGTTTTGAACAATATTATTTTAATTGAATGTTTGACTGCTGCAGGATATTGTAAGAAGGCTGGGATACGCATGGATCAAACCAGCTTTGAAACAGCAGCATTTCCCTTTGCAAGACCAATGGTGCGTCCTTTCCTGTAGGATTTTCATTTCCTTTTTTTTTCACCAGTTTTGCTTAATTACTGGTTCAGACAACAAAACCAGTCCATCTCTGATTTTTAGGAGAGATGAAGTAAGCCTTTCAGTAACAGCACCTCCCTACCACGTCAGGTGCTGTGAACCTGTTGCTATTAGGAATTATTAGTCATGTAGGTGCTTTGCCAACAGCACTGACACACGTGCCTGGATGGGTTACTCTTTTCTTTGGAAATCCTCTGCCTAACACCCTCTCTCAGCATCCTCCTGCCATCAGCCAGCCAACACGCTCCAGAAGCTGCTTGCTAACCCCTCCTGGTCAAGGTGACATGAGTTAGCATCAACCTAATACTTACACAAGCTCATTTTGGCTATCACTGGTGCAAGGAGGTGAGCCAACAGCCCCAAGATGGGGAGGGAAGTGGCCTCCAAGAGGGGTTACACTGGGTGTCATGGGGAAGGCTGGTGGGACCTGGCATCTCCTCCCAGAATAGAGGGTCTTGGAGAGGATATGAGCCCACAGCCCTGTCCACGGTGAGCTGGGGACTTGCCAGAGAGCCTTCCCAGTGGCATCTGCCAAGGGAAGGCAGAAATAAAGCAGGAAGACAAGAAAATTCTACCCAGTTTTCTAATGGGTGGAGAAAGGCTGGAGTAAATATTTCACCTACTCACATTATGTCCAATGAAGGGGTTAAAAATAAAAGGGAAGGAGCCAGGGCTGGTAACACACCCCTGTAACAGGACAGCATCGGTTAACAGGTCTGGGGAGGGGGTGTGTGACAATGTCCCCCAAATAACTACCCAGTTTTGCAGGAGAGGTTACCCCACTGGCAGAGCTGGCACAGAGATGGTTAAGGTTCATGCAGGTGTTTCCCTGTAATAGGCACTGTCAGGTACCTTTGCAGCCTTGATGACCATCTGGTTACTATAAAGAATGGTTTATGGGATCTCATCCTGTTTTTTGACTACTATAACATAAGTATTGAGAGCCTGTAAGTTATGGCTTCATAAAAATAACAGCTTAATAATGAGAATGACTTTCTCCTTCCAGACCATGGCAAATTCAGGTGTGTTTTCCCCCTCCATTAGGACTGTAAAATGAGACAGAAGAGATCAAGGCATCTAGGAAAAAAACAAACCAAACAACCCCACAGACCTCTCAGGTCTCTGTTTTACAGCAGTGCATGAGCACAGCTCAAAGCTGTTTGCAGGGCAAGACTGAATCCCAGCCTCCATTTTGAAGAAGGGGAAACTGAGGCACTGGGCTGTGAAATAGCTTGGACAGCATTATCCAGACATTCATGGTTGGAGCAGGAACTGCATCCTCAGCTACACGTCTCACTCCAGTCTGCACTGCCATAATTAAAGATACCAGCACAGTTACCCAAGAGTTGTCCCCCTTCATCACAGCTATATTTAGGCTATGACTTGGTCTTTCAAACTCCTTTTTTATTTCCAGAAAGAAATTACCCTCTTCAGACCCAATTTCTCAGTGTTTTATAGGGTAGCAGGGAAGTGTGTAAACATATGACTTTCTCCTCTCAAGAAGTGGCAGCTAGATCCGGCCCAAAACTTTTCTATTTTCACAAAGTTACGGATGGGGGAGGGACTTCTGATATACATTTCTTTAGGACACTGGAATCTTTGATATGTAAAATCAATGGTTTTGAGGTTTTTCTTGGGCATTCCTCTCAAAAACATTCTCTGAATTTGTTCTAGCGAATAAAAGCTTTTCACGCAAGTATTTGAATGAAAGATTGCAATCCAGGTAGCTGAATTTTGATGGGGGATTAGAGGAGTACACAGAACTTCCCAGTTAAAATTAAGCTCCATATCCCTCCCTGTTTAGTCCTATACCACCATCACCTCAGGATATCTGCACACAGCCTGCACACGCTTTAAAGCAAGCTTTTAAAGACAATGACATTACTATAGGAGGAAATCAGTAGATACCTGCTTTCTTAAATATGGGGGAGGAGTTGGCAGTATTATGGACATCAGCACTGTGCTTTAAATGCTCTGCGACTCTGCAGGCGAAGACCACAAACAAGCACAGGACAGAGCACACGCTTTACGCCGGAGAAAGCTTGAACATATTTAATACGTTGGCCCGTGTTTTGGAAGACCCAGTTTTGGTTTCGGCTGTTACAGACAACCTGCATGACCTGCAGCAAGTCAAACAGTCCCTTAGTTCCCATAAAACAGAGCTGCCAGGAGGGTAACTGTGTGTGAGACAGTGGGGTTGTGGGGTACACTGATAAGAGTCGGTAGGTTGGGAGGGAGTCATCTGCCCTGATTTTAGGTTTCTGTAGCACAAATGTCTCCATCTGAGTCAGCCAGCCTCTACAGGCAAAGGAGACAGTAATCTCATCTGAAAACAGGGGGCTGGGTCAGGTGAACCGTCCTCTGGAGGTACCTGTTTCTGCGAAGCGATGGGCCAGACACACAAGCCCAAAGTTGAGCCTTGGGGAAGGAGGACCAGCCAACCTCACCTACATGGGGATGGCTGGGACTGCAGCCTCCCATGGAGTGGGGATACCCAGCCACCTGGGCCTCCCTGGACCCTTCCTTTGCAAACTAATTAGCAAAGAGGAGTGGAGTCATCATGAAGAGACAGCGGACCAAGACCCAGGGCAGGTTGGGGACCCAAGCCTGGCTGTGGGACCCTTATAGCACTTAATAACCTGCTTAGATAGCACAGAGATAGCCCCCTGTATGGGGACCTCTGTGGTCTCGGAGACTGGGAGGGCATTGCCGCTCCCACCATTTTTCTGCCAGGGAAAACTCCCTCTCTTTTTTCTTTTTAGAGACAAGCCAGCTCCTGATGTCTTGAGATAGGCTGGGGGAGATCGGGAACTGGCCGAGCACTGGAGACCATTGGCTGCATGTCTGGGAGGAGGCAGGGGTGGGATTGTCTTTCTTCTGCCTCCAATTTGACCTCTTTGCCAGCAGATTGTTCTGATTTTCCACATGGAGGAATCTAGGGACCCTCTCGAAAGTTCAAACTCCCGTCATCTTCCCTACCGGCAGCAGCAGAGCCCTGGGCTTCTGCAAAGCCCTGCCTCACAGGGAGCTGGACTGCACAGCAGCCGTCTCAAACCCAGCTTGCTTCATGCACAAATTTGGGCATTTCATGTTGCTTTACACTGGACCATGTGGGTTTCTCGCTAGTCAAAAATTTCCATGGAAAACTAGGAATTTGGGTTTGCATTTCCTGCTGGTTTTACCGCCTCAGCAAAAGACCTGGGGGAAATTGCTGAGATGATTTAATGTCAAAGCATCTTCATTTTTCTTATCGCAACAGAATTTTATTTCAAAATTTGTGTGCAGTTAACAACCAAAAAGCTTGCAAGTAAAAAACAAGAAAGAGGGTTGTGTCTTTTGGGTTTTCGCTTGGCTCAGAAAAGCGAAACATTTCCATCTTTAGTCAAGCCGAATTCTTACAATTTTTTTAACTTCCTTGGTTCAGCCAGCAAACCTGAAAGATCAGCTCTTTGCACAGCATCGTCTGACAACCTTGTTGACTTCCTACATGCTGGTGCAAGAATCAGGACTTGGGTTAACCAAGTATTGGCCATCAGTGCAATGCAATGCAATACAATACAGTAAATCACATGGGAATATCAAGTACTGTCCTTCTGCCCTTTCCAGCTCCAGAAGGCATCGCGGCATCTAAAACCAGAATTTCCCAGTCTGTGGCTGGAGCACAGAGGCTCTACAATCACGTATCTTAATAACAGGTCTTACCCAGCACAGGAGTGCTCTATGGCATGCACACTATTGCTCCATCTGCCCTGGATGCAAACATTTATTATTTTCTGTGACACATGCTATAAAATTGTACTGAGGTAACTATGTCTAGTTAGTAATTTCCATTCAGATGAGCTGAAGGAATTAATGAATTTGGAAGATCTCAGATCTTTGGAGATAGGGACAGGCGATGGCACGCTTTAAAATAATCACTCTCAACTGTGCACAAGCTTGAAACCACCCTACTAATCATAGGCAAGATAAGTGCTTATCGGGGCAGAGGGAGAGCTCAAGCTCCATTCGAACTCTCTAATAATGGTAAATGATTCCACAAATGCACGTGTCCAGGACTCGGACTGCTTCCAAAGCTAAGTGCTTATGAAAACTTGAAGTGCTCCACTGGTTTTAAATCACTGTGCAGGGCTGACTGATTTAAACTACCGGAGCACTTTTCTTTTTCTTGCACTTTCCTCTTCCCCCTCTTTTCCTTTTTTTTTTTTTTTTTGTGAACACTTTGATTTGGAAGCAAGTCAAACACTTTAGTTTAGTGGTTTGAGACATATTGAACCGATTTAGAAATATGTCAAAAAAAAAGAAACAGTAAATTATGGTTTAAAACCCTTTCGTTTCAGAGCATTTAAGAAATGAGGATTGCTGCTAGAGCTGGGATGTATTAGCAAGGGTTGGAAGACAGCACTGGGATGCAGCCACAGACACTTATCTGTTTGATCACATACCTACTGCAGGACAGATCTGCCCGTGTGCTGCTTCCCACCCTGTACCTTTGATGTGCTGACTTTTTTCTCTGATCCTTAGTGGCCTTTTGCTGAAACTGGAAAAATTCCTTGGCTTGTAGATGCAGTGCTAAAAGTGGCCTGAAATTTAAATGTTGTGCATGGAAAGGGGAAAAGATGCAGCCCCCACCCAGGCTTTTTAAATAAGCAGTATCGAAGGCTTGGCAGCCTCCAACACTGACAGTGTCATAACCTGAAAGTGAAACTTGCTGGTGAATTCATACTTCTCAAAAGACGGGATAAAACTGAAGCAAACAGCATAAATAATGGAAAAGTGAATTAGACTTTAAAAATTCTGTCCTGTTTAATAATTCAGAATGATTATAACATGCTGAAAGGAACTTTTTTTTAATTACTTCTAGCCTGGCAATATCCCATTAGTGCACACACATCATCAAAAATCATCAGCTAACGAGAGCTGCATTAGTGTGAGACAAGCAGCAAAGTAGATCCCTTTGGATGTTTATTCACACCAATGACCTGTGCAGCCTTCCGGCACCTATGGCCCTGCCGGGGAGGGAGGAGATGTTACAGCCCTGGGGACCAGAGTCCTGCCCCTGGCTGCAGCCACGTTCCGGCTGGCGTAAAACATTCAAAATAAAACTCCCTCAGAACCAGGAAATCGAAGCTGCTTCTCACCATTGCTGGGAAATGAGTGCAGTGAGAAGGAAACCGAGCTTACGGTCACAGGCATGAGCTGAGGTTTCCCTCTCATGTAATGTGGCGAGGCTGAGGGACATATACAGCCACAGCAAGTGGGGGAAATGAGGACATGGGAGCATGCCAGGCTGAGTGTTGAAGACAAAATCAGCAGAGGCTGAACGATGAGTTCTGCCTTCCTAAAATGATGGCAACCCTTGTTGAGTGACTCAGGCTACGGATATTATGGATAGAGAGAGGTGTCAGTTGCTGCTGGCCATGACTTGCAGGTGAAGGCTGAAACACGGGCAGACCATCAGCATTCCCATCACCAAGAGTCACGTCGTCCTTCTACCGGAGCAAGGAGCTCCTGTGGTGAGAGTGAGAAAGCATTGCCCGGGTGATGCTTTCCATGAGATATGCGACCAAATGGCAGGTGGGTGAGCAGTGAAGCTCTGGAGTTGTCAGGAGAGGAGGAGAGCAGATGGCAAGAGAAGAGTGGTAGGTGTCTTGATTGATGGCTAAGAGCTCTAGGTAGTTCAAAGAGAGTCCAGCTGAGTCACAAGCATCAGCATGGCTAGAAGCAACGAGGCTGAGGCATGGACCGGGACAATGGGGTAGCTGAGAAGTGCACAGCTTGGGAGGAGCAGGAGAAAATGCACAAAGGGCTCTTTTGTAGCTGGGAGGTGAGCGTGGCCCTGCTTGCGAGAGTCAAACCTCTGGTCACAGGAGCCGGGCTGTGCTCTGAGGTTGCAGCCAGACTCATTTAGCATTTTGCGGGTCGTAATTTACAAGCAAATATAAATACTGGCCACCCACAGAATATACCCGACTCCCGTAGCAAAGCTGGTAGGTGGGGGAACACGGCCACCCCTCAGCCACTACCTTCACCGTGCCATCTGGCTTGCTGTTGCCAAGCCCATGATGGCCATCTGCCTTGTGGCTGCCTAAGAGAAAGTTAATTGTATTTTTTTGTAGAGACACGATGGCAGCTGGAGATGCCAACCAAGCATACTTGAATAAATTAGGCTGAAATTCCATTGCCAGAACTCAAAGAGAAGATGTTTCTGGGTTAGCCATGCTTCATCCCCACCACACCAGCAAGGACAAGGCTTTCCAAGTGTTCAGGAGCTGCTGCTACATCATGTTCACATTTTGCTGTGGTACCTCAGTGTGAGGGAAGTTCTCCTCTCTCAGAGGATGCACGGCGGGGCAGTCTGCTCCAATCCTGCCTGGACTTGCTGGGGGACAGGAGGAAACATCCCTTCACCTGATCTCCCAGTTCCGACATCCATCAAGTGAGTGCAGCTGTCCCCATTTCCTTTGCAAAATGCCTCAAGCAGGAAAACATAGTGTAAGAACGAAGTATAAGAAAACCAGAGTTTTCTTTGGCCCTGTTAAATATACTGTGAGAAAATGCAGCTATGCAGGAGCATTTAATAAATTACTTTCTTTGCAAAACCTCACCTTTTTGTACCAACCAGTATTCACTTGCCACCCTCCGCTAATCTCAACTCACAGACACCCTCACTGCCACCACTGGCACATTAGCATGGTCCTGAGCCCAAACCAAGCATCTTTCCTTTGGGTGAAGGCTCCTGGGGATACGAGGACAATGTCATACTCTTGCACCAAGGCCATTCCGGGGTCCAGGCTGGCATCCCTGCACTCTGCCATCCCATGCTCTGTTGACATAACTCTGCATCTTCGCATTTTGCTCCACTGGTGAACCCTCAGGGATCAGACCTTTCCTTCTCTGTGATTTTCAGGACCCCAAACACATTCCAGCAGACACTCAAGGGTCCTGGTTTCATTTAGGTCTGGAGGAAGCTGTGTTGTCCTCACACAAAAGAAGCACCAGGGCCTAGATTAAACCCTCTCAAGAGACAAGAGTTTTCCAAACTGCCTTGTAAAGGGAGCAACGCATTGTGAGAAGAGAAAGCTTCTTTGTTTTGGATAGCAGCTGTAATCTCCACATCAAGCACATTTTGGAATTCATAAGTGGCCATTTAGCCATATTCTGACAGCAGAACGAGCAACCTTGGGGCGGCAGCCAGGCCTATTTATAGAGAGGAGGTTTGAGGTAATATCCTTACCTTAGATGCACTGTCTCCACTTAAGAGCCCAGCTTACAAGAGAAAGTGATGCCAGACAGGCAGACGGCAAGGAAGGAAAAGAGTCACAGCTCACTCTGCCTGGCTTGCTTTGCATCAGAGAAAATTAAGTTTTACAATAATAGAAATCTCTGAAAACTCAGTTTCTTCCCAAGTCTAACAAGAAAAAGAATGGAAGAGGATAATTAGCCATAGAGGTTCCTCAGGCCAAACCTGCATAAGCATATCAAGTTAATGTATCACTGTCATCACAGTACAAGAGCATTGGGAAATCATGAGCTATCCAGGAGGTCAGAGCTTAGCCCACAAAATTTGCTGACCTTTTTGTTGACATTACTGATGACACTCAATGGCTTAGCAGAGCTCTTGCACACTCATTGAGTGTTATCATGAATCGACGCTGTCCCCCCGTATTGCGTCAAATATTGATGCCTTGAGACTGCTAAGGCCAAGGTATTCAGTAAAACTGGTGCAGTGTCAGCTTAGGTATCCTATCTAGATGGGCTGGGATCCAAGTCCGGCTGAAATCAGAGGGGTTTGGAGCTGGTCTGGGACACCTGAGAAATGTGGATTTTTCCAAAGTAAACAGGAGTCAGGAACTCATGGAAAGCATGAGAAGGGGAGAGGACACCAAGGTGGTGGTGAGACGCCTTCGGTTAGCAGAGGTCTTTGAAGGGTTTTACTCAGAATAACAGGCTGTCTTGGCCATGGCCTGTAGAGATGATAGTCCAAGGGTAAACTGTGGATTGGAACAAGGCATGGTGGGATAACATTGGGCTCACATCCAAAAAATCTAAATTTATCCATTTCATTTAAATTTATTGTCTACACTACACATAGGTCAGCTACAAGTCTGAGCTCCCATTGCTGCCTCGAGAGGGATAACACTGGCCTAATGCGGGTGGTTACCTTCAGGTATGCTGAACAGATAAGGTCTTTATTCAAGAGCTGGCTTGAATAGCCCCAGGCTGGTGCCTTCACCAGAAGATCCCTTCCTCTTGCTATAATGAAGAGGGAATATGTATGACTGCTCCTGGAGGGCCCAAGCCTAGAAGTAACAGCACTTGGAGTGGTTTTAACAGCAGCTGAAGGTTAGGGTTCAGAGCAGGGCTTTTCATCACCTTGGCTCACACACATCCTTCTCAGAGACAACCTCATACTGTTTCTGTTTTTTGGCTGGTACAGCTGGCTTCATAAGCTTTGTACCAAAATCTGCCTAGGACCGAGAACCACAAGACACATCTCAGGTACCATATGGACCACAGAAGATGTTCACGCATGCAACCTAAGAGCCCCATGCTGGCCACCACAGCACTGATTCTTCCAAAGGAAGGATGTTCCCTTACACCGACTGTTGATTTTGGTTTACCCCTTAGGTGTGAGAAACCATGCCAATGCACCCTGAACCCTTAGACCTTACCTGTAATTAACCTGGTCTTCTTCTGAAGTTCCCCCTCCATGGAGGTACAATGCTCTCTGAGTTAGAGGACAAGTATTTTATTCATCAGGTAAGAAAAGGAGTATTTATAGGAATCTTGCTTCTAATATTGAAGCTGCTCTAAGAAGCTTCCCCGTAGTTCCCATCAGCACATGGGAGTGGGGGAAATACCCCTCTGAGATACCTCTGAGCCCTTCTCCTCTTCTCCAAGTTGAAGTTGCTACTGCTGTTGCTGCAGGGGCAGCTGAAAAAATCCTGGTGTGGGAGGGAAGGAGAAGCTGGCAGGTATCCAGCATCAGCTTCTGCCGTGGGGGAAGAGTCCTGCTTTCCAACAGATGCTTGGCTTTTACAGCTCCAGGAGCCCAGTTCCCTTATCTTCCTAAGACATCTCTAGCTACTCCTTTACTGACCGCATTAAACAGAAGCAGGGATTGAACTGGGAATGTATATATTTTCTAATACGCACACAAAAATCAGCAGATTGAGAAGAAAATCCATATGTATGTACACATACACACGTGTGCATATTACATGCATGCTGAACTGCTTAAAATGGCCAGTTTCCTAAGGCTGATACAAGTTACAAGACAAAAAAGTTGAAAGAAAGAATTTAAGTAAAAATGTGACTGATATTTACAAATTCGGTGGAGCATATTTTGCTTTTGCCCCACAACCCCACAGCTGAGACACTGACCCAGGTGGAGGAGTGAGTATGCACTACCTATAGGATAATGCCTGTGTGTCCACGCAGAGTCAAACATGACACATTCAGAGGAAAGAGAAAGCCGATTTTAACAGTAAGTATAAATAAGAAGTCAGAAATTGTAGGATATTGATAAAGGAAGCAAAAAGGACAGAGGGAAGAATTGTTCAATAAATGTCTCTGTACTGTATTGGTGAAAAAGCCCAGTGACAGCATCTTATTATGTGTTGAAAATTAAAACCTCTGCTCCCCTAATACTTGTTGTGATCTTTAAGCAGCAAGTGACTAAAGCTAAATGGGTAACTTGAACCCCAGGATTTTCACCAAGCTGCGCAAGGGCTATTAGCATTGAATTTTGTTATTTCCAGGGTGTCTGTGACTTAGAAGTGGAGACTGTGTCAATCCTAGCACAATAATAAATCGCTGATAACTACATCAGTTCAACTTTACCAGATTAATAAAGACACTAATGTAGTCAATACCAATCAGCATCGGTTCATGGAAAGGAGATCCTGTCAAAGTAAACTTACCTTTTCGCTGTTGATAGGGACAACAGTGTTAATAGAGTTGGCACTTTATAAAGGTATCGGTAGCACAGGGTATTTTAAGCTGATTAAATCTACTTGGCATATGTAAAATCTGTTAAGAACTGGACATTTGATAGATCTCAAACCCTAATTGCAACAGGAGACAGTTCATTGAGCTCCTGTGCTTCTAGTGGTACTTTGCAGAGCTCATTTTTTGGCCTTACACTTCAACATTTTTTGCTAATATTCTGGAGAGAAGCACATTACTAGCATTTGCAAATGATGGGAAAATCTGGGAACTGCCAAAGAAAGAAGAGGTCAGGGTAGTCGGTACCCTTGATTGCTTGCTACATTCAGTGCAGGCAAACTATAATCAAAAGATATTGTACATTTATCTTTCGAAGAATGAAGAATTTCTGTGCACATTTACTGTATAGGACAGTGCCCCAGGAAGCAGAGATTTTGGAGACTATCTTCCAGGGGTTTAGAGGGTTCCTGAAGTTAAAAACCAGCCCACTGTGCAGAAGCACAGTAGTTTGCATCTGGCACAGATCTGACAGATGCAAGGTTTCACTCAGTTGTACTTCTGCAGTTGAAGAAATATTAATAAATTGGAGAGAGTCACAGGACTGATAAAAGGATTTGAATATATATGGCCTACACTGAAAGGCTTAAAGGGCCCTCAAGATGTCTAGAAAAGCAAGGAAACAGCTAAGGGGTGACTTGACCCTGGTAAGTCTTCAAAAGATGAGAGAAAGATATTCTGCTTACATGATATGGGCATAATAAGATCAGACATCAAAAAATTTAAGCTGGACAAATTCATATTAGAAACAAGATACATATTTTTCAGCAATGAGAACTATCAACCACAGGAACCATTTTCTAAGGTTTGTATTTGATTTTTTTTTTTTTAAACAGATCAGATATCTTTTTTTCTAAAATATATATATTTGAATGATAAAAACAGGAATAATTTCTTCCAGGTCTTACAATTAATAAATCCAAATAGATTATAAATCTATTATTAGCTTCATATTTGCCCAGGATCCTGGAGATACCTGAAGGACCATGATGCAACCTACTCTGCCTCCTAGACTCAGGACAGAAGGCCAGGATCAAAGCAATCAGCTGCTTTAAAATTCACAGCTAAATCAGTTTTTCTACAGGTCAGTCTTGATCTGCCAGGTTGTGGAAATTGTCTCCACTGTGTTTTGTCATTTTGTCTTTCAGGTACTGCTGGAATTTGCCAGATTCTGTGGTGTGCCTGAATCCCCAGATGGGCTTATCCAAATGGAATAGTTAAAAAGAACAGGGAAAATAAATCTGGAGTAATTCTGTGGTGTCCTCTGGTCTGGCTCTTCTGAATCATCAATTAATGACATAATCACATTAAAGTTTTCTCTAGTCCTGATCAGACTTGCTTGTGTGCTTAACTTTATACTTTACTATGCTGACCTACTATTTAATGTAAACCAGGTATACGCAAACGTCCCACTGAGCTCAGACAAATTTATCTACTAATGTGCTAATGGTTACTGTGTCACAAGTGAGAGTAGAACATGATAGCTAGATTTTTTTAATTAATTAGTTTG
Organism: Gavia stellata; assembly: GCF_030936135.1. NCBI lineage: Eukaryota > Metazoa > Chordata > Aves > Gaviiformes > Gaviidae > Gavia > Gavia stellata. Next base: position 6,353,283 of record NC_082599.1, read on the forward strand.
TCAAGCTTATTTTAAAAAGGAGAAACTTGAGCCTAAGTTTGCCTGTCAAGCAAAAAATACTATGGCTAGATAGATTTTCCAAAGCATGAAATTCAAGAGGAGTTAGGTTTCCCTTTGTGCCTTTGAAGAGCCCTCCTTCGTATCCAAGAGCTTCGCCTTAGCTAATATGCTCTAGGCACTTACTCACAGCCAATCCTGGGACATTTTGCTCTGTTGCCAGGAGGCATTGTGAACAAAGGACTCCTGTACTGCCAAAAAGGCACAGGCCAGCCAGTGGTAATTGGAGCATCTCTAAGGTTCATCCCCCCTTTTTTCACGTATTTAAAGACTCAGTCACAAAAATGCCTTTGGCTGCACACTGAATCAGACCACAGCATGATGGCTCTGACCTATTTCTCTACCGCGGCACACGTGTCCAGTTGACAGCACTTTCTGAAGAGCCCTGGAGTTTTCCAGCCAGGTAGGCTCAGAGCCAGGACGGTGGATATTTGATGGTGGACATTGAGAGGGATCTTCCCAGACTCCTCAGTCAGGCCCAAGCAAGCTTTGAATATGAACGGCTGTGCTTTTGATTAGGTGAGCAGGGTCTGGGTGGGTTGCATGTGATATCCATGTAAAACATCTTATTTTTCTCATTCTCAGCACTGATTCCAATGGAGCTGCTTTGCTTTGGAAGAAAAGGGAAATTCTTCATGTCACTAGACCATCACAGGATGCAAAGAAGGAAGGGGAAACCTCTTGTAATGCAAACCCAGGTGTTTTTGTAGTGGATTTCAGCTGTATGGAAGAAAATATAGATATTTAGATTTACTGGTAAGATGAAATTTACTAAATGGGTGACTGATTGTGGGCAAATGATGGAAGCAAACTTATGTGAAAATGTTAAACCAAAGTTTGGAGCATCTTATAAGAGCCTTATACTTCCTCTTTCTTAGTTTTAGGTTCTTCTGCTGCTGCTTTGCAATCTCAGTAAGCTTTCCCTTGTATATGTGTCTTAAACCCTTCTATTGTCCTTCCAAGAGGATATTTCCAACGTGAATGCTCCTTATACAGTGGGAGTTAATCTTCAAAACAACCTGTGCCTACAAGATGAATCCAGATTCTCATCATGTAGCATGTCCTTCCTGATGTGCTTCCATTAATGTTTCTTCTTCCTTTTTCCTAGCATCCTTTCCCCTTATGGAAATTGAAGTGCAGAATCAAGTCTTGAAGTACAGGTGCCACTTTTTGCCATCTTGCTTAAATTAAATCACCTTTCCCTCTTCAGAGAGCCCACCCAGCTTCAATGGAGCCTTGTGAGGACCAAGACATACCCACAAGCTGGGCCTTCCAGAGCATCCTTCAAATATTAAGGACTCAGGAGCACACTCCATGTCCTAAGGAGTTTCTAGCCAGGTCAGAGAGAGATCAAGAAGTGAGATGAAGTGCAGGAAAGGCTAATGAATTCAGCGAACACTGATGTATCATGTGTATTTTCTTATTCCTGCTTTGTAGGATTCTCACAGGATTTCCTGGAAAAAAATTATGCAGCACATGAATAACCTGGGCTTGTCAGACTGCTGCAAATGTGCTATATGGATGAGCTGAGCACACAGAACAGATGTGCCTGGCGCAGGCTGAAACCCCAGGCAAATGTCTGATGTCCCAAACTCACATAGCCATGATGTCCACTCAAAGACACAAGGGCTGGCTGAGGAAACCTGGGGAAATATTAACCTTCCCCATTTCTCTTTATTTTTTTTCCTTGCCTTGAGGTTTTATAGGGAACCAAGTCATCAGTTTTGAAGGAGTTTTAGGTGGGGAAGGGAGTTTGATGTGATTTGCCACAGCACAAGGAAGGCTCTAGGCATTAGGAGCCATATCTGAACTGATGCTTGGCTAAATGTGATGGTTACTATTTAGCTGCCCATTTTCCTTTTAATATGGCATTTTAATATTTAGGGGTCATCTCTGACTTCAGCCAGAGAGCTTGGCAGTCCATGCTGGCTCTGGCTACAGGAGCAAACCAAGCAGGGCCAGCTTGCCCCAGCCTTTTTTCTGGCCCTAAGGATGAGTAGCAGGACACGGCTCATATCCATACAGTTACCTCCTTCCTGCCCCTTTCCACAAACCCCACATAGTGGTCTTGCCTATAAAGTCACATACCCTGGCCCATGCAATGCTCTGAACCATGCCCAGATGGGAGCCTGATAGTTTGCATGGGCCAAAAATCATGCCAGGGAATGAGCTAACTTCTTGGTGATCATGGGAGAGTGTTTGATCCTGTGCCCAGGTTCTGGTTAGTTACTAGAGCATTCAGACCACCTACTACCAAGCCTAATTCAAGTGTTGCCATCACCTCCCTCCACGGGGTTGACGAGGAAGCAGGAACCAGTCTGTCAGCCTGGGGTAGCAGGCAGCCACTTTGATCTCTGCAGCAAAGGTACCCCGGTGATGATATGTGTAGGCAGCCTGAATGTGACCTGAGTTCATCTATCACCGACCTCTCCTGATAAGCCATGTCTGGGATAGGGAAGTGTTATTGCCCTGTTTATGTACCTGATGGAGATCACACGGGAAGGCGGGCAAAGCCATCCTACACGTCTCTCCAGCTTCCTACCACCCTTGTGTTGCACCAGCTGGGTTCAGTCCCGCTCTGTTCCCCTTTGCAGTTTAATCTGGGATTGCATATCAGTGACTTTTCACTGCCAAGAAAATGGAAATATTCTGCTTTGAGGCTCAGCCTACTATTTCTTCATAATCTTTTCTAGCGAGAATATTTATTAATATGCCACCACTACCTCTATTGTATTTTGGAGTGGGGAGATGGATGCTGTTTTTTAATTTTCAATTAGACATGAAGAATCAGCATGAAAAGCTTCAAACTTTTCATCTTTGAGGTCAGAGGAGCACGGAGGGGTGTTTTTCAGAGCCAGGCTAGCTAGGAAGCCTTGGGAATATACGAAGCTATTGCGCTCCTCAGCCAAGCAACTTTCAGATATTAAAGAGAATATCTTTACCAGATCTTAAACTATGTTTTCCATCTGACCTCCAATTCTAAAGAAAACTGCACCTTTTATTTTTAGTTTTTTAAATTTCAGCTTCTTAAGGACTCTGCTCAGTAGGACGTGCAATGTAGAAATAGCTTGCACAGCTTCTAATATGACAGTGTTATATGCTATGTTTTAGGGGCCTTCTTTTATTTAAGGACAAAATAGGGGTTCAATCTGCAGCTGTAGTCACATTTACCACGCTCATTTGCACCGTGCTACAGCAGCAGAATGTGGTTGCTGATCTGTTAACATGGTGCTGGCAATTTGGACGATTTCTGTGCTTTTATTGCTTTTTTTGTGCTTCCCAAGATCCTGGGAACTTTATGTTTTATTGATGATTTTTTTGCCTTTCTGGTTGTGGAGGAAAGCTTACTAACCTAGCAGGGAGTGATCTGCAGACTCAAAAACCAGAAGGCAAGAAGAGAACTTAAAAGTTGATTATTGTCCTTGCAAGCCTTTTGATTCTTAAGTCAACCTTTTCCTTTCAGGGTGGCTCATGAGGCTGAGATCTGACATAACCACAGGTGGATTTTGCTTTCAGTGAAGAAGATATAAGGCATAAACTGAGTACCTGCAAAGGGGTGATCTACTCCCAGCTCTCCCAGCCATGCTGCCGAGGAGAGGAACAGGATAGCTCTCTGTTCTGGCTCATTATGGACTTGACGGTATCTGCCTTGTAAGTTACTAAACCCATTTTGTTCATTTTGCAACACATCAATTTTATGGCTGAGGTTGAAGTATTTACTCGTCCTTGGGGTTTGCAGTTGTTGAGATACAGGATGGAAAAGCTTGCATGTAAAATGTGGCTGAACTCTGCTATCCATTCAACGGAGAGTCAATAGTTCAGGAGTTAATTCATGAGAAGAAGGGAGTAAAAACACACCAAGGTCAGGATCTCATGACCCACAGTCTGTCTATAACTCTATCTGAAAGACCTTGTAATAGATAGGTATGTGGCTTGGAAAATGCATAATATTGTGGTTAAGCGAAGCATTTCACAAGTTTTGTAACATCACACAACTGGCAAACTTTCTCAAGTGCATATCATATTCAGATCAGAGTTCTCTGTGGGATGGAAAACGTTAGGGTGATGAAGGTTTTAAATCTCATGACACACAAACTGATATGCCAAAAAAATATTTACAAGCTGGTGAGTGTCCCATAAACTCCCTCCAAAGATTTTTCTCTTCAGGCACCAAAGGAGCTGTGCTGAATTACACCAGAGCTCTGGTCCTGTCCATACCACCTCCCAGCAGCCAGGAAATGCCAAGCCCAGGTAGTCTCTCCCTGTTACCCACTTGCTGTTCCTCCTCACAGCACTGTGAGATTTGTGTACTGTCAGCACCAACAGCCAATTTCCTGGCTTTCCGTCAGTTCATCACTGGTGTGATGCAGATAAGGTTCAGGTTTTCAGCTCTGCAAATCTCAGGCTGCTGGAGGCCCACCTTGAAGTACGATTCCAAGGCATTCTCTTTTCTGCTTTGCCTTTAAAATACCAAACTGCTCATTCCCAGAGGGAAGGCTGCAGAAAGCCACAACCTCTCTAGTGAAACATGGACCTGGTGAAGCACAAGAGCAAAGTTAAGCTCATCAGGGCTCATGGGCTGCATGCTTTCCATCTATCCAGCTGGTCCTGCCGACCAGAGCTTGGGATCCCATGCATCGACCTTGCTCCAGGCCATTGCACGAGAGCTGGAAGGGGCTTGACATCCTCTAGGAGCTGGAGCACCTTTGCAGGCTTGCAGCTTTGCAGAGTGGACAGTGGGTTTGATCTTTAAAGGCTGTGGTGATGGCATCCAAGGGGTTGATGGCATGGTCGCACCTGGCCAGATGCTCTCTGCTATCTGCAGCAAAGCCATTCTGCTAAGTGGACCCAGGAGATGACCTAGCTTGAAAACAGAAAGGGAGGGGAAGAGGGACAGGATTTCCTAAATCTGGACAAGGTCCCTGAATGAGACTGCAGCACAGGCTGCCGTGGCAGGGGGAGGTGGCAGGGAGCAGGGAGAGCCACCGCAGAGGGACAGGAAGGAGGGCTACTCTCAGCCACCACTGCCTCAAACACTTGTCTCATGATTCCTGAGGCTGCTGCCAGCTTCTTGTGTGAACTGGGGTAAAATCACTGACCTTCTGTTCCTCAACTGCAAAATGAGACTCTTTATACTTCCCCTCAGACCTGTCCTCTTTGTTTACAGTGTGGGACTGTTGTGACAGAGCGTGTCTCTTGCTGCGTGCAAACGCACAGCTCCGAGTGCTGCAAGCTTCGTTCGAGACCTGGAGATGTTGCTGGAGTATTAATTCAGAGGCATATTCGCACCCCAACCCTCAAGGTAGCCTTTGCCCGTGGAGGGCCCCCTCCTCTTTCATTTGCAGGTTTTTCTTGTAGCAATTTGAAAAATAAGGGGCAGGAGGAGGGAGGGAGAAGGCATTAATGGAACAAATGCTCCAAACACAGTTCCAAAAACATTTCCATCTTCCGGCAGAATAGCAGCTGCAGCATGTCGGACGCTGTGTTCAGCGTAATGGTCACCAGCTGCGAGGAACCGCTTTTTTATTGACCAGAGCATTTCCTCGGGGCTGCAATAGATACCGAACACCTCCAGCTCCAAGTTTCGCAGGTGCCCGGAGCTGGCTATGCCTTCAACCGACGGCTTTGCCAAGGAAATTCTGAGGCTGAATTTCCCCCACACCACCCCTCCTCCTGCGCTGCCCTCCAGCCTCCAAACAGCAGCACTCTTGCTCAGGATGGGAGAGTCAGCGCTCAGTTCTCCTTGCCCAATGCTCCTTGAAGGCTGATGCACACCAGTCCTAAAGCCACAGTAATTAAAGGACATTTAAAGAGGTAATACCAAAAATAAATCATGGAGCAAGAATAATTAAAAAATAATAAAAGCTAAGACTTTTATTTCAGGAAGATCTTTTGAGGAGGGGGGCTGGATATAATCTTTCTGAGTGCTCTATTATAAGCTCTGAGTTATAAATAAATCCATATTTTAACATCTGGGATTCATAACATCTTGCTGACAGTCAAATCTCATAAAAGATGTGGTGAGTTCTACAGATGTGGGAAACCTCATTCAATGAGCTGCATAACAAAGGAAATCTAGTTCTTTTTCATTATTTATTGTTAACTCCGTGTCTCTCTGGCGACCGGTAAAAGTGGCTGGTTAGAGGAGCCTGGCTCCAGAGAGGGAGCAGAGCTGCAGGGTCACCTGTGCTTAAATGCATCCTCGCTCAAAAACTCACAGCAGCATCATTGCCTTAAAAACAGAGGTGAAATGAGTACTCTGTACACCGTGGGCTGCCTACAGAGTATAGGATTTTGATCGCTCCCGGATGCTCAAGGCTGGATGTTCATGCAATAACAAGAAATCCCTGCCAGGGGAAGCTTACAAATAGTGGGGGACGAGAAGGAAAGCACTGCGCAGGGCATCAAGAAGGCACCAGGCTACGGGATGTACCTGAGATTTGCATGAATGTCCCTTCAGTCCTAGCACGGGATTTTAGCAAGGTAAAACAGGGGGAAAGGGAGAGAAGAGAAAGGGCAGGACACCCTATCTCGCCATCTCACAAACCCTCATGAGCCACCATGACTCCTCCAGTGAGGGTATAACTATCGCGGCTACAGCCCCTACTAACATTTTACAATTAGCTGGTTTACTTTCCCAAAGAAAGGAGGGGAAAGCATTGAAGTATTTTCTAGGAAAAGTTAGTAACAGCAACCATATTACCACAAACTAGACCCAACACTTGTTCTGTCACTGGCGTTACAGCAAACGGGACTCTCCTTTCTACTAGGTAAACCCAAGGAAAGTAAACAGTTTATTATGGTCACGTTTAATTTGGGCTTATACAAAGTTGGAACACTGAAGCCTGTGTTTAATGCGTTTGTGGTGGTTGGGATTTTTTTCCCCTCCCCAAATAGCTTACCATTGATTTTCCTCTTAACAAGTGCTCTTGTTCTGACAGTCCGTCTCACTCTCCGTGTTCAGACTAAGAAGTTGTAATCTTCCCTTCGGTGATATCTGAATCCTCTAGCCGTGGGCATGGTTAAGTTTTCACTAAAAGAGGATTATGACCTATTAATCAATAAAGATGAAGTGGGCTAGTAGAGCCGTGACAAAGACGCGGTTATTTTGCACGGCACTGGAGAAACAGGCAGGTGCGACAGGCATGAAAGAAAACAGCATCTCAACAGCATTGTCCCCAACTAGGGGTTTTCTGCATCTGACGGAAATGGGTGGTGTGAAAACAGGTCATGCAAAGAGCTGCTGTCAATCCTTGAATGATCAGTCTGCTATTTCGTCGGGACCCACGCAGTACGGGTGCTGAGCCACATGAGAGAGGAGACCGAAATGCTCCCCTGCTCTTCTCGGTGCCAAATCTCAAAGCGCTTTATGGCGGAGGACAGAACTGTCTGTATTTGACAGAGGGGGAAACTGAGGCACGCAAAGGTGGTGGGGTTTGTTTGTGAGCCTCCAGGAAATGGGAGTCAGGGCTGGATAACAGAAAATAGGCTTCGCGAGTTTAGTGAGTCCAGCCCAGCTGGCTGCGTTGTGTGACTTACACGAAGAGGCTGGCAGGACCCTACAGCTGAGCTAAAGCACTGGAACTATGAATTTCCAAGCTTTCAAATATTTGGATAGCCTATAAATATAATTTTAAGCTCCTAATCCCCCCCTGTCAAACGGTGTAATTTTTTTTTCTTCTTTTTGGTTTCTACCTTCCTTCTTTTTCGGTTTTGCTAAAGCAGCCTCAGCTCTGACATCATCTGAGAATTTCATTTAACAAAATGTTTTGAATCATTTGTGCTGGTTCTGGCGACTCTGCCAATTGAAACGTCCCCTGAAGCAAGTGTGATTTTAAACCTTGAATGTGCATTTTTTTTTCCCCTCCTGTAGTTACATTCAGAGAAAATCCCTTCCCTTGACTCCTGGCCAACTGTCCCAGAGGAAAGGGTCACTCTGGGATGCCAGAAGAACATGGCTTGCATGTCCAGGGAGAGCCCATCTGGAGACAGGGCAGCTTCCTCGCATGTCCCTGTCCCTTATCAGTTCCCCTGAGTAAGAGGAGGAGGAAGATGGGCTAAGGGAATGTTCGCTGTGTGCCTGGGGCTTTGAACATGGTGAGGTGGCTGCATCACCAAAGTAATGGTGAAGCTCACCAACTGATAAAGGGAGAGGACACTGCTGGGAATGAAAGCTGTGACTCTATACCTACCAATATTTTTTTTTTTACTATATGGTAGTGTTGCACCTCCTGCTACCCAACACGGCTCCAGAAATTGATGTCCTTGTATCAGGTTCTCCTTCACCCTCTTTTTAATGGTTGCATGGAAGTAGGAATATCATGTCCTGAAGCCAAACAAGGCAGAGATGCAAGGATCCTAGCCCTTGAAGTCACATTTAATACTTAACAGCCTTCAGATACCAAAAACACGCAAATAAACAAGGTGGTCCTCACGTATCATTGATGTACTATTGCCAGATGTCCTCCTTGTCATGACATACAAGCACATGAATAACAGTAGTTGGTGCTTGAGGTTGCCTTTAGGAAGCAGGTCCCTCAACCATGTGTCTCTGACCTACCAAACCCAAAAGGCATGCATTAAGAGGCTCTTCAAAAGAATCAGGACTGAGGGAATGAAGTTATAGGCTATTTCCAAACAAAATGGTCCCTGAGTCCCCCTGCGCACCAGAATCACCCCATGAAACCACACTGAGACACCTCTCTTCAAACAGCAAAAGAGCCTCCAAAAGGGGAGTCGTGTGAGATTTTATGGCACTATTATGGCTCTACTGATACTATTTGAAGCAAAGGCAAACACGCTCGGGCTTATAATAAGAGGGTGTAATAGACAGTAAGTGCAAATGACTCATTCACCGAGATTTTCCAGGATTAGACGGCAGCAGAAGGGCAACGGCTGTGTAAAATGGACTTTAAAAAATAATCTTCTAATAAGATTTTAATAAACCTGTTAGTATAGTATAATGCTTGACCTCAAGAACTATTTCTCCCCTTCAGTGTTTTTCTGTGGAATTAAAGCTGTGATGCTCTCCAATGTGTATAATACAACCTCAACCGTACTGTGGACAAAGCTGGGCAGCGAAGAGGTTCCTCAGGTCAATGGATGAACAGAAAATCACACCTGTGGGGAGAAGTTGAGTCCTAAAAAGCTGTTTCAGGCCTCCTGCAACATTAACTTTTTAAATTAAACTCAATCTCCTTTTTTATACTATTATTGTCAACTTTTTCTTTCTGTTGTCTTGAGTAGATTAATTTCAAAATGAAAATAAATGGTGTTTTTTGAAACAAAAAGCCTCCTCTTTTCATTGCCCTCCAGACTGCATGTAACAAATGCTGGCTTACCAAAGCCTTCCCCTAAATCCCATGTCTGGACATGTGTGTGCGTATTGCCGATGCAGAGGAACTGCCACAGTTCTGGTACTTTTCTTAGAAGTCCGTCTCCTGGGGTCAAGTCATTACATGGTAGTCTTGGCTTTCATTTGGAGGAGAGAACTCATTTTTGCAGCTGCCACAGTTGAGGAGAAAAGTTTGCATGTGTAAATGTTTAGGAGCTCAAAAACCAGCATGGAAAGGATCCAGGTTTATTGCCCTTCCTGAATCTTCTCTGAATTGCAGCATGGTTGTGTTTAAGCTGGACCTGGCCAAGCTGCTCTTATTTCCTATGAGTTTGTGGGCATTTTGGACCCAGTAGGACAATGTTCATCTCCCTCTCTCCCTCTCTGCCTCTTGTTAAATGGGGTGTCAATCATTTATCCTGTTGTCTTATAGAGGTTTCTACCACCCACAGATGTCACCACCACGTATACGTTATGTTAATAAGTGAACCTGTAAGTGTATATACATATCTCTTACATTTTAATTTTTACTCTTTAGGGAAAGTAAAGGGGCGGAAGCATAAATGCAGCTCCTCAGTTTTACAGGAGGATTGGGGAAAATAACCCTCAGATGCGGTGAGATACATCAAAGCCCAAACCACCCTCCTTGCTACACTGGGGATGGGTTACTTTGTGGGGCTGTCCAGGTCCCTAACGCCTGTGCACAGTTAATGGGGTGCTGTGTGAGTCAGAAGGTTTTGTCCTCCAGGACCATTAGTACCACAAACTTTAGGAGACATACATACTTTTGACGGCAAGCATCCCAGAAAAGCAAGATGTCCCCTCATGCAGGAACATGAGGCCAGATCAGCACACCATTCATTGCTCCCCAGACCAGACCTGATTCACACTGCCACCACCACCATGCTGTTTGCCACCCTTTGACAACAGGCATTCATTAACATTTCCCATTTTTTTAATTTGTAGCAGGGAGGCTAATGGCTCTGACAGAGTGGCCGCCAGAGAGGCAGGAGGTTTTGGAGCTTACCCACTGCACCGATGTCAGAGGAGCTTGGAGATAGGTGGCATGGGTTCAGCCTCACAATATCGTTCCTGTGCCCATCCTGCTTCAAAATGATGGCCCCAGCGTGGGGCCTTAGCTTCCCACTCATAAAACTGGGGGTAAGAGCCGGGTCCTGCTCCCCAGGGCACAATGAGGGCAGCACAGCCACACTGGGGAGCGCCAAGGCCCCCAGACATGGCATCTATGTCAATGGCCTTGCTGGGAGTTAAACAGTATTACAGCAGACGTGAGTTTGGCTTGAAAGCCCCAACGTTGATCACAAGCACTTCAGGAGTGTGACCTGTCATGAAGCCCGTAAAGCACCAGCAAAGACAAATAATAATTGACTCTCTGTAGCTAATTCCATGCGTTTACCCTTTTCAGAGCAAATCTTCCATGCCGCAAGGCTCTGATGCTAAAACCTGGTGGCCCTGGGCATCCTGCAAGTGTCAGAAGGATAGTGACAGCTCACAGATAAAACCAGCACACAAACGGAGACCTGATGTCCTTTTGGCAGCTTCCACTTTTAAACAAGGGCCATCATCTGAAGCTCTGAAGAAGAAAGCATTGAAGCGTCACTCATGGCCGCTGTGGCCATCAAATGCTGCTTCAGCTCTTGGTGACATGGGAGCAGCATTTTTTCATTCCTTCAAGTTAAATATATAGAGATGCACACATATCTATTTGTATATATGTAATTTATGCACATATTTTACTGCTGTTTCAGTCTAGCTCCAGTGTCATAAAAGTTGCCCAGGGAAAGCAATGCCCCTGCTCCATATTGTCCTTCTTTAGAGGACAAAATGGAGCTTTAGCCATATTGTTATTTTAATGGCTTTGGATCCTGGCTTCTCTGCTCTGAAACAAGCACTTGCAGTGGCTTAAGGAGCCACTGCAGCCTCCCAGGAGCCTCCATCCCTCCGAAGCCTTCACCCCTGGCAGTCGCAGGGGCAGGTGTGCCATGCCCCAGATGTTCCCATTCACAGTCCAGCCCATTCGCTCAAACTTTGCATCAAAATAGGGTTGTGCTGAGATGCCAGACTCTGAACTCATCGGCCTTTGCTGGAGGCAGGGGTGTAGTAACTTTTTCAGACAGCTCAGCTATTTCCTCCAGAGCTCGTCTGTCACATCACTGCAAATATGTTTGCTCCGGATGGTGTTTTGCTGGTTAAGAACTGGGTGCCACGAAAGCTTTAGGATGCTTCTTGCGAGGAGGGCAGGGGCTGGTGGGGGCCTGCAGGCGAAACCCCGTCCCCGGCCTGCAGCCAGGCAAAGCAACTGAGACCGGAGGTGTGACGTCCCCACCGTGAGCCAACGAAGTGACAGGGTGGTGGCTTTCCAAAGCTCGCAGGGAGAGACCATGGCAAGGGTAGGGAACGAACCCCAAGTAGTGCCTGGCCAAACCCATCGCCCTACCCAGATCTGGGTCTAGAACAGCTTCACTGCACAGTGACAAACAGACAACAAAAATTGCTTTTTGTCTCTAAAAGCTGCCACCAGCCAACCCAACAGAAGGGAAATAACCCTCTCACCCAGTCTCCCTTGCAGTTTATGATAAAGAGCCTTTTGTTGCATTTTAATTTGCAAACTTTCTCTTCTGCCGTTCTCATGTACCACAGTTCCGGAGACTCACATAATTATTTTTACAAGAAACGCTTTCAGACAAATAAGTCTGGGGAGGTTTGTAATTTCTATTACCTCATGGCGACTCTATTGATAGACAGCAGCACACCTTGGGAGAATTAGAGAGCATAAAGTAATGGAGGTTTTTGTCCTCTCAAGACAGAGCTGCGAGCACTGCCTGGCTCTCCGCCAACACCACCAATTACCAACCTGGAGCAGGAGACAGGTCCTAGTGCTGAAAAATGACCATTTTCCAACGAGCCTGGTAATGATGGAGCTGTACTGTAAGCTAACATTTCCTTCAGGGCCTGTTAGGCACCCAGGACTGTGATGTATTTTGGGACCCCTCAATGTTTAGGGACGGCTGTTGTCCCTACTTGAGGGGAAGGACAGAGTTTGTATTGCTGCTTCTTGCCTTTGCTGCTGCTCGCAACTCTTCCCTGTCTTCTTTATTTTTTCGGAAGCCCTTTCTGCCAGGAGACAGAAGAGTCGAGCATTAAAAGCAACTTCGGAGGCACTGTCATTGGCAATTATGCTTGAAAGCCAGAGATTTAATTATCGTGCTAGAGCGATACCCTTGAAAGAGAAATTGCAATGGTCCCATCACTTGAGACGTTTCAGCGCTAAAGCAGACGACTCACAAAATGTCAAGGAGTGAAAAACACAGCACTCATGTATTTCCCACCTCCAAATCCTGGTGCGAGGGTTTCTGTTGACACCAAAATTAACTATTAGTTGGGTTAATTGAGGACACAGGTGCCCCACTTGAATTCAGCTGTCAGGGTAACACGGCTTTTTTGTCATACTTCTTTTCCTTGCCGCTAACCACTGCTAGCGAGTGGTTGAAACTACACGGCACTTTCACAATTCCCATTTCATGCCTGCATTTTAAATTAACACTTATTCACTCAGGTTGATGATTTTTCTTGTTTGCTGGGAATCCAACATTTATATCAGTGCTCTCCAGCAAACGGGTCATATTCTCCATATCTCTCAAACCTACAGGGTGCCTGTACATTTAGGAGAACACCATATTACGATGTCCCGATCTCAATCAAGGACTGACAGTATAGCAAAATGCATGAAGAAAGCACCTTTCAGTAAATGCATAAATAATTACCTGGCAGGTATATAACCGCACAGCATATAGGGCCTTAAATGCTATACATCTGACTGTCTTCCAGCATCAGCTCAAATCAGGAGCAGCTTCACAGAAGCTGATGGAGTTGTGCTGGTGTAAAATCAATGAGGAAACCACGGGACACCTTCCATCGTACCCTCATGGCCGGCCTCACTCACTCAAGGCTGTCCCAGCACAGCCGCATCCCTCCCACGGTTCCCAGTGTAGGTGAATAGCCCAGAGCACGGCTGAAGCAAAGTCTTTGATTTGCCACTTTTACGTCCATCTTTCAGAAGGAAAAACTCCAAAACAGCTCGATGCCCTTGTTCAACTTGTGTTTCAGATGCTTTGGGTGGTAAGGAGCCCCGGCACCAAGACAGGCAGCCCACGAGCAGCTGCGGCAGTTCACTGAGATTGCACAACGCGTTATAAAAGCGAAACGTTCATTTTATCTGAATGTGAAACAGGACGAGTTGGGGCTACAGGACAAGTCAGGGCCACGGGGCCGGCTGGGGGTGAAGTTGGAGATGTGATTGCTCAAGCAGGGTTGGTTCAGCAGCGGTGGTTTCTTTTCCCATGTCCCCCCACCGTCATTCTCAGATGGGTTGCTACAGCACCCAGCAGCACGGCCGCAGCCAGATACAGCCAATAAGCCCTTTCCGAACTGCGCTCAGGATGTGCATGTAAAACCAGGAAAAAAATCCGTATCTCCAAGCCTAGATGCTCCTGATTTTTCCATTCCCAAACACCAAGAGGCTTTTTACCCCAGGGAAAGCACTTCTCCTGCTGCAGGGCAGGCAAAAAACAGACAGCAAGGAGCTTGAAATCCAGAGCTTGTCCAGCTCACACCTCTTATCTCACCGCCCCATGTATCACGCAGGATCCTCCTCCGGTCCTTTCCCGCTGGGCTCCCCACTCCCTGCACTTGGTCTGCAGCTGCTGCTCTCTGCCAGGCCGCTTATCCCCGCGGTGGCCGGTCAGCAGGGAATTTCCTCCCGCCGGAGCAGTGCTCGCATGGCGCCCGGCCAGGGAAACCAGCTCCGAGCCAGTGCTGCCAGCAACTGCTGCCAAAGGAGCGAGGGCTTCTCTGGGCGCAGGGGCTGCGTGCCGTTCTGGCTGTGCAGGGAGAGAAGGATGCTCCTCAAGAGGTGAAAAAGACGTGTTAAAAACCAAACCAACCTGGCTCAGGTTAAAGAGAAGCAGATTTATTTATTTTTTTCTTCTCTCCCTCTTGAATTCATTTTCGGGAGGAAGGAGGTTCGGAGACGCAACAACAAAATACACGTTGAGTCAAACTGAGATATTTCTTTCAACCTACACAGGAAAACATCTTGTATTGGTTGAGGGCTATTTATCCTTCTGTGTAAGCTTCCACTTATTTATGTAGCAGTGCTTTTAGGTTGATTTTAAAACAAAAAAAATGCTGCTTCAAAAGGAACAGCCAGAAAGTTTGGTTTCAAACCCCTCTTCTGTTTCACACACACACACACAAGTATGGGCAGTTCAGGGTCAGAATTGTTCGTCGCCTGATTGAATCGCTAAATAATTTCTGCCCTGCATGGGACTCTATCTCAAGGTGGCTTTACTTTCATTATAATTAATAAAAGCAAGAGAGAAAATGTTGTAACCCAGAGGTCGCTGGCAACTTTACCAAGCATTTTCCAGGATATCCCCTTTCCCCCATACCCTGGGTTTCATGCCAAACTCAGCTCGGGGATGGTGACAAGTGACCCTCCCCTTCATCTCACAGACACGGTATATAGATAGGTGATATTATGTCATGGTCTGGTCATACCAAAGCTCTGCAGGTCCCCTGGGGTTGTGCGGTGAGACCTCACCGGCGCCAGGACCCATTTCGGGCTCAGCGACGGGCGACTGCAGCCACTGGGAGGGCGGCTGGCGGCTGCCGGGCTGGCAGGGAAGGCAGCAGCCGGCCGGGGTGTAGTCTCCGAGGTGGAGGAAGTGAGGAGCCAGCGTATAACCTGAACTTGGTCACCCTCAACCCAAACCCTGAAGAGGAAAGCCTGCACGCATGACGTCTTCCTGTTAGGAAATATTAATCACAGCCATGTCCAAACATGGTAAACGAAACCTCAGGAAAACCGCTCCTTTGGCGATCGAGCGCTGTACGCCGGCATATTCAGGAAGGCCCTCGTGCCTCAAAGACAGGACCCACCCGTCATCAGGGCACCATCTAGAATTACGTATTGCCTCCACAATATTTGCATATTTGAAGCAAAATCTCAACTCATCCCCCCTGTGCTTCCGTACCGCTGGGAGTTATCGCCGTTGTTTCATGGGCTGGGGAAGAGAGACGCAGGGAGGCAAGCCAGGTGCTGGAGTGAAGCACCTGGAGATGAGAAGCATGGGGCAACCACGGGGGCATGGAGTTACATCAAGTACAGCAGCAAAATTGGCTTGAAGATGTTCTCAGTCCACCCTGATTGCTCACCCTCGCACACCACTACGGTTTGCTGCCCTTGCAGTGGTGCCGTTAGGGTGACCGGTGGGGCTGCCCTGTCCACGGGAATCACTGATGCACACTGGGGTACGACCAGAAGCAAAAATCCTGGTGGCACTGCTTCGCATGGTGGCATCAAACTGGCTGTGGCTTTGGCGCTAGCAAGGAACCTTTTCAGCATCAGATATTTTTTTTTCCCCAACATTTTAGCCTCAGAGTTTGAAAGCTTTCACTGGGGAAAGGACTATGGGTGAGACTTTCACAGTGGTCTACTCTAAAAGAGCTGTACCACATCGAAGCTCTCACCTCGTCTTCTCCACTCTTCATGGTCAGACTGGGCACCTTCCAAATGAGACACCTGTGTTACAAAAAAAAAAAAAAAAAGATGAAAGACATCCCAAGAGGTTTACAAGTAAAATAATGTTCCAGGAAAAAGGTGCTAACACCCCAGCTCACAGCACTGTATGGGAAGCGTCTTGGAGCTAAGGGGCTCACAACAGAGCACGGAGGTAACATGTGCTTGGGGAAATCCCCATCCCACCCCAATCCAACCTCGTCCACCTTCTTGGCCAAGGCAAATCCAACCCGACTCTGTCTGATTTTGAGTTGAAGCTATGGTAAGCAAAGGATCGAAGCGGGACCTTGGCGTAGGAAGGGGATGAGCAGCCCCTTAGAGGCTGGATGCAGAGATGGAGTTGAGGAGACCCTGGTACGGCCATCTTCAGGCTCCTCCATGGAGCTGGAGGAGACAAGTCCTCCCACCTCCATGGACTTGGTCCTACACAGGGACTCCTGCAGCTTGGCTGTACCCAAACCCCGTGGGGTACAGCTGGGCTACATTTTAAAGAGCCGCCCCAAGAGCAGGCAGCTTCACAGCCCAGGGACTCTGAGCATGCCACTGGCCATTGGCCCAGCTCCAGCTTGTGAGGCAAAAATCTAGCCAAGTGCCAAAATTGGGAAACACCGGGTCAGTCTGCGTCTCACCTGCCGCTGCAAGGGGTTTAACCCCAGTGGTGCAGCTCTCTGAAAGCTCACGGTGGTCAATGGGAAGCATGTGGCGATCCTCAGCTGAACGCTGCAGTGACCAGAGCCGGGGGATGACCTGGTGCAGGCTCCCGGACATCCCTCCCATCCCAGTCATGCTGGGAAACAAACTCCCCAAAACATCATGCCTCTGGCCTGTGGGGCCTTAAATCCCTCTGGGGGCCAAAAAGTGACTTCCGAAAGTCACTTTCAGAAACTCCCTTTTGGGGGACAACTCTTGCTTGTGGGGCTCAAACCCATTTTGGTGGTCAACCCTTGCCCGTGGGGCCCAAGTTCCTTTGGGGGCCCCAACTCCCCTGGAGGGATCAACCTTTGCCTGTAGGGCCCAAGCACCTTTTGGCCATCAAATCCCTGTGGGTCCAAAATTCCCTTCAGGGGCCAGGCCTTGCTGCTATGCCCCAAGCACCTTCAGGTGCGCCCAAATCCCTTCAAGAGGCCAAACCTTGCTTGTGCATCCCAAACCCCTCATGAGACTAAAACCCCTTTTGGGGTCCAAGCCTTACTTGTGGGGCCCCAAACTCCTATGGGGCCCAAATCCCTTTTGGGGGACAAGCCTTTTGTGTAGGTGACAAATCCCCTTGGTGTCCAGAAATCCTTCTGAGGGCCAAAGCTTGCTTCTGGATCCCAACCACCTTGTGGGGCCAAAACTCTTTTGGGGGCCAATTCTCGCTTGTGGGCCAAGCCCTGCTGGTGGATCCCAACCCCTTTTGGAGGCCAAACGTCTCCTGTGGGATCCAAAGCCCTTATAGGGCCCAAATCCCTTACAGGGCCCAAACCTTGCTTGTGGGTCCCAAATCCCCCGTGGATCCCAAATCCCTGTGAGGCCAAGTCCCCTGTGGGCCCCAGCTGTGTTTTGGGTTCCAAGCCTTGCTTGTGGGTGTCAAATTTATTATGGGGCCCAAACTCGTTCTGGGGCCCAAATCTGTTTTGGGGTCCAAGGCTGCTTGTGGGTCCCAGGCACTCTGTAGGGCCCATATCCCTTCATCGGGGCCATTGCTTGTGGGGCTTGAAGCTGTTGCGGGGCCCAAATCCCTTTCAGGGCCCAGCCTGCTTGTACGTCCCAAACTTCTTGTGGGGCTCCAACCCCTTGCAGGGATCAACCCACGCTGACGGGTCCAAAAACCCTTGTGGGGCCCTAACCCCCTGTGGTGTCCAAATCCGTTCTGGGATACAAGCCTTGCCTGTGGGTCCCCAACCTCCTGCAGGCTCCAAACCCCTTCCAGGGCCCAAGTCTGTTTGGGGGCCCCAAACCCCTGTGGGGCTCAAAACCCTTGCGGTGCCCCACTCTGTTTGGGGGCTACACCTGTGGGTCCCCAACCCTTTGTGGGGAAGCAAATTCCTTGCGGGGTCCAAATTCCTTTTAGGGGCCAAGCCTGCTTGTGGGTCCCAAACTTCCTGTGGGGCCCAAATCCGTTTTGGGGTCCAAGCTGTGCTTGTGGGTCCCAAACCCCTTGTGGGACACAAACCCCCTGTGGGACCCAAATATATTTTGGGGTGCAAGCTGTGCCTGTGAGTCCCAAAACTCATGTAGGGACCCAAACCCTTTACAGGGTAAAAATAATTTTCGGGGTCCAAGCCTGCTTATGGGTCTCCAACCCTTTGTGTGGTCCAAACCCCCTGTGGTGCCCAAACTTGTTCTGGGGTCCAAGCTTTGCCTGTGGGTCCCCAACCCCTTGTGGGCTCCGAACCCCTTGAAGCACCCAACACCCTTTCGGGGTCCACACTTGCTTGGGGGTCCCCAACCCCCCGTGGTGCCCAAATCTGTTTTGGGGTCTAAGCCCTGCCTGTGAGTCCCCAACCCGTTGTGAGGTCCAAACCCTTGAGACACCCACATCCATTTTGGGGTCCAAGTTGTGCCTGTGGGTCCCAAACCCCTTGTGGGACACAAACCCTTTGCGGGGTCCAAATCCCTCGCCGGGGCCAAGCCTACTTGTGGGTCGCAAAGCCCCTGTGGGACCCAAACCTGTTTGGGGGCCAATCCTTCCCTGAGGTTCCCCAAGCCTTTGTGGGCTCCAAACTCCTTGAGGCACCCGAACCCCTTATGGGGTCAATGCCTTCTTGGGGGTCCCAAAGCCCCTGTGGGACCCAAACCTGTTTGGGGTCCAATCCTTCCCTGAGGTTCCCCAAGCCTTTGTGGGCTCCAAACCCCTTGAGGCACCCAAGCCTGTTATGGGGTCAATGCCTGCTTGGGGGTCCCAAAGCCCCTGTGGGACCCAAACCTGTTTGGGGTCCAATCCTTCCCGGTGGTTCCCCAAGCCTTTGTGGGCTCCAAACCCCCTGAGGCACCCGAACCCCTTATTGGGTCGATGCCTGCTTGGGGGTCCCTAACCCCCTGTGAGACCCAAACCTGTTATGGGGTCAATGCCTGCTTGGGGGTCCCAAAGCCCCCGTGGGACTCAAACCTGTTTGGAGTCCAATCCTTCCCGGTGGTTCCCCAAGCCTTTGTGGGCTCCAAACCCTTTGAGGCACCCGAACCCGTTATGGGGTCAATGTCTGCTTTGGGGTCCCAATGCCCCTGCGGGACCCAAACCTGTTTGGGGGCCAATCCTTCCCGGTGGTTCCCCAAGCCTTTGTGGGCTCCAAACCCCCTGAGGCACCCGAACCCCTTATTGGGTCGATGCCTGCTTGGGGGTCCCTAACCCCCTGTGAGACCCAAACCTGTTTTGGGGCCCAAGCCTTGCCTGTGGGACCCCAGCCCCTTGTGTGTCCCACAGCCCCTGTGGGACCCAGATCCATCGTGGGGTCCAAGCTGTGCCTGTGGGTCCCCAACCCCTTGTGGGACACAACCCCCCCGTGGGACCCACACCCACTTTGGGGTCCCCGCCCGCTGGTGGGTCCCCAACCCCCTGTGGGCCCCCCCCCCCCCCCGCCTGTCCCGACCCCCGCCGGGGTCCCCCGCGCCCCCCTCCTGCCCGCCTCGGCGCGGTGCCGGGGGCGGTGGTGCGGGCGGGGCGGGGCGGGGCGGGGCGTCCCGTCGGCCCTGACTCAGCGCCCCGCCCGGGGGGTGGGGGGGCAGGAAGCCGGGCGGGCCGGGCGCGCGCCGGCCCCGCGCCTGTCACCGCCTGCGTCAGAGCCCGGAGTTTTCCACTGACGAAAAAGGGCAGCGCGGCGCGGCGCGGCGCAGCCCCGGCCCCGGCAGCGGCAGAGCGGGAGGCGCCGCGCCAGGCACCGCCGCTGCAGCCGGAGCCGCCGCGTCGAGACCCGCCGCCGCCGCCGCAGGTAGGGCCCGCCGGGGGCAGCCGGCGTCGGGATGGGGCTGGCGGAGGGCGGCGGCGGCGGCGGGGAGGTCCGCCGCGGGGAGGCTCGGCGCTCCGCCGCCCGGGACTGCGGGGTCGGGGGAGCCGGTGCGCGGCCGTCGGGGGGTCCGGCGCGGTGTCCGGCGCCGTGCTCCACCGTCCGGCGTCCGGTTCGGGGCCAGGGCGGTGCAGGGCCCGGCGCGGTGCTCGGCTGCCGGCGGTCCGGCTCAGAGCCCGCCCCGGTGCCGCGCCGTCGGGGGCTCCGTCTCGCTTCCCCGCCGTCCGGAGCCGGGCGGGCGCGCCGCGGCGGCGCCGTCTGGCCGGGCTGCTGCTGCCCGGGGGCGAGGGGAGCCCGGCGGGGCCGGGGCTGGCCCGGCGGGAGGGTCCGGGACCCCGCGGGGCAGCGGGACCGCGTTCCTCGGGGGGGGCTTCGCTGCTGCCCCGGCCCTCCCGCACTTCCCCCTCGGCAGAAAACGCTGCGCTATCCGTACATGTAGATACCTATCTATTTATCTGGAGTAGCGCGGAGTTTCCCCCCTGTCAGTTAAGGCTCTGCTCCATCTTTACGGCTGCGGTTCCAATTTTCTGATGTTGAAAGAAAGGCGGGGGGGGGCGGGGAGCCTTGCCGGTTCGCTCTTCCCCAAATCTGCCCGGCTGGAGATGCTTTCCCGTCGCTACAGCAACACCTACCGACGGGCGCACGGATGGACCGACGGACGGGGAGCGGGGCCCCCCCCCTCCCGCCGCCTCCCGGAATAAAAAATCGGGGCTTTCACTACGCGCTTGAAGGGGAAAAAAAAAAGAAAAAGGGGAAAGAACAACCCTAAGCTACTAAGTTTTTTCAGTATGTATTTTTTTTTGCCCCCCCCCCCCCCCGCATCCTCCAAAGTGTCTGTCACCTCCGAGTTACATAATGTCGCTGTAGGAAGAGGCTGACACACAGGGACAGCCCTTCCCTACAGCAGCTCTGCCTTACTAACGTCTGGAGTGCCAGCGCCTCGGTGGGATGGAGAGAAAACCCTCCCGGCCATCCACAAACCTCAAAGTCCTGTCATTTGTTGCAACGAACTCAGCAGCAATTTTTTTTACACCCCCCCTTATTTATTTTATTTTTTCCCCTCTGCCGAGCACTTGGCAGATGAGGCCCATCAAGGTTGGGGGGTTTATTTTCGGGATGGTGCGTTTGTTCTCCGCGTGGAGAGACCCTGCAGCTCCCGGCAAGCCTTTAATAATTCAGCGTAGGAAATGCGTGCGTATATATAGCAGGCAAGGTAATGCACAGGGTGTACCTACAGGAGGACAAATATGGAAACCTGGTGTGAATTATTCATGAGGTGCAATCAAATAGAGGATTTTCCTAGACAAAGCACACTTCGCTGTTTTCATATTTATTGCAGCACAATCTGCGCCGAGTACATCTGAACCTCATTTCATTTGGGCCGTGTCAGATAAACTTTAATGTATTTGCTAATGTTTCTTATTTACCTTTCAAGCTGTCAGTGAGAAATAAGGGCTTGATAGAAAAACCTTGAAAAGCCTTTTTCTTTCTGGCCTTCTGAAAATCAGTAGATGGAGTAAATGCTTCTGATGCTCTTCCCGGGGAGGGTGTTTTGCCTGTTCAGTCTCTGGCAGGAGAATAAACTCGTGGTGCTACGAACTGATTCATGCTCCTGCTCGGCGGCACGGGGTACTTCGGGTTTTGCTGTTGCATAGTAGGCAGAGGCTATTTTTAACCTGAGCAAGGTTATGAAACCTTAGACCCAGCTGGGTGAAAATAATCTGGTCTGAACTGGAAAGCACAGCTTGCGTGGCTGGGAACACGCGTGGGACCGTCATCCCCCGGAGGGTCCCGATGGGATGATCCCGCTCGCCTTGGCCCCGGTCAGCCCCGAAATTGGGGAGTGTTGTCATGGTGGAGGCTGTCACAGCGGCGCTGGGGAAACCACTTAAGTAAATATGCAAAGAATTAAAATAGTTAAATGAACAAGCAATGAATCAGTGTTGATAGCGCGGTGATTATTAAGTAACCCAGAGGCGTTACTGGAATCACTGCTGCTGTTAGACATCGAATATCTGGGATAGCTAAACGGGAAGCTCAGCTCCGCACCAGTTCTTGGCGATGCTCGCACCAAGGTCGCCTGACCCGCAATAAACAGCGGCGTGCAAATAAACGCCGACCCCAAAAACTCCCCCAGGTTTGCTCCGCGAGTCGCGTTCGGAGCTGTACCTGCCTAAAAATATGCGGTGGTGTTTTTTAAACTAATATTTACTCCGGCTAGACCTGCACAGCCACTGCGGCTCTGGGGGAGGGAGCGGGAGCCGCTCTGACTCAGGGCTCAGCAGAGTTGTTAACTCGCTCCCGGCGCCCGAGCCCTCGTCCCGGTGTGCTGGGAAGAGTCCAGCTGCAAGCAGACCGCTGTGCTTGTAAAATCGGCAAACCGGCTCAAAAAGTCACTGGAAAATAAATACTTCTAGTGTGTTGCACTGAGGTTTGGGGTATTTTTTGGGGGGGTTTGTTTTGTTTTTCCCCAAATTGCTTTGCAGAAGAAAGTTTGCTTTCAATAGCTCACGCACAGATTTGGGATCCTTCCGTTTTTTAGGATGCTCCCCCGATGGAAACCCCAAAAATTAAAATACCCTTGCTCGTAGGTGTTCTCCTGCAATACCATGGGAGTTGTGGCACAAGCAAACGCAGCCGCTGGACTTGCTGGGAGAAGTTCCCTTTGCTTTGCTTGCACTGCTGCATTCGCCTGCCCAGTGCAAAGCATACATACGGCCCCAAAACACAACGCCGAAACATCTTCTCCGCGTACTTCTGCACAAAGCCGTGATGCCTCTGTGCAGCCTCTTACAAATAGACTAACTGGACACTGCTAGGGCTTTTAGTTGCCGCCTTCTGCGCTTGGCTAAACAAATGCCAAACCTTCTTAAATCTAAATTACTCGAAATATTTACTGTTGAGACGTCGTCCAAGAGGAGGATAGTTAAAACATTAATTCCTCGCATTCCAGTGTATTAGGGCTTTACCCTGCGACTTGCCGAGCGCCAGAAATGGGACTTTGCAGATTCAATTCCCTTCCCCCCCAAACTCAACAGCCACCCCCCCCGCTCCCCCCACACAAACTTTAATGCTTTAAAAAGAAAAAAAAAGAAAAAAAAAAAAAAAAAAGGAGGGAGAGGAAAAGAAAGGAATGCACATCTGGGCTAAATATTTGTTAGAAAGTATTCCCAGGATAGTGGGAGTTCTGGTGCCAGAGAGGAATTCCTGCGGGTTTGATCCATTGCATTATG
The DNA here is from genome assembly GCF_030936135.1 of Gavia stellata. Classification (NCBI taxonomy): domain Eukaryota; kingdom Metazoa; phylum Chordata; class Aves; order Gaviiformes; family Gaviidae; genus Gavia; species Gavia stellata. The sequence continues at coordinate 6,376,491 of NC_082599.1, forward strand.
TACTTGTTCCAAAAGCTGTTTTCAGTAAAATAGATGAGTAAGAACTCTTAGCCAAGAACAGAATGTCTTTTTTGGCAACTAAAAGGAAGATAGGATTATTTTATTTCAGGTTATGTAAAAAAAAAAAAAAAAGGAGAAGGTGGTAAAATCCTGTGCTCGGTGGTGCCTGCAGAGTTGCAATGGCAAGCACAGATATATAGATATATATACGTGGGGTTTTTTTCATGCTGCTGTGCACATTTTTGTGACTTCTTTGTAAGACATCAATGTGGATTTAAGACTACTTGCGGAATTACTGCAATTAAAATATCCTCACTGTGTCTGAATTGGCCCCTGGGTTTTTTTGGCTGACCGGCCAGCGGTTTCGGCGACATGGCTCTCAAGGCAGCGTCCAAATCGCTGGCGTGAATTCTGCTGCCAAGTGCCGGAGCTAGGAGGGGAGGAGAGGATCGTCTTTGCCTTGACAGCGAAACCCCCGTCTGGAGGATTTTTTGGGGGATGGATACAAGTAGACAGCGGTGGGTGCAGCCCCACTACATCCGCGTATCGCTCCTGAGAAGGATTTGAAAACTTGACCTGGAAAACGTCGCAGCTGTAAATCAGCAAAGAGGGGGAAGGCGTTACAGGGGAAAATTAATGTGTTTTGGCTGGTGGGCAACAGGTTCACCAGCTTTTTCCCATTAATTGAGAATCATGTTTGCACGACACCTACTTTGCATTAACAAAACAATAGGTGTTTTGAATAAGACAGCGTGCCAAAGGTGTGTTTTTTCTGTGCATTTGGCTTATTCTCGAAGATGGGAGATGCACACACCTCTCTTCATGGTAGATGGGAGATACACACACCTCCCTTCATCCTTCTGCCAGACATGGCTGATCAGCAATGATAGTATTTTAGAAAAACAATACAAAAAAAAATAAAATTGCACCATCTTATACACAGCTTGCCTTGGCTCTGGCTTGGTGTCTGTGTTAATTCGGTTAGCTCGCTTGAGGAAAAAACGCTTTGTTTTTCCTTGCGGTGTGGTTTGGGGGGAGGCGACGCGGCTCGTGATGAGCACTGTTGGGTTTGCAGGCGACCTGAGCGTCAGGGCTGCATCGCTCTGCAGCATCGCAGCGTTCACCTTCTCACTTCTCTGGGAGTCCTGCGGACCAGGTAAATCCCGGTAGAAACGGGTGCTGCCTGGGGTTTTTATTTTTAGTCCGGACCTGGGAGTTATCCTGGTTTCAGCGGTGTGACCTTGGCTGCTCCACCACCCTCCGGTGTCTCCCGCGAGGCTTGGATGTGGTCAGCATCGCATCTCTGAGGGCGTTTGCTGTTGGACGCGTGTCCTACGGGCGTTTTGGGGAGCTGGTTTCTCCCTCCCTTGGCTAGACAGTGGGATCCTTCACCGCCGGCGGCGGAGGTGTCCTTTGGAGCAGCAAGCGGTTGCTCTGCGGTGCAAACTGATGCTCTTTGAAGCCATGTGTGGGGTTTTTTTTGCAAAGTTTTTGGCCGCACCGGGTGGACGAAGGGGTCAGCTGGGATGAGTGAACCTCTGGCTGCAGCCCAGGCTTTGATTCGGACCCCTGCCATGGATTTGGAGGGTTTCTTTGCTCCTGGTTGTTTCTTAAAGCAAATGTGAGACAGAGCAGAAGGCACACACAAAAAAAAGAACAATAATAATAAAAATAAAAGGTTTGTAAAGGCAGCCAAGTAGCTGGTTTGAGTGTCGTGGCTGCCTGCGAGCTCGCGCAGGCAGGAAAGGGGTTAATCCAGGTGTCAGGTAGGACATGTGCTGCTGAGGCTGGAGGGTGGCCAAATCCACCTTCTCCCCATCTGTTTTGGATTAAGGCCAAAAAAACAACAACCCCTCAGTGGCAAAACCACCTGCAGCTCCAGAGCTGCCGAGGAGGAGGAGGAGGAGGAGGGATGGAGGGGATGGCCTCTCCCTGGCCCCCAGCTTTGGGGGGCTGTGGGGGATGCAGCAACCCCATAGGCGTGCGTTGCAGTGACTGATTAACTTCTTCAGGCTGAGGAACTGCTTCATCCAGGGATTTTTTTGGCCTTTTAGGGGACTATTGTCTCCTGGGAAGCTGTTGGTAAACATCATTAAGGAGGGCTGGCGTAGGGCTTTGAAGGCACCGCGTGTGCTCCCGTCCTGCTACGTGTTACCGTGCGGCGCTGTGGAGGTACCACAAATCCCTTCCTTAGGAGGGTTTGAAGCCGGTGTGGCTTCTGTGCCGCCCGCTCAGGGCTGTCAGGAGGGCGGGTTTGGTGGTTTGTTTTTTTTTTTTCCTCTTCAGACACTTAAATTAACTTCAGACATGCAAAAGAGTGTGAGAAAGTGCTACGGTTACAAAGAACAAATTTGGCCGGTGGAGGAGTTTCAGCCGGCGTGAGGGGATGGGGACCGGGTGTCTGGCACCCCCGTATCGGGACTGTCACCATCCTGGGGCTGTATGTGGCTGTCCCAACATCATCCAAATCTTAGGGATGCTTTAGGTTTTGTGCATTACCTCTGGTTTTACTGAAGCACCGGGGTGGCTGGTAGCATCCCTCCTGGCTGGAGGGAGTTTCTGGGCTGGGGCTGCACCTCTCCCACCCCATGGTTGTGCCTTACAGCCCGGTGGGATGGGGTCAGAGCAAGTCACTCCTCCGGCAGCAGCCTGGTTCTCAGCTTTGCGTATGGCTCACTGGCTTCAGAAGAAGCTGGCAGTGACTTCTGCAGAAGCAGGGGGCATCTGGTGCCATGTTGCCAGCATCTAAAAGGAGAAATGGTCCATCGTCTATGCAAGAGCATCCCAGGTTAGGTGGGCTCTGATATCCGTTAGACTGATGTAGGCAATATGTACAGCTTTGTGCAATTTCAGGAGACAAAAAACCCACAAACTTTATGAAAGTAAAGGTTAAAAAAACGTGCAACAAAGTTATTTTTGGTTTTCCTTTTTTTTTTTTTCTTGAGATGAGCAGGGTAAAAGCATGCAGGAAACTTAGGAATCTAGGCAAGTACAGAGCTCCTTTGTTTTTAATTAGCTGCGTTGTTTTTAATTGCTACTATGCTTGATACATAACCAAGCCTAAACAAGAATAGCTTATTGAATGGGGGACTGACTATGAAAGGCACCGTGAGGAGAAGGGCTGTTCTTCACAGTTGATATATTTGTATTTCAGTGCTTCATTTAATAAGTCTGTTTCCCCAGGGGGCTGTAGCAAGTAAATCATGCCAACAGATTGTTCTCTGCAAACTGGCTTGTTTTTGTAATTAGCAAGACGTTAAAGCTGTAACTGCATAGAAAGCGATCTGGGTAAGGAGTTAACATAAAAGAATTAGTAAGCAAAATGTAATACTTATTGTTTGATAACTTTTGTGTTGATTGAATTGGTTTCTGGACAGTTTGTTGTCTGTGATAGTTGGGTTTTCTGCAGCGTTGTAAAATGGGAGAGAAATTCAGCAGGTGTGCCCAGCGAGGGTAATAAGGTATGGGTTTTTTGGGGGGAGAGCACTTTTTGGGGCTCACACCTGCATGGCCAGGTGGACCTGGTGGAGAAGTCTTGCTGGGGGTTAAAGCCATCCTGCTCATCACCAGAAACTGCCAGTATTTCCCTCGCTTTATTTTGCTTTTCTCCTTTGTTTTCCAGTTATATGAAAAATACGGCGTCACCATGAGCGGAGTACTGAAAAGGAAGTACGAAGAGCTGGGGGATGACAGCACCTACTGCTCCTCCTCCTCCTGCTCCCCCCTCTCCTCCTCGGCGTCCTCAGGCTGGGAGTCAGACGAGGAGAGCTCCCGTGGAGAGCCCAAGCCCAGCTCTGCCTTAACGCCCAGCTTCACCCGTGAGTATCTCCGGAAGCCCCTTTCCCGGGATCAGACATGCCCACGCATGGGTTTTTTGTAGCATGGTGGTGGGTCATCACCTCTGTCCATGCAGAGACCCCCTTAGAGCACATCTTCAGGGGTGGAAGTGGCCGTAACACCAGCTCCCTATCGTTACACCAATTTATCTTGTTTTTATAATCAGCCAGCATCTTCAGGGGAGACTTTCTCAGCCCTTCCTCCCAGCATTTATCATTCCTTTATAATGTTTTTGCTGAAGCCCAAATTTCTAGGAATAGAAACCCAAGGACCTGGGTGTGCAGAGACATGCTGGTGCCTCCGAGCCAGTGCTGTAGGACCATCCCTCAGTCCCCTGTGAAGCTATTCCATAGGCAAAAACTAAACGAACAGCAAAGGCCCATAACACTGGTTTTTAAAAATGATTAACCAGTAGCATAATTACCATTTCAGAACTCGTTTCCTACGTAAGTTGGGTACTTTGCCAAAGAACATGACACGTTTGACATTGCCTCCGCTGTTAGTGCAGATAAATGCTATTTTGTTTTCCCGGCAATATCAGTTTTGAGAGCTTTTAGAAAAACACACAGAAGACAAGGTTGTAAAATCCTTCATCTGCCAGGCGAAGGGCAAAATAAAAAATACAATAGGGAAACATCTTCACGGAGGAGAAAGAGTCCAACCTAGTAAATTATACTGAACACCCACTGTATATAGCAGTTAAGGTCCGCTTAGCAGACATACACAAATATGCAGTGGTCTGAAAAGGCTTTAGAAGTCTTGTAATAATAAAGAGTCTCATTCTTGCTTGTCTTCCCAGGTTTTGTGACAAAACAATGAACTTTTTGTATTCTCTGGCTCAATTGGAAAAGGGTCAGGAATGGGAAAACAATTTCGGAGGGGGGGTGTGGGGAGGGAGAAGCAAATGCCAAAGTGCAGCAGCTCAGCCGATAGATGATTGCGGTGGTTAACTTGCCTTTTGATAAAGAGCTAATGTTTTAGAAGATTGAGTAAAGGTTATTATGAAAATGCAACGCGCAGTGCAAAGATATCATCAAAGCGACTGCAGAGCCCAGTGTGAAACCCTCAGCTATTTAGCAGAAGCTGCTGACGCAGCTGGGTGAACACTACTTTTTTTTCACATGAAACTGAAATGCTATATTTTGGCAAGCGAAACTTGTGAAATGTGGGTGCGAGAGCAAGCGAGACTTGTGAAACTGTCCGGTCTTGCACTTTCCCAGCCTTCGGGACCAGCCAAACCAGCCGAGCCCCTCGGGTTTTCGGCAGTCCTTTCGGTTGGCTCCCCGCAGTAGGGCTGCCTGTGGCTCTGCCATCCGAAGAGCAAGGCTCGGATGCCAGCTCTGCGGGAGTCACCCGTCCTTTCTGGGTTATTTTTTCCCACATTCTCCATGGTGGCAACCACGACATCCACGCGCCAGCAGAGAATGGGACCAAAAAACCCCACCACTGAATTTGCGCGTAGCTGACTCTCGTTCCTGACATGCTCGTGCAGCAGAAAAAGCAGCTCTGTAACCCAGTGCCGCTGCGTTCCGCTTTGCTTTCCATGGCCAGCTACGTTCGTGGAAACTCATTGACTCTGAAACTGCTCTGGCTAATTAGTCCACCTCCATCTGCTACGTTTGCACGTGCAAATGTGCAGAACCAGGTATCTCTGGAGAGGCTCGGCTTTAAATGGTGTGTAGCATGTTTCAGCGGTTTAAGATAAACCAGAGTCATGTACTGGCCATGTTTACCCTGGGATCACCTGCATAAAGATTAACATCTTTACAGCTGCTCTCAAATGAGTCTCTTGAGAATAAACTATAGATTCATAGTTCCTCCCAGTGGATGGTGAAAGGAAGTACCAGAAAAACAGACGATTTGGCTATTTTCTGCCCTGCCCCAAAAGCTGGAGCCACGCAGCGCTGGAGTGTCGGTGCTCCGGCATCCCGGGAGCAGACCATGAGCTCCTGAACGTGGGGCAGGGTGTTGGGTTTAGAGCAATACGGGCATGTAGGGTGGTTTGTTCCTTGTTCGTTGTGCTCTGCTGCACGTGAAGAATAAGCAAATGTATGTTTCCTGGAGGAAGTCAAACAGGAAAGAGAAGCAGCAGCCGTATTTTAGGGTGAATCTGATCAGTGACTCTGATGCATTGGGACTTGGCTTTGCTTCCTCTCCATCCTCATCCCACCTTTGAAGTGTTAGATCCTAAAACACCAGAAGCCATCAAGTGATGTTGTAACAGTGTCCCATCACGTCCCTGTTGAGAGAGTAATTGCAAATCCTGCCTGTTTGTAATATTTACAGCCTGTTCGTCATATTTCTATCCTCTCTGCAGGACGGCGGTACTGACTTCGTGCTTACCTTTTTTTTTTTCTTCCCCCATTTTTAGCCACGTCTATCCTGAAGAAATCCAAGCGACTAAAGAAGAACAATGTGGAGTTTGACCGGGTCACTGTGTTTTACTTCCCACGCTGCCAGGGGTTCACGAGCGTGCCTAGTCGCGGGGGCTGTACCCTGGGGATGGTGAGCAAACACAGCTCCTCGCGGCAGTTCACGCTAGCGGAGTTTTCAAAGGAGCAGGAAAACGTTCGTCGGGAGAAACTTGAAGAGAAATTAAAGGAGGAGAAGTTGGAAGCGTTGAAATGGAAAGTGAGTAGGAGCGTGGGGCTGGGTTGGTGAGGAGCTGGTAGATGTCGTTAGTTAATGGCCAGTTTTTAGTAGGAGCCTCTCTGAGACTGGGGGGCATTGGTCCTTAACCTTGTTGAGGTCTACAAAAAACACAGGCTCTGGTGTGGGATTTTCAGCTCAGTTCTCCACCTTTGAAAAGTGATGGAAAAGACACTGAACTCCATGTGTCAGGTGTCTGTCAGGTCTTTGGAGGAGGCTCTGACACAGATTTTGGTCCTAGGGTTGGCCACTGCGGGGGCCAGACCTTTCCTTTCTTGTTTCTCCTGACCTGGGGGTGCTGATGGCTCTGTGTACCTGATAGGTCCCTAACGCTTTGCCGTTTTTTTGCCCTCAGCTAACCATGAACGGTACGAAGGAGTCAGAGGAGGCCAACCAGCTCACCATTGAAGACATCTCCGACGACGACATCGATGTCAGCAACGTGGACCTGGAGGACGGCTTCTTCCTCCAGCCCTACCCCGCCAAGAAGAGACGCGCGCTGCTGAAAGCCGTGGGGGTGAAGAAGATTGACAAGGAGGAGAAGCGGGAGCTGCACAACATCCGCCTGTCCCGGGAGGACTGCGGCTGCGACTGCCGGGAGGTCTGCGACCCGGAGAGCTGCAGCTGCAGCTTGGCAGGGATTAAGTGTCAGGTACTGCCCTCGCCTCTGGGCACGGGAAAAGCCGGGGGGTGGGTGCGGTGGGGGGGTGGTTTAAGCAAGCAGGACAGAGTTAGGGCAGCCTGTATAATGCATCTGTTCCCACCTGCGCTCGGAGCGAAGCAGGTGAAAAAAGCTCTTGGAGATGCTTCCCAGGCTGTGAAGCAGATGCTGCTTGAAAGTGGTTTAATGGGCATGGTGGTGTTGGTTGATGGTTGGACTTGATGATCTTACAGGTCTTTTCCAACCATAGTGATTCTGTCCGCTTCCCAAATCACAGGTGCAGCCGTCCACACGCTGCCGTTGCATCCGTGGGGATGTGCCTGAGCCTGCAGCGTGAATGCACTCGCCCTGTCCGTCCCCATGAGACCCATGCCTGCTCGGTCTCCTGTTGGAGATGGGCCTCATGGGAATGTCTTGGCAAACAAAAGCTTCTCGCTCCTCACGCGAGGCTGCGATATCCCTTCCTCCCCCTAGTTTTATTTTTGATTTTTTTTTTCCCCCTTGGTGTGTATCACAACTCCCAGCGCGCTCAGGCGAAGGTGGGAGTGTCAGCTGAGCGTCAGCCCACAGCTAGCTGCGCAGACCACCTGCAAAGTGGGATAATCCCTCTATAGTCTATTAGCTTATTATTTTTTTTACATTTTTTAATGGGTGCCTGCCCAGCTGTGTTGGGGGAGCCATATTCCCTATTCGGGGGGCCGCTCGCTCCCTTGATGCCGTGGTTGCAGGCTGGGGGTGGTGTAGGGTGGGTGCGCACAGGCGGATGGGTGCGCACAGGCAGACGGGTGCTCCATGTGCGTGTCACAGCCCCCCTCTAGCGGCTGCTGATAACAGGGACGTAAACGTGACGCAGATGCCTCTTGAGCAATTTGTCCTTGTCTCAGTGAGGGGCAGAAGCTCATGATATGGATCAGGTATTAAATATCATGATGCAATATATAAAAACTCATGTTTGCCCCTTTATGTCTCCTTTTGGAGCATTATATTTTGCTTTTTTTGGAACCTTTCAACTTTCTTCAGTTGTACTGAAATCCAACTTTTTTATGACAACCCTTCAAAAGAGCAGGGTGTCTTTTATTACTGCTTTTCTTTAATCTGCTTTTAAACCCCTCAGCTGTTACTTGGCTTCTCAGGGCGGGTGAGTCGCGTGCGGTTTCGCTTTTGTGCCGCTGGGTTCAGTCCTAACCCTCCGCCTCTGCTTCTCCCCACACCAGATGGATCACACCTCCTTCCCCTGCGGCTGCACCAAGGACGGCTGCGGCAACACTGAGGGCAGGATCGAGTTCAACCAGGCCCGCGTGCAGACCCACTTCATCCACACCATCATGAAGCTGGAGCTGGAAAAGCAGCAGCAGAGTAGCGAGAAGGTGGTAGAGTCTGAGCCCCCTTTTCGGGAGCGGCTCCCGCCCTTGGGATGTGCAGCAGGGAAGGGCTCTTTGGAGGAGCGTGCCGTGCCACTGGCACCCGCCTTCCAGTTCAGCCCCGACCTGGAGGCCCTGGGGGAGAACAGCTGCAGCAGTGACATGACGGACTCCTCCATCTCCTCCCACCCCAGCGAGGACTTGGAGGAGCCCTACGAGAGCCTCCCCTCCGACAAGTCCCAGTCAGATGTGGACGACGATGGCTTGGCACGCATCCTCCACTTCAACGACTCGGATGCTGAGGAAGAGGGTGGCCGTGGCCAGGGTGACCTGAGCTGCTTCCACCCCACCGACTTCTTCATCGAGGACCACAGTGGTGAGGCCAAGCCTGTCCCTAGCCACTTGTCCCACCTCTCCGAGTGCCTGGATGAGAACGCCAACCAGGATGGTGGAGGTTTGTTGGAGGACGCTGCCCATGCACGGTGCGATGGGCTGTCCTGCTGCGCCTCATCCCCAGCCGAGCCCTGCTCCAAGAGCTACGCCGACCTCAGCCTTTCCTCTGACTCCTTGGATTTCTTCCAGTCCTTCTCGGACTATAACTTGGGACCCCTTTACAACTCCTTAAAGGAGTACGAGAACCTTGACAACTTCTCAGCGTTACAGTTACAATTGCCTAATTTCCCTGGCTTCCCTCAAGCTGGAGATCAGGGCTCCTGTTTCTTGGAGTCCCTCATCGGTTTGTCCGAATCTGTCCCCGAAACCCCGGCCCCTTTCACAGACAATCAACTTTTGGAGGATGCCATCAAGTCATCGCTGATGGAGACGGTGAAAGTCTGAAACGCCCGTGTGGCTGTGGTGGGAAGGACCAGCACCGAAAGGAGAACCGAAGAACGGTCAGACAGGCAAACTTTCACCGAAAGGATGATGCGCTTACTCAAAAATAAGGAGGAAAAAACAACAAAGAAAAGACTTTCTAAGCAAACAAACTATTTTTGGTCTTTATAAAATGTGGACGTTTTGACATACTGCAGCTACAATCAGTTCTCTCGCTGTTTGTGCAAAAATTTCTAAACTTTCATGATGGGGTGGGGAGGGAGGGAAAAAGACTTTCACGTATGAATTTCCTTGTGTTTTGTATGAAAAGACCTGTTGAGAAATACTCCTCGCTAATGTTGCCAGTCGTACATGCAGCCCCTTCTAGAAACGTTTCAGTGTTGCAGGAACTTTTTAAGACAACTTTTTGAAGCTGTATTTATTGTGAAAATTTGTGGTTTGCGTAAGAGTTAGCCCAACACGCTCTTACGTTTAAATCGGACAAGGTTTACAGAAGAGATCCGTACACTATATACATAATCATTCTTCATCTATTTATTGCAAATTCCAGAATTTAACTAGCCACCGAAGCTTGAACTAGCATGAAACCTTATTTAAATTGGTAATACCTCAGATGTATTATGTGTACAATCATATTTTTTTGCATAATATATCTGTATTTATTTATTTCTACCTGTACTACATGAATAGCACTGTGGTTTATCAATGACCTGGAAGGGCAATAAGGTCTTCAGCAGCACCCATCCTAAAGACGACCCTGGGTTTTTTCTGAGTGTGAAAGGTGTTGGCCGTTGGGTCTTCACCTCATTTCTAAAAGAGCGGAATGCAAGCGGGTGGGAGAGGAGGGATGGAGGAAACATTGGTGCGACATCCTTTGGTTGCTGTCAGCCATCTAGTAGATGTCATGATAGTGTCTGATCTCCGTAATATTGCTATGGAGAGGAAAACAAGCAAAAGCCTCAACTATTCAAGAAATAACACGAACTAGCTCTATTTAAACAAAAAAAAAACCCCAACCCTTTTCATAAATGATTTTATAATTTATTTAATTTCCTAAGGATTTGGCCATGAGATGTTTCCTGATCAATTATGGTGCCTGAATATGCAGAGGAACCGTTAGCAGCGGTGGGGGGGGGGTGTACCAAGAAGGACCTTTGCAGTCCTGGGGAGGCTTTGCAAGAGCAAAGCCAACAACAGCAACACTGCGCTTACGCACCTCAGCAAGTGCTCCTTAGGACTCCTCAAGGCCGAGGGTATTGCAGCTCCAAAATCTAGTCCGTCGGACTGTTTATACTTTTTTTTTAATGGGTAAATTGGGTAAATCAAGTAAAAGAGTTTGATATGAAGGCTATTGGGTTATTTGTCCTTTGAGTATGGTTTTAGAGGGAAGGAAAAATAACACCAGAAAACAAAGCTGAAAAACTTGAAGGCTTTTGTTTTTTAAAATGAGACAAATCATTGTGTTTAGGAAGGATATTGGGGATCCTCTTGGCCTTTTGCTATTTAAATCATTCTGAGAACATGACACTATTTGGCCATGAGATGTAACTGGACGTAAAATCTGTACGTCAGTTATACACTAAGTGCCTATGCCAGCGGTATGGAAAAGAAAAAAAAAGGCTTTAAAACCTACCGGCTTTAAATCCCCCCTTGGAAAATGTGAGATTTGGCAATGGGAGTGATTCCTGGCACTGTGGGGAGGCAGCAGCTCTGGCGTCCCAGCCCTGCGGCCCTGGGAGCGGGGTGCTGGTGGGAGCTCCCAAGGGGTGCGGAGCGACATAGATGGAGGGGAAAAACCCCCAAAATCTGTATTTGAGGATTTTTCCATTGGCTGAACTGTTTATATCCCCAAGATGGGGATGGTGCTCTTGGGTACCTGCTGTTCAACAGGCGCTTCGTGCAAACCTGCTGGCTATCTAGGAGACTTCTGGTGTACAAATATGGCAAAGGCTGGGTGGTTTGGGTTTTTTTAATCATTATTATTACTATTTAATTGTACATCTTCTCTGGTATTGAGCCAGTCAACTTGGAAGCGGAGCTGACCTGCCACGGCCATGAGCGGGTGCTCGCCGCTGTATCCTCCTGCGAGGCATCGCCCCCGGGGACCTCCCCGCCGGGCAGGAGGGCGACTGTAGGAATACTACTGGCAGATGGAGGATTTCCTGGAGATATGTATATATTTTATTGTTATTTTTTGTTGTCGTCGTCGTTTCTTTAGACTGAAAAATCCCTTTCAGTTATCTCCTAGGTGGTAGTTTCTATCCTTCAGACTGCATCAAAAATACTGACAGTTGAAAGTCTGGTACCGTTTCGTATTTATTGGCACTAATATATTTTATAACATTCCTAGGTTTCTCTGCATATATATATTTATATATATATATAAAATATATACATATTTTATATATATATACACACTTTTTTTAATGAATGATGGAGATGGACTCCTGCCTTTGTAGATTTTTTTTTCTATAATTTATTCTTTTTATTTGTGTTAGTGCCAAAAAAAAGGAAAAGATTTTTTGCTCTTTTTTTTTTTTTTCCAGGGCACTGAATTGTAAATATATAATTTTTTTTCTCTTCTCAGTATCTGTGTAAAAAGTTGCCTGTTAAACAGTTTAAAAACTGGGTATTTATTGACACAATCTGTAATTATCTAATGTATTGATTGAAACGCTTTGGTTTCAACATAGCTTTATTTTAGCTTTCTTTGTGTATATATTGTGATTATGTTGCTTAAAGGTACAAGTTAAAAAAATGCTTTATTTTTACCTTATCCATTTGCATTTGTTTATAAAAAAGCATATTTGTCTACAGCTGCTGTCTCTCATTTCATCAAAGCAATATGAAGAAATTTCCATTACACTTTCAATAAAAGAATTTTGTTTGAATACGTCAGCGTCTTCCCCCTGTTTATCCGTTACTGTGGCTCAGAAGTTTGGATGATGGGTGTGTATGCTGCATTGTATGTCCTGGTTGTCCCTTTGTTTGTTTTTGGCTTTTTTTGCCCCTTTTTGAAGCTAATGGGTGCCCTGGAGTTCCCACCCCCAGTATCAAGATGCATCCTACCAGGGCAGGAGCAGCCTTTGTCCCAGCCTGGTGTCCTCCAAGAGGCTTCTCCTGAGCTTGGGGACCCCCACTGCTTTTCTCACCCCCACAAAAACAGCCCAGGGAAGAGCATCCCCATACCCTTGCATGGGGGAAAGGCACGGGGCGGGGTCTGGGGGGCTGAGCACTGGCATGGGGTGACTCCCATAGTGGGAAACCAGCCGTAGGGTCGGTTCCTGGTCTCAGGGGAGACCATGTCCATCTTTACAACTACCTGAAAGGAGGCTGCAGAGAGGTGGGTGTTGGTCTCTTCTCCCAAGTGACAAGTGATAGGACAAGAGGAAATGGCCTCAAGTTGTGCCACGGGAGGTTTAAATTGGATATTAGGAAACATTTCTTTACTGAGAAAGTGGTGAAGCATTGGAATAAGCCGCTCAGGGAAGTGGTGGAGTCACCATCACTGGAGGTGTTCAAAAAATGTGTAGACATGGCACTGCGGGACATGGTTCAGTGGGCACGATGGTGTTGGGTTGATGGTTGGACTTGATCTCACAGGTCTTTTCCAGCCTTAGAGATTCTGTGATTCTGTGTGAAGGCAACATGTTCCCTGGAGGACGCATGGAGCTGAGGCAGTTCATCCATCCCGGCGGAGCCCTCCTCCATGTGTGGCAGCTGGGTACGCAAAAGCGGGGACTACCCAGGTAGCCTCCAAGGTGTCCCCAGGTCCATCACAGCCTTGATGTCGCTTCAACACTGAAACGTAGAGGGGAACACTACCAAAGCCCTGTGAGGTCACGTGGGAGGAGCTCTTGGGGCAACCAGAGATGCACAAGGGGTGCTCCAGAAGTCCCTCTGGCTTCATCCAGGGACGGGTCTCCTCACAGAGGAGCACCCAGTGCCAGCCCCTGGTTTCAAATTTTTGTTTCCCAAGCTTGCTCGGCTTGGGGATGGTAGCTGCACCTCCCCACAGGACAATGGAAAAAGACAGGGGTGGTAGCAGCATCCCCATCACCAAGGAGCATATAGGAGAAATCTTGGGAAACCCTTGGAAATCCCCAGAAATCCCTTTCCCTTGCAGGCCACAAACTGCTTCTCATTGCCCCACGGCACCCCTGGGACCTGGAAGGATGCAGCCAAAAGAAGCATCACCACGATCCTGCACCCCCGGGGGAAAAGCAGAGAAAATATGCTTGGTCCTGGCAACAGCAGGGAAATAAGAAGAGGGTGAGGAGGTGAACTAGCCCGTGGTGCAAAGGAAAAGCTGAATAAATCCCAGAAACCTGGATGGGGAAAGGCACGCCTATCCCAAGGACTTGCGCCTGGCACTATGGGCATAAATCGTAACTACTGGCACTGATCTGAAAGCAACAGAAATTGGCCCAAGAATGCCATTGTCTAGTTTTCCAGTGGGAATCCATTTTTGAAGGTGGCCATCCACCCTCAGAGCTGAGAAGCTCAATTAATTGAATAAACTCTTTGTTACAAATAATAATAATAAATTTTATTTTATTTTATTTTATTTTATTTTATTTTATTTTATTTTATTTTATTTTATTTTATGGGGTTTATGCCTATAATTATTCTCTGACTGGGAGGAGCAGAGCCCCCGGTGTACAGCTCCAGCTGCCACACTGGTGGGATTTTGGCTCTCGATGATGACTTTGCGCCATGCCCCAGCAAAGGGCATCATGGCCAGGGGACTCGCCACCCCCAAGGGATGGTGCCGAAACAGCCCCGAGGTGCCGCATCCCATCAACCAGCCTCCGGTGTGAGCACCCGCCATCCCGGCACCTCTGTGGAGAAGTGGCAGAGTTTATAACAGCCTCTTTGTGCCAAAAGGAGTTCATGTTTGCTTTGAAAAGCGAGGCAGGAGAAGCCCTGGAGGAGCTTTCCCGGTGGGTTTGGGATTGTCCGTCTGCAAGATGTTGACGTTAAAGCCATGGCCACTCCGCTTTTACAGGGCTGCCTCCTAAAAGGGGTGAAACCGGGTGCAACCCTTGATTTGCTCCCTGGCCACGGAGAGGTTGAGGCCAGCTGACTTTCTGCACACACCGGGACGGACGTGCCCCAACCTGGTGACACAGAGCTGGGACTCACGCCCTGTTTGACAGCGGGCAGTGGTGCTCCTTCCCATCCCTGGGAACCGATGATTCATTGACCCCAATTCAACCCTTCTGTATGCACCCCACCTTGCTGAGGTCTTCAGCACCCTCTTTATTTTCATTTATTTTCTTTTTTTCCTCCACACAGCCACCCTGTATGCCTTGCTTGTAACACCCAGAGGCACAAAATTACTCATCGCCTGCTTTCGTTTCATTTTTAGGTGCCTACAAGAGTTGAACCGTGCGTACAGCCACCAGACTAGAAAGCATTTCTCCCCGGGTGCCGCGCAGCCTCCGGAAAAGGGATGAGTCATTTGATGACCGACGGCTGGCGGGGACGGGGACGGGCTGCGACACGAGGTGAGGCTCCTGCAGACCTGGCGCCGCATGGGAATGAGACACCCAAGAACTTTTCTCGGCAGGAACAGCTATAAAATGACAGGTAGGGTGGACTTTATCTCCAACGGGGAGAAAAAAACCAAGCCAGGAGCTCCAGGGCAAGGCGAGGGCAGGGGTGTTGGCTCTGCAGCACTGGGGGCATTTCTGTAGGGCCAGATCCCGCATGCAAAGGGCTTGTGTCCACTTAGGAGGCAGGAGCATTGGGAAAAAATACCTTTTCTCATCGCTTGTCTGGCTGATAAAAGAAAAAGGCAGGTTTGTACTGTGTGGCCGAGCAGCGTGACTCTGCAGGGTATAAGGTTGCCCCAGGTCTTCTGCAAAGGCAATAAAAGCAACTTCGGTGGTGCCTCTGCATCCTCTCTGGCTTCAAGATGTCTCTCACTGTAACAGGCACCTTCTCCACCTGTGCATGTGCATTTCCCACTGAGTTGAGCAGAAGTTTGCAGGTGCTGAGGTTTTAACTTCAGACCTAGAGATTGGCTTGGCTTTCCTATAAAAAAGGGACTGCAGAATTCGCACTTCTTGACATGTTCCTGTGGCCCATTTGAGTTTTAGTCTGTCAATGCTATGGGATAGGGGAAAAAAAAAAAGTTCAGCTGTTATTCCTTGTTCTTTGGGGTAATGATGTTCAACATCACAGAAATCATCACGCTGTAGTGTCCTCTCCACCAAATTAACCCAAATTTCACACCAAAATAAAAGCAGATTGATTTCTGCAGCATGTGAAGGACCCTCTATGGTCATCATCTCTGGAGAAGCTCTGAGTCCTCAGCATCTGGGGAAACAGGTGGTGCTAAATGTAGTGAATAAATGTAAGTATTCTGGCTTCAGTGTTTTCCCTGCATAAAACAGCAAAAATTCCTGGTTTGCCAGAGCTCTGGCTAAAGTGAGACTGCAGATAAGCAGTTAATAGCGAGAACCAAGTTTTCTCCTTCACAGCTGTGACCATTAGGAGTTTTCAATGTTGCTTCATCCACACGTTTCCATCAGCTTCTTTTATACCTCTAAGCCCGCTGCTGAGCGAATGGCAGTATTGCCATCTACCGGGCAGCTGCCGATTCTCCCCGCCTCTCAGCTGGCCAGATTGCTCTTGGGCAATGCTTGTCCTCCAAGGTTGTCCTCTACTTGCCCAGAGGCACCATTTATGTCATGGAGATATTGTATAAAAAAAAATAAAATAAAATTTAGATGTCCCTCTTGGGTCTGGAGGAGAGGTGGCGATGTCCTGGGACTTGGCTGTATTTCCACGCCTGGCCTGGCACACACTTCCACAGCTGGAGGAAACCATCTCCAGAAGGTAAATGCCCAAAAAACCCCCTAGATGCACCTCCATTTTGGCCAGGGGAGCTGGACGAGGGACCAAAACGCCTGTGGCTGGATGTGCCCTGGCTCCGTTGCATTGGTAGGTCCGTGAAACCCAACAAAGGGGGAATATCTGTGATCAGTGGAGCTGAAATGTTTTGGCATGAGCGTGGAGGCTGTGAAGACTTTCAGGTCAGTCCTGAGTCAGGAGACTGAAAAGCTCAAGATGGTCTGGGGACCTGATTCCCCAGGGACCGCACGAACTACACACCAGGATAAAACGTTACAGGAGAACCCTGCCACCAGGACGAATAACATAAAAAGATCTCCCTCCAACATCAACCTGCTCCACTGAGATACCCTGCGTAGGAAACTATTATCTATTACGCTTCCCTGGAAATAAATACTTGGATTCTACTTTGGAGTAAACAGAGATGAGAACTTAATGGTCCTCAAGTACTTTTCATATTCAAAGCATCCCAAAGTGCTTTCTGGTAATTAAGGCTGAATAGCTGTCAGGAGGCAAGGGAGCCTGTTGCAGTCACACTCCCAAATGCCCACCATTTTTGCCTGCAAGTGAATGAGCAAGGGCATGGTTGGGTGAAGGAGTGATACAAATTTGACTAGAGATATTAGGGGTTAATCTGATAAAGGCTAGCAGCCCCAGGGTAGGATTTGGATGAAGAGATGTCCATAACCAGAACGTCTCTATTCAGCTGTGGTGTGATTGAGAGCCCCATCACTGAGCTTATCTCTGAGTGACTTTAAAGCTCCCCAGCTCTGTTGTGTTTTGGGCCGGTTGGAGATGATCAAGTGTATGAAGACATCCCCATGGGGCTGGTGGAGATGACAAGGGGCCTCAGGAGAGCTGTGCCCCTTTGAAGCAGCAGCAGGAGGAGATGGGATGTCCTCAGACATCCCTAATGGCACTGACCACTGTATTTGATCCCTGTACCCCCAAGCTGTGTTTCACAGCATCTACAGCCTTACCTCCCCCAAATAGCTCAGGGTGTTGTAGCCAGTCCTACACCTCACCGAAGTACCCTACACCTGGTGGGGCCAGCCCCACGAGATAAGGCTCCTGTTGCCACGGTCGTCTCCTTTTTCTGCTCCCCATAAGGACATGGGGAGCATCAGTTTTCCAAAATTTTCATTCCCTGGTTTAGCTGCATCCTCACCACCCAGATTTGGAGAAAAGGATGGGAACATTTTATGTGAGCATTATAGCACCGTGCCCAGCCGTGTGTTCCCAATACCATTGGATATTATATGGCTGTGACACCTAGTATTGTCACACAGTAAAACCTGCATGAAGCACAGCATTTTCCATAGGCTTCCTGTGATCTGCTCCTGGGATCACAGCTTTGCCTGGCAGCTCTGGGGAACAAGTAGCTTTAGCAAAGCTCTTGGATAGTGAGAGGTAAATGAAGCACAGGAGAAGCACATGCACCCTGTCCGCGTGCTGCCAGGCTATCGCCTTCCTCTTATCCTATGCAATAAATCACGGCTGAGCTGCACAAGCTGTTCCTGTCATCAAAACATGGAAAGAAATGCTCCTCTTGGCACCAGGGAGGTGATAATGACCCTGAATTAGAGCTGTACCTCTCCAGCACCTGATTCTCCTGCTCCTGCGGGTGCAGCCTGATGTTTCTCCTCCCGGCTGTTGCAGGAACCGGTCCAGGTCTTGCTTACGTGGAGGAAGGATTTAAAGGAGCAATGTCCAGCCTGGCTTTTGGAGCAGCTTGTGACAAGAGGTTTCTAGCACCCTATGGCCATGGCTGCCCCGTGGAGACCAGGGACACTTGCATGGCTGCGGGCAGAAGCAGGGAGAGCCCATCACCGCTGTCACGTCAGGGGATGAATCAGGGATGACCGTGGCATTTTGGGTTGTGCCGAGTTAAATTGCTAACATGGTCCTGGGAGTGCTTTTGGCCCCGGGAGCAGCAACGTTCCTGACAGTTCCCAGCTCTGCTCAGCCCAGGCCAGGGACGGAGGCTGATGTTTGGGACTCCGTGTGACATCCCCAAATCCCCACATGGCCCATGCACCGAGCACAGAGAGTTAGACCCCCAGCCCAGGCATCCGGCACTGCAAAACCACCAGGCACTGTAATACTGCACTTCTCGGCATCTGAGAGATTTTTGGAAGTGGTTTGAGGGGCTCCCTTTAAAAATCGCATTTCCCAAAGCCTTTGATCTGTGTCTTTTTAATTCCTTCTGAAACTCAAAGGGAAATGTTTGAGTATAGTCAGGCCAAGATCTCAGATGCCGGCGTGCTCCTGTCACTTGGCTCCTAAGTGAACTTTTAAGGGACATTACTCCACCACTGAGCCTAACAGACCTAGGCTCCTTCAGGAGAAGTGAAATATTTGAACTGGTTATTGCAGCAGAAATCACACACGCTGTCTTAAAAGGAGCAAGAACCATTCAGTAATATTAAAGTGCAGGAGAGCTGAGATTTGGGGGTTTTTTAACTTGTCAGAAGAGGAAATTTGCCAAACTACTGAGCACCCAGGAGACACTGTCAAGTGCAGTGCAATAAAGCAGAGAGCTAAAAATCCAGCTGGAACTCCACTCCTTTTACAAGGCTTAAAGAAAGCACCACTGGTTTCGTTTTCGTTTGTGCTTGCCGTAATAAGTAAGATTTATCTGTTTGCAAACCGGACCTCTGGATAAGGGCGGCGAAAAGCAGCTCCTGTGTGTCATTGCTTATCTGTGTGCCTGCAAGCAAACACGAAGGACAGAGTGCAAGGCTGCGCACATGCCGCTTTATCATTCTTGGCCCACAAAACTTCTTTAGCAGACGGTGATAACTGTATTGGATATTCCTTCGGTTTGTCAATGCCCTCTAGTGGCTTTGGGAGAGAAGAAATGTCCATTCCCAAAATAGAGAGGATTTTACAAAAATACTGCTATGCCCTAGGTGTGTGCAGGCTTTAGGAGAAATGGGACATAAATAGTTTAAAATGGGAAAAGAGCTAAATCAAAATCCTTCATTCATAAATGTTCATCTCATACACAGCAAAAAGGGGAGAGGGAAAGTTGTGGGATTCCCCATGTATTCCTAGAAGATGGTTATGTAGTTCATCAAAAGACAAATCTTGGTTTATTGTGCACGTACATCTCCCTCTCTTCCTCCTTCCCTCCCTTTACCAACCCTGCTGTGTGTCTAATAGGAATATGGCTTTTATTCGGAAGTTACACACTGCAGATAGGCTCATCCAGCTGGCTGGAGTATGGGCCCCTGCATGCCTAACAGCACACGGGATTGTTTTACACTGAATATATTGCTTCCTCAATAGAAAAACACCCTCCAGAAATGTCCTTTTCTATGCACTTAGTCTTAGAAAATGAATTCGAAAAAAGAATCATCCTGCACAGAGTTAATTTAAGAATGAGTTAGACAGATCGCGCTTTCTACAGGTTGAGTTTGCCAATACACTTGAAGCAGATGCTCTCTGTATGAACAGTGCTGTATTGAAGCTATTTGTTTAGGAATATAAAGAGAACCCAGTTCTGCAAGCAAAACCTCTGCTGGGTGCTGTTAGAATAGAATAGAATAGAATAGAATAGAATAGAATAGAATAGAATAGAATAGATTTTAGTTGGAAGGGACCTACAACGATGATCCAGTCCAACTGCCTGACCAATTCAGGGCTGACCAAGTTAAAGCATGTTATTAAGGGCACTGTTCAAATGCCTCTTAAACACTGACAGGCTCGAGGCATCGAACACCTCTCTAGGAAGCCCGGTCCAGGGTTTGACCACCCTCTCGGTAAAGAAATGCTTCCTAATATCCAGTCTAAACCTCCCCTGGCACAGCTTTGAACCATTCCCACATGTCTGTCATGAATGAGTGGTTTAGGCCGCACAAAGAATCACCATCAGGGGTATTGGCAAAAGTGATTTTAATAGAAGTTTGTAAAAATGTGACAACAGAATTCGATGGCAAGGTCCACTCTATTATTCACTAAAACATACAAAGAAAAATAGAATTAGAATCAAATCGGAATGATTTATACAGAGAGACCGGAGAAGCAAAGGGGTAAAGAGTAGGAAAGACCCTCCCACTGAGGTTTAGAATGGACTCCCTTGCTTTCTAAACTTCTCAAAGAGGAGTTTAGGTGCGGCTGAATCCAGACTTGGTCAACGGTTTGTGTCTAAAGGAAAAGAGAGGGTACAAGGAATAAAGAAATCCTCCCATTGAGTCATGAGGTTCGGAGTAGACCCCCTTGCTTTCCAAACTCCTTCTCAGAGAGAAGTATAGGTGCGACTAGGTCCAATCCTAGTCTCGGACTTGGACAACGGTTTATGTCTAGTGAAAGGAATACAGAGAGTAGGGAAGGCCCTCCCACTGAGTCATGAGCTTCAGAGTAGACCCCCCTTGTTTTCTAAACTCCTTCTCAGAGAGGAGTCTAGGTGTGGCTAGGTCCAATCTTAGTCTCAGATTTGGTCAACAGGTTTTATCTAAAGGATTATATGTATTTAGCAGTAATTTAAGGTTCATTCACAGTTTGAGGTGAATCATAAGATTTCAGCAACACTTAATCATGGATTAGTTTAACATTTGCAAAGTGAGTTAGTCACACCAATAGCTGGATTACAGATCGATTCACACATGCACGCGCACACATATATACACACACACAAAGGTATACCTCTTAAAAAATGCCCTCGAGTTCCATGAAAATACTCAGTTCCAATGTCTCAGCATTTCTCAGCGGGCCAGGGTTGAGCCTCAAGGAGGAGAGGGTTTTAGCCCAGGTCCCATCGCCAGCTCGGCGTGGTGCTCCGAAATTCACAAACTGGAGAGTCTGCGAAACTCTGAGAAGCGTCCTACTCCGGGAGATGCTGGTTGCAGCCCGCTGTGGTCCAGGGGAGCTCAAAGGGCCTTACTTGGGACCACTGTTCATAGGTTCATGAGATGATTGGCTTTAGTCATCAGTAAAACGATGAAATTTTGGTAACCATGGTGTCGTTCCACTTGGGTTATGATCCTGATAAGGAGTGCTCCAGGGCTGTCAGGGAATGACGGATCACCCCATTCTTCTTGCTCTCGTTACCCGCCTCGGCCAGGTAACAGGAGTGCCCGGTACAGTCAGTGCTGTTCCCTGCCTCAGCCATGCACGAGTTCCTGGTGCGGTCAAGGAACGCTTGACTGCCCAACTCGTTACACAAAGGCCAGGGCCTAGCTGGAAATTCTGAGACCGTAGAGTGGTCCAGGGGAAAGGGGGAAGGAATGCACCACCACAGCGTCCTACCACTGGATCGCAGGGAGAAGAGCTCAGCAGCTCCCTCTCCACTTCCCCTCCTCAGCAAGCTGTGGAGACCAATGAGGTCACCCCTTGGCCTCCTTTTCTCCAAACGAGACAAGCCCAAAGTCCTCAGCCGCTCCTCACAGGACATTCCTTCCAGCCCTTTCACCAGCTTTGTTGCCCTCCTCTGGATGCATTCAAGGACCTGAACATCCCTCTTAAACTGTGGGGCCCAGAACTGCACACAGCACTCAAGGTGAGGCCACACCAACGCTGAACACAGCGGGATAATCCCCTCTTTTGACCGGTTGGTTATACTGTGTTTGATGCACCCCAGGATGCAGTTTGCCCTCTTGGCTGCCAGGGCACACTGCTGGCTCCTGTTGAGCCTGCTGTCAACCAGCACCCCCAGATTCCTTTCTGCAGGGCTGCTTTCCAGCCACCCCTCTCCCAATTGAGACTTATGCCCAGCAGTGTCACACCATTGCTCTGCTCCCACCAACCTGCACCCCGAGCTGACCACCTTCAACGCTGGTGGGGTTATCTCTGAGGAATCCCTCAGTGAGAAAAATGCATCATCACAGTCATTTTCTGCAGGGTGGGTTTGGTGCCAAAATGACAGCCCTGAAGAGCCATGCTCGCTGCCCACAGCCCAGCCTCAAGTTACGGACACCGTCATCGGCTTATATTGTCATTACAGGCTGTAGCATTACCTGGAGCCTCCTCCTCTGCTGACTGGGTCTGAGCCCGTGCCTAAGGTTGAGCAAACACAGCAACAGGTCACTGGTTGGAATCACTGATACTTTATTATACTCTTAGCGAAATCTTGCTGTTAATAGCCCAAAGAGGTGTAGAAGGGATGAGAGGATGTTTAATGAGCAGAGATACTTTGTTTTAGCTCTTCTTATATTCATGCACCACTCGATCCTTCTCTAGAAACCCCCG
The DNA here is from genome assembly GCF_030936135.1 of Gavia stellata. Taxonomy (NCBI): domain Eukaryota; kingdom Metazoa; phylum Chordata; class Aves; order Gaviiformes; family Gaviidae; genus Gavia; species Gavia stellata. The sequence goes on from NC_082599.1 coordinate 6,398,883, forward strand.
TTATTCATTGTAGTCTGGAAAATAAAAAAGAGCTGAATTCAGTAGAGAGCCAGAATAATGCATGTCTCCATCCCGTGTAAGAGCTCTGAAGAAGGGCTTGTTCCCAGCTGGGCCAGGTGACTGCTCTAACAAGCTGTTCCCACCCAGAAAGGTTTATGAACTGCAGTAGCCTCCCTCTTCCTTGCAGTGATTTAAAATACCTCTCCCCACCTTTCTTCCCAGCAGGCTGCAGGGTTTACAGCATCATTTCCACAAAACCACCCCCTGCACCTGGGAAACAGCTGCTCCTCGTGCCAGACATTATTTCTGGGAGCAAAGAGCTTGTTGCTCATTCCGAAATGTGAAGCTGTGAGTGCGTAGTGCAGCACTGCAGGACTTGCATTGGTAGAGATGCTTTATGTTTGCTGCATTTCCCATTCACCGGTCAGCTAATTCCTTCAGTGGTTTCCTGCAGTAAGGTTTTGTCTGAGTGAATGGTGAGGATCATTTTTTGGACACAGAGCCCAGCTCCTGCCTGGCTTGAATTTTGTCTGTGGTCCTCAGCAGAGCATTTCAGCTCCAAGACAGCAGCTCCTTCCTTACAATTGTTTGACTACACCAAAAGTAGCACCAAATATCCTGCTTTTAGACCTCCCCAGATCTCCCGTTTCAACTCCTTATGGTTTAATAAACAAAAGAGTCCAGTTCTTCTGGCACTCCCTTGCCTTCATGGGAGATGCATCAAGTCACTTTGCAGGCACTAAGCAACTTACGCTGTAGATCCAGTCCACGTAGGCCGACACACGTGTGAAGACTGTTGGCTTCTTGTAGGTGTTACAGTAAGGAACGAGCCCAAAACTGACAATCCCGTAGACTTGCCAGCGATTGTCTTTGTAGCAGTTGAGAGGGCCCCCAGAGTCCCCCTAGATCAGAGGAAGGAGAGGAACATATTAAGCCAAATTATCCAAGCAATTTAAGAATGACTGGATAGGATTAAGGCGCACCAGTTAGCTAATCACTGTCCTGAACACGAAAATAAAAATTTGTGCCTCTTTCTTTGCAAAGGGCTGACTGCTCCCCAGCAGCATGGGAGCAGACACTGCCCAGCACCTCCCAAGATGTTGCAAAGATCAGACCCACTATTTATTTCTCAGTCTACGTGCACATACACACCCCCCTATAAACAGAAACACATGCCAGGAAGGGATGAAACCCTAAATTCCCATCACCATTGCAAAAGTAGTGACTGTAAGCGAATGGTCTGGGGCACATTGCCTCACACGCAATCCTTCCCAGCAAGGTCCAGCTGCACAGCATCTCTGTTAAAAAATCAGTGCACTCTCCAACTACAAGGAACCAGGTAGAAGGGAAATGCTGGTCCCCGTGTTCTTTGCAAACAAGTATATTCAAAGGGTCCTGGGAAGTTAAGGTGGTGAAACAGAAAGCAACTCGAGTTAAAATATATGAGAAGATAAAGGCTCTTGCTTGGCTCAGAACCTGGTTTGTAAGAAGGTTCTGCCATAATTAAACCACACCAAAAATACACTAAATATCTACAGACCTATAATTATACTCTACATATAATTGCACTACATATAATTCTATAACCTGTTTTGTTCCTATATTATATTCATATATTTGACATAATCAAATATGTTATGTATTTGTCCATCATTTTTTTAAGGGCTCTAAATGGTTGCTTTCACCAGAAGCCACCTCTGTAGTGAAGGGACTACAGGCAAAGGTAACAGGTATCCCCTGCCTTCAGACACCAAACCTCCTTGCCTTGATGCTGGGGCCATCTGGAGCTCCTGGGGTAAACAGGACCTCACAGCATCTTCCTTTCCCACCTAACCTGGGCCAGATGGTGCAACCTGGACATAGGCAAAGCTTGCAGCAACCTCAGCTGTCCATGTAAGTAGAGCGGGTGGGGAGGAGAAGGGTGACAAGCAGGGCGAAAGCATGGGGGAGCACTGCCTGGTCCAGGGTGCAACATGACAGCAACGTTGGAGGAGTGTGAGACTTCCCCACGGCTTCATCCTTTGGATGAGGGCAGAGGGACTGCCAAAGTCTCAACCCATTCCCCAGCATCTGGTTAACAGGACATGCTGCTAGAAGAAAGGGCAAATCTCCCCTCCAAAATCAGAGGGAAGAGATGCACCCTGAGGATTTGGAGGTTTCATTCTGCTGGCTGCTCTGTGGGGAGATGGAGGAATGTGGAGCAGTCTGGTTTCGAAGATACTCAGCAGAAAGCAGCAAAAGGGCCAGGATTTGCAGGAGAGCTACTGCAGGTGGAGAAATGGCAAAACCAGGTCCCAACTGAAGGAACAGCAATGGTTACCAACTGAAAGAACAGCAAGGTCAGATAGGAAGGAAAAAGAAAGAGGGGAGCTTGAAAATCCTCTGAAAAGAACAGATCTTACACTGCATCCGGACCTCACGCCGTCTCCACCTGCACAGATCATAGTGGCTTTTATTTGAGATCCCCACCAGTCATTCTGGGAGCAGATCTTATGGTCAACCACCGGCAACATCACCTCCTGCAGTCTGTCCGGGCTGCTGCCATCCACTAGCAGAGAAAGGGTGAGATTTTGGTCCAGGAGCTCCAGTGGTTGAGAAAGGAAGCCTGCACCCTGCCTCAGGCAGCCTTACCTGCATGGTGGTCCCTCTGAAACCAGGAGGGACCCTCAACACTTCTCCTTCCCCCTTACTTACCACTAACCACCCCCCATCCGGTAATATAGCAGGGATAGTCATTGGGCAAAATTTCTCCTTCAGGTGGAAGCACTCCCATCTCAACGAACCCATTGTCATAGGCAGGAGAATCAAGGCGCAGCAGGGCAATGTCATAGCTGAAACGGGATACAGGTAGAAGACTCTTTACTGAAAATCCCAAATTAGTCATAAAGCAGATGTTGTCGCTCACATTTCATCGCTCATACAGGTCTCTAGCCTCTGGCATGATGATAGACAAGCACCTTGCAAACATCATTAATTAATCCTTATAGCTATTACAGGCGACAGGAAAATAAGAGCAATTAAGAGAGAAGAGGCCATGATATAGACTCATAAAGGGCTAACAGCCCCTAAAAAACTCCCACTCCTTTGGAGGCCCCCAACCTCAGAGTGAATTTCAGTGGACCCTGGGTGGACAGGCATGCCTCTGAGCGGGGATTTAAGACAGTCCCTCGGCACTTCCCCGCTGGCTTCCCTTCATCAGATGCAAACAGTGGTGTGACTGCTGGCAAGCCCCTGAATCTGCCATACATCCTGGATTCCTCTGTGAGGCCCTAGCTTTCCCCCGTCTTGGGCAAAACAGGACTGAGATCATCCACATAGACACCGTGTAACAACTCCAAGAGAGGAGGTAATTTGGGAAATCTCCATTGAGTCATCTTCCAGTGCTTCCCACAAATCCAACCTCACTGGGAACTGGACTGAATATACACATAAACGCTAGCAGGACAGGGTGCTAAGTACCATTCAGCCACCTGATGATATTCAAAATAATTACCCATTGGCAATGTTGTAGGGATCCCAGCCATCATGAATGAAGACTCTATCAACATCAACATAGTACTCAGTGCCATCCACCTCCAAGAGATTGTGCTCACCCAGAGCCACTCGGTAGGTTGCTCCTGGGGGCCTGAAAACAAATCACAGAATAATTAATGTAAGAACTACTCCCCACCGCTAGCTTTGCACTGTAATTCCTGCACCACTGAGACCTTCCACCAATGTAATCATTTCTACAGCACCTTCCACCAGAGGATTTTCAATGGACCGTACCTAAATGATCTTATGAATTAAGCAAATGCTGCCTGCAGTTTGCTGGTGAAGCAAGTGAAGGTGCAGCATCTGCTAATACAGTGCTGAGCTCGGTCTTGAGCGAGAACATTCATTTTGCATCTCTGCATCTATCTGAAACAGAGTGTGAAGGATCAGCTTGTTACACTTTATTGTACGTACATTCACTAAAGTCATGAGTAATTAAAGAAGAGTGTTCACTTGTTGGTGTCACGCTGTATGGTTTAGGCAGTGCATGTTAGACGTGCTGCAGAGCAAATTGTACAACATGGCCCGGGAGCTACAAAACATGCCTTTCATTCAATCTTTCCATCTCTGTTCAGGTTTCTCAGGATGCAAACCCATTCAAAATGCTCGCATTTATGCAAATGCACCTCCTTTTATGCAAGCCAGCAATCAGCTTGATTTTCACTCCCAGGAATTCAGCAATTAAAGCATAAAATCAAGGTTAAAGCAAACGGTTTTCCAGTTCCCTTGATTAAATGTGCAGCGAGATGTCCAACTACAAAAGCAACAGCACCAGTGGGGAGCTCAGAGGGTGAGAAGGGTCCGGCTCCCATCTGCAGCAAGAATGAGGAGCAGAACAAGAGTTTTAGTACTTTTTATCCTACTCACGTGCTGAGGCAATGGGCTGCGGTCATGACCCATTTGCTGCTGATAAGGGTTCCACCGCAGATGTGAGAGTAGTACCCTGGGTAGTCATCATAGGCAATCTGAAGCGAAACCTGGATCAAACGACAAGATATTTTACACCCAAGCCATGCCATGCCTCTGCAGAAACAGTGCGTGTGTCTTTGGACATTGGAAGCTGTCCTTTTCTCACTGTTTTTTCAAGTATAAGGCTTTTTTCAAGTATAAGACAGAATTATTACCTGCCATTTCCAGCTGTTTGGTTGAGCCTCATGGCCTCCAATTACTCGCCCTGTCAGCTCATCCTTCTGAAGAGCATCCCTTAGGGGACTTCCAGAGATTGCCCCTAACCACAGAAGAGAAGGAGTGCAATTTGTCATGTGGGTTCCTAATGAGCAATCAGTCATTGCTCTGCCAGCGACAAACTTGTGCTGCGCAGGGCAGCCAGCGAAGCAAGTCTGAAAGATCAAGTGATTGAGACTTGCACGTGGTGGCACTGTGATCGCTCTCCATCCTGCAGGCTGTGTTTAAAGCTTCCGTGGTTGAAAAATACCATAAAGAGGCTTCAAGATGCAAAACTCTCATATAAATTGATTTCTGTTTCCCATAGTCCCTACAACCCCACCATAACCGCCAGGTGGTTGTGCACCAACCTAAATCCCCTTTTTTGAGGGCTGTAGGTTTCCCCTCCCCTCCCTCAGAGCACCACCAGATCTTTCTCATGGAGATCTTGTTCCCTCAATAGAGGAAAACTCTTCCAGCCAAATTAATTGTGTCTGCACTAGGCTTTGCCCTAGCACAATAACTGCAGAGAAAAAATTTATATGCTCTAATCTGCACTGCTTAGAGGTTGAGAGGTTTTCCCTTCCCCAGCTCAAATACTTCAATCGCAACTTACTCAGGCAACTAAGAAGAACCAGATACTGAAGCATCGTTAATGAAGTAGTAGCATTTCTCCAAGAAAAATTCTTTTTATACCAAAATATCTGATAAGAAGCTGTGTCTAAATTTGTGATTAATACCATTTATCTATACTCATAACTCATTAAACTGATCAAAAATATTCTCTGTGTGGAAGAAAAGGGGGAGCAGCGACCTGTTCAAGGTAGAGCCCAAGGTTACACAAACACCTCCACACTGCATAGTTCCCACAGGGCCATGAAGCAGAAAAAAACCCTGATAAATTTGGAGAGCTCTCAGATCAAGTAAAAAACAAAACAATCCAAACCCAAGCTCAACAAGCCAACGCTTCAGACTAGTAATTGTTGATGCACATGTTGTATTCATAGAATCATAGAACCATAGACTCATTTAGGTTGGAAAAGACCCTTCAGATCATTGAGTCCAACCATAAACCTAACACTGCCAAGTCCACCACTAAACCATGTCCCTAAATGCCACATCTACACATCTTTTAAATACCTTCAGGGATGATGACTTAACCACCTCCCTGGGCAGCCTGTTCCAGTTCTTGATAACTCTTTTAGTGAAGAAATTTTTCCTAATATCCAATCTAAACCTCCCCTGGCGCAACTTGAGGCCATTTCCTCTTGTCCTATTGCTTGTTACTTGGGAGAAGAGACTGACATCCCCCTTGCTACAACCTCCTTTTAGCAAGCGATAATTCCCTTGTTAGAAATGTATCTGTCAGTCCAGCTGCCTGCTACTCCATGTAATGTGAACTGGTCTTTGTCAACTAGATAAAAAAAGTGAAAGCAAACAGGGAGAAGCACTGAAAGTGGTTCAACTTTGGCTGAACATGTTAAACCAATCTTTTCTGGACATGCTGATCCTTTTTTAGGATCCTTTTCTGCTCCCCCTTGCCTGATGAATGAGTTTTCCTCTGTCTGCCCCAAAATGCTGGCTCTCAGTGGCAGGAGGGGAGGTAGGGAGCTGGGCTATGGGCAGAGGGAATAAAAGGGAATGGTGCAGCTGGCGAAGACATGTGCTGTGTCTGAGGAATGGAAAAGGTCCCAGAATCACAGAATGGTTGAGGTTGGAAGGGACCTCTGGAGGTCACCTGGTCCAGCCCCCCTGTTCAAGCAGGGCTACCTAAAGCTGGTTGCCCAGGACCATCTGCAGATGGCTTTTGAGTATCTCCAAGGATGGAGACTCCACAACCTCCCTGGGCAACCTGTGCCAGTGCTCGGTCACCCTCACAGTAGAAAAGTGTTTCCTGATCTTCAGAGGGAACCTCCATTGTTTCAATTTGTGCCCATGGCCTCTGGTCCTGTCACTGGGTACCACTGAAAAGGGCCTGACTCTTTTTCACACCCTCCCTTCTGGTATTTATATACATTGATGAGATCCCCCCTGAGCCTTCTCTGCTCCAGGGTGAACAGTCCCAGCTCTCTCAGCCTCTCCTCATGGGAGAGGTGCTCCAGTCCCTTCATCATCTCTGTGGTCCTTTGCTGGACTCTCTCCAGTATGTCCATGTCTCTCTTGTATTGGGGAGCCCAGAACTGGACCCAGTACTCCAGGTGTGTCTCCACCAGTGCTGAGCAGAGGGGAAGGATCACCTCCCTTGATCTACTGGCCATGCTTTGCTTAATGCAGCCCATGATACCATTTGCTGCCTTTGCCACAAAGGCATGCTGCTGGCTCATATTCAACTTGGTGTCCACCAGGACCCCCAGATCCTCTTCTGCCACGCTGCTTTCCAGCAGCTTGGGACAGGCAGTAGGTAGGGAAGGCACCAGGCAATATTGCCAGGACCTGCATCCCATCTTTGACAGTGGCCTTCATGTAGCACTTCATAAGAAAATGTAGAAGCCTTTGCAATGGACAACCTTGTTCTAGGGTGAAATATGTTTTTCCTTTTTATATCCCCGTTAACTGCAGTCCCCTAACCATTTTATACTTGTGGAGCATGATGATTTATATCCCTTTAATGGTTTAAGGCATCTATCTAGGAGCATAGCAGATGCACAGGTTCTTCAGTTAAATGTAAAATACAGCCCTGCTTTACATATCTAGTGAGGAAGAAAACAAGAAATGCCTGTAGCTGGTGAAAACCCAGAGACTTGTTTCCACGATCAGAGGAAATCCCGTTGGGACACAGGCCACTAACGGGTGGCCAGTAAAGGTCACTTTGAACTTTAACTGCAGCCAGAGACCAGCTGACACGTAAAAAAGGGATAATTAAGGAAATGAACTGGAGAAGATAGCAAGGTTCATCCACCCAGGTATGCTGATGGGATCCACTGTCCATGGACAAGCACCTTTTCCATATCATCCCAACAGTCCTCTTCAACAAATCCTTTCTATTTTGTTGGAAGCCATAAAAAGTTCAGTGTGATATTTCAGCACTGAGGCCGTCTTTAAGTCATTGAACACTTTTTCCCCCTTACATCATAGATCATTTTTAGCTTCCAGTTAGTTTTGGCTAGGAGGTCAGAAAGCAGCCTCCTAGCCAAACAGTCTTTTCACTCACTTTCACTACATTCATCATCCCTGTTAGACCTGGCAAACTCACTCATTTTCTATTGCTAATTTATTTTTCCAAAGACTTTATGTGTTCCCTACATACAATTTTGTTGAAGAACATTGTTGTCTGTTTATTCTCCTTTTGGACATCATGCCATTTAGTTTGAGTAATTGTTTGTCCATAATCTGTACTCTACAGCAATGAGCATGGTATCATACTCATTTTGCAGCCGAGTGGCTTTGATATTGGGCTGTGTTGTAATGCCCGAAGGAGAAATAAATTACACTGAGGATGATGAATTACAGCTGTTTTCATAATTCTTCCACTTCAGACATTGTTGTAGCGTAGAGCTCTTGAGGGACTGTCTGTGTTTTGCTCTGGGCTCTACACATATGGTTTGTGGAAGAGGTGAACCTACGGGATGTATGTGAATGGAGAGTGGGGAATTCGAGCGTTGGGACTGGGAAGCTGTTCCACATACAAGCACTTGCCAGAGTAAAAAAACTTGAATTTATGAGTTAGGGCTTTAATTGTAAGGGAAAGAAATGAAAAAACATGGAGATTGGCATTAACGGCAATGAGAAGGCTGATTAGTTTTTCATGTCGCAGCATTACCATGGAGCTCCAGTTGTGAAGCTTGGCTTGAGATGCCGAAATCTAGAGCTGTCATCCAAAACACACGATCTCACCTACTGCTAAATCTCAGAGGCCCATAACCCTCCAGGGGCTATGAAAACTGTTTCAGAACATACACAGTCCGGGAATTGGAGTCCAGGACTCTTCCTCTCTGAAGGACCATCTCCAGCCGGAGCCGTCTCAGGGTTTCCTCACAAATGTAGGCAAAAATGAATTTCTGTGCTCCAAGTCTTTACCAGTAAACAAAATGGGATATCTTTCACATCACAAAGCCAACTCAAGTGGCCCTGTTTGTGTCCATGTGGCGAAACTCTGTTATACTCTAAAACAGAGAGGTCTTACCCATGCTGCCTAGGGAGTATGGTCTCTCGTCCATACTAACTTTCCAAACCATGCGTAAGAGTTGCTATGGGAAGCATGGGCTGGTGCAAACCAGAGTTATGCTAGACTGTGCTAACATTTAACTGTACAGAAAAAGCAGGACAATGTTTGAGTTGGTGCTCTAGCACTGTTAAGTTAATTAGTGATCTAGCACTGTTTAGTTAATTAGTATATAGCCTTTTTGTTCTTGTTCTCAGAGCATCAGCATTAAATATCTGGATGACAGCAGCATTTTCTGGGTGAGTAGATTATTTTCAGAGTGATGGGAAGAATAAGGGAGGTTGTGAGGGGTAGGATAGATGGTGGGGAAAGATTCCAGGACTGTACAAGCAAATAAGGAGATTTGGGTGGACTTGATGAGATCCACTAGGAGATACTGAGCACAAAGTTGAGGGTATAGTCATCTTTCAGGGAGGCCCTAAGGCACAAATTGACTTTCAGACATTGGGAGGGTTTATTGTGCATGTTTATTGTGCAGCTTAATGTTTGCTCTGCTCTTACATGCTTTTCCTAAGCATCTGCTATCACCCACTGTCACTAGGATATTGGCTAGATGGATCTTTGGCATGACAGAGTTCAGCCCTACATCTATATTTATTTATTGACTATGTTTCTAGAAACAATAGCCTCAGATTTATTTTTGCAGTGCAAACGCCAAGGTTTCCTTTCTTCTTTATAGCAGCAATTCAACATCATAACATCTCTATTCAGGATAGTATTAAGCACACTGTTAACTTAAGTACGTGCTAATGTAAAGCACATGCTCCTCTTCTTAGCAGAGATGGTTTTAAACGTATTAAGCAGGACTAGAGAAGATGCCTTCCAATGCACACAGAGTATTTAAGTTTTCATTATTTTTTTATCTATATTCCTTCTCTTCCATAACTGAGTTTGAGTTGATCAACACGCTAATAAACCCTTAAATATTCCTAGCTTATCATCATTTGGCAACAGTTTAGGACAACATGAGTGGAAACCCTCTTACTAAAGTAAAAAAGTCTATGGATACACTACCCTGAAGACTGACAAACCCTTGATCTAATGTACAGTTCTTAATAAATATACTACAGTGGCCTTAATCATCAATTAATGAGGATAAAGGAACAAATTACTTCACTTTTGCCTCCTCTTTCTATTGCTACAGGATGAAGCCTTTATTTCAGTATGAGTACTGTTGAGCTGTAAAAAGGGATGCATGATACAAAATGGCTAATTTGTCAGACCACACCATTAAACTCTGTATCTGGAAGCATATCTTTAAAGGTTCATCTAAAATATATCCGACTCAAAAGAAATTCTTAGCAAGAAGGAAACATAAAATCAGCAAGTTAGAAAACTTTACATTTCAACCCTGGAAATCGTAAAATGACATGAGGTAATGCCTGCATATTCACTTCAATGATAAAAATGTTTATCAGATTTAAGGTCAGTCTCATAAAATACATGCACTTAACCCATATTTACTGATGTTTCACATGATGATGTTTGATGGAAAGGGCAAGTGACTAAGTAACACTAGAGTCAGTATACACTGTGATGTACACACACATGAAAAATGCTAACTGATAAATTTTTTAGGTGTCTGAGATGCAGGCAAGTTATAATGCACACATAAACTCTACTCTGCAAGCGGTTTTTAAAAAAGTTTGATATACAGACTGTTGAGGGTATGTGGAATGTGAGACCATCTGCTTCATTAAAGTTATAAGATTGAGGACCTTTTCAGTTCAGAGGGGATAACAAGTAAAAGGGAAAGGGATAAACAAAACACAGAGACACAAACCTGGTAGACAAGGGATAACTAAGATGATGACGAAGACCAAAAGTCTCCAGTTGGTAACTGATGAACCATCAAGGAACTACAGGCAGAGCTGTGGAGAGAGCTAACCTGGATGATGCTACTGATAGGAAGGGAAAAAGAAGATGAACTTGTGGATTTGGGGTGTTCAAGGGGTTGTGCAGGACAAGCAAGCTGGACTAGCTGGCAAGTAGGAGATCATATAGCAGGTACGTGGGCCCAGTGTTCCCACTGAGGGCACATCAGACTGAGCTCCAGCAGCTGGGCAGGAGAAACCTCGGGTGCTGGAGGCTGCTGGAGATGGCAGGTCTTCTAATGTCCTTAACATAGACTCCTGTATATGACAAATTTACTGGTTTTAGTTAGAAACTTTCTACACCACCCGGGCAGGTAAAGGATGTTTAAAATAGATAAATCCAATTTACTGTCACTTTAGTGTTCTTTCAGTCTGAGCAAATAATATAAGTGGCTGCAAGAGAGAGGGTCTGATATTCACTTTTAAATTGAATCATCTTTATAATACAGCTATGATAAATGCCATGTCCCCTGTTGGTGAACCTAAAGCTCTCCCTTGCTGAACACACACAGACTTTAGTGTTCATGTCTGAGTCATTCTTTTCTTAAACAGTTATCTTCCCATGTGATTCTTCAAAAAAGGAAATCTTTAATTTTATGTTAATTAAAAAGTTTAAAATACATATTTACTCAATACTTTTTTTTAATTTATAGTGTTTACTGACATCTCTAGTAGCTAAACATTTTATATTAAGATCCTATTTTTAGGGTTTAATTGCTGCTTATGCCTTTTCTAAAATCTTCATGAATCTTTGGATAATTTGGAGAGAGCATCAAAACCTAGTTAAAAAAAAGAAACTGTTAATAATAAATTAAAAGCTATTTTTCTCATGATACAATTCAAAGTTTTGCAAATAAGTTACATCATGACAAACTTCTGTCACCTCTACATATTTCTTAACCTTTAGGTAACTGAAAGCAAGTTTGAAACCTTCAAGAGATACAGAAAAAATAGTGGTTTACCACCTGTATAGCTTCTTGAGGTTAATCTGAGATTAAAACAGCACTTCGGACTTGATAACACAACAGATTTAGAGTGAAAATAGGATATCCCAGAAAACATTAAGATAATGAATATGTGACCCATGGTAGAATTTGTTTCTATCTGGACATCTTACTTGGATTAATGTGTATGTTGTGTTAGCAAACCCCAAAAAAAGAAGGCTTCAAGGAAAAATTTTTGCTAGGTAATAAGGCCTTATGCACCATGGATCCTGGTCCAGTTTGCAAGTAAGGTGCCAAATGCTGGGTGGGCTCACACTACCCAGGGCTGGGAAATGAGGGCTAACGTGCTCGCAGCCATTGCAGTCCCGGGAAAGGAGCCTGTCACGTTGCTGTGCTTTTCAGAGCCCAGATGCTGACACGGGTCCTGGGGATCACAGTGTACTGCTTCAGTACACATTTTATTTGGAGAGTAAACCAGTACATAAGGACCAATGAACTGGGAGATGAGTAACACAACTAATACCCCATTTTTTTTCTAACTCTTCAGCATCTGACAACATCCAGTTTACTTTTGCTAATTGTTTTAGTTGAATTCTGGCCTTGGTGATCTGTTTTAAGTATCACATGGGGTTGAGCCATTGCCAAAATACTTTGAATGCTTTCCTTCTAAAAAAAAATAAATCACAGGAATTACAGCGATCTCCCTTCATATGGTAGTGATCATATCATATCTAGCACTGTTGTATTACAAAAAGCTAATGCAAAACCAAACAGGTTGTTAACAGATTGTGAAATAAACCTCAGTACTTCCATTTATAGTAAACACCCAATATAGCATTAAAACCCACTGAATATATGCCTGCACTTTTATCTTTTTGTCTTGCACCTGAATTCCTACAGACAGGTTTTTAGGATCTCATAATATAGAGGAATTTATATGTGAAATCTTTATTTTAGGGCAACATATTATTGACAAACTAGATATATGGATCAAAAGATCTTATAATTAAAACACCTGTAGAAGTTTTTCAGCTTGTCTGAACATTGAGCACAGAGGATACAAAAGGAAAACCATCTCCCATGCTACAGGCAAAGACAGAACTTCTAGAAATAACCTTTTACAACTGGGTGCTGTCAGTGTGACAACATGTTTCCTCAGCGCAGTATGAAGAGTTTGGATGAGTCAACTCTTAATTATTCAAAACACTGCTAATCAGATCAAGGTCAAAGGGCTCCTTTAAGTAGCAAAACATGTTACCCGCTTTAATACGTTTAATAATTGATGATTAGTTTTGAGTATTCATATAGCTCTATTAAAATCATTAAGTATACATATTCATGCAGGGGAAGCATGTAATTAAATATTTTGCTGGATCAGGACCAGAGTGTTCAGCTAGTTGTAGTTTCACACTGCTATTTCATAGAATCATAGAACCATAGACTCATTTAGGTTGGAAAAGACCCTTCAGATCATTGAGTCCAACCATAAACCTAACACTGCCAAGTCCACCACTAAACCATGTCCCTAAATGCCACATCTACACATCTTTTAAATACCTCCAGGGATGGTGACTTAACCACCTCCCTGGGCAGCCTGTTCCAGTTCTTGATAACTCTTTTAGTGAAGAAATTTTTCCTAATATCCAATCTAAACCTCCCCTGGTGCAACTTGAGGCCATTTCTTCTTGTCCTATTGCTTGTTATTTGGGAGAAGAGACTGACATCCCCCTTGCTACAACCTCCTTTCAGGTAGTTGCAGCAAGCGATAAGATCTCCCCTCAGCCTCCTTTTCTCCAGGCTAAACAACCCCAGATCCCTCAGGTGCTCCTCACAGGTCTTGTGCTCCAGACCCCTCACCAGCTTCGTCGCCCTTCTCTGGACACGCTCCAGCACCTCAATGTCCTTCTTGTAGTGAGGGGCCCAAAACCGAACACAGTATTCGAGGTGCGGTATCAATATTTCCCAGTATTACATAGAATCACAGAATCATTAAGGTTGGAAAAGACCTGTAATATCATCAAGTCCAACCATCAACCCAACACCACCATGCCCACTAAACCATGTCCCGCAGTGCCACATCTACACATTGATTTGACTATATTGAAAATCTTGGGAAAGGAGCAAAATGTCACTAATTCAAATTACTTATGCACATCACAGAACTAAAAGAGTAAGTCTTGAGGAATAATGTCCTATTTATTTACTATTAACAGCATAGTAGCTTGATCTTGCCTCCAGATTCTGCAGAACATTCAGTACATAATTCAATCTCTTGTTTGAGTTTTTTAAGTAACTGTTGTGCTAGTAAACAATTTACTGAAATCCAGTTTTCATAACTCTTAAGAGTTATGGGTGTGATTTTCTACATGCAAATAAACTATACACTTCAGTAAAAATTAGTCTATGATGCTTTATAAATACTGGTACTCCTAACTCCACTGAAATCAATGAAAAAGTTTAGTATTAATGACATCAGAATCTCACCCAGTATGTTTACTAGAAAAGTTCACTTTGACCTTATGTAAAGAGGAAAAAGTACAAGATAAATAACCTGCATTCTGTCATTTTTAGTCCTTACTCAACATGGAAAAAAGTAGTAAACACATTCATATAGAAATATTTTAATATGGTTATTAAATTAATTTCAATGCTTTTAGTTTAAAGTTAAGAAGAAAATGCTATTCATTATGGAGAAAAAACAGGTAAAAAAGCAAAGCAGGAGCCTATTAGCAATTTATAGCAGGAAGGAATGTGTATGAAAACATCTTAAGAATTCTTACCTCATATTTTGCCAATTCTACAACTACACTGAGGGCATTTTCTACATTGTGTATGCCTGTAGCAGCCATTAAACAGTAGTTCCATAACATCTTTAGCTGATTTTGGCCCTTGTGCGAACAAGGACAAAACACCTTTAATAATTTTTCTGCTGTTCTTACACCCTGTTGCACAGCTTCCTTCTTCTCATCTTAATTACTGTAACATTAAATTCTATATGGCATTTCCTAGTTTATCAAATAGTGACTAATATAAAGCAATATGCACCTTTGTCTATAAATTCTAACTATCCCATATGTAAACAGAGTGGTTATATATTTGTTTTTCTAAGTATCTCATAAATCACGCTGTTTCCCAGACCAGAAATAAATCACCTTAAACTGCTACTATTTGCATACCTGTTCTATAGTCAGTGTCATCCTATTCTAGGTTTCACGTGCATGGCTGTTTTCAGAAGGGCTACATTTTCCTTTAGTTTTAAAATGAAAAGACATTTAAAAAGAATGGTTAGACATTAATATTCTATTTCTAGGTGTGTTGTTGGTATGTACATTCATGCTTTTGCTGTACATAAATTCATGCACTCGAGACTGACAATTTTTATCTCACTTGTATGCACGGGGGATACATGTAAGCTACCCCTCCTCTATTTTCCCTCATTTCTTCTTTCTCATGTCACTCGTGCTGGTGTAATAAGAAAGGCATACACTCTGCAATACCTGTTTCTCTCAACATCAGAATTTCTGGAAAAATACTTATGGCCTCAAAGCAAGAGATGTAGGAATATACATACAAAAACATATCTCAAAGAATAGATTTTCAGCTGATTTCAGGAAACAGCATAAACAGCAGAAAAAGCCTGAGTGCCTCCACTTGTGCATGCTGAGATGGCGGCTAAGTATTCATGACTGACTGGTGAAGATGACCATCTAGTTTAGCTTCAGTTAACCATGTTCGCAGTGCCTAGTATTTCAGCCAAACCGACAAATGACAGCAGTTGCTGAGTGTTGTGCACTCGGATGTACAGCGGAGCAATTTTTGACACTGAGGATCAGAATTTCTCTTGTTGAGAAGTTGCAGGTGTGCTGTCATACAGAAGGACAACCTGCACAAGCACCGTTAAACAGGGACAGCAGAGCCTGGGATGGTGATTCTGGCCTGAAACAACTACAAGAAGATGTGGAAGGAAGGGCAAGGCTCTTGGACTCACTGGATACCCTCAAAACAGAAGTAGGTCCTTGGCCAAGAGTAGGATCAGCTGAAACTCTACTGGCAAACTCCTCTTGGCAAGGGTCCTGAGTGCACCAGCAGGTGCTGCAACCCCGTCCTCACACCCCCCGCGTGTTCAGCTGCCTGTGTTCAGGGTCAGCTTTGATATACTGGGGCTGCAACCTTGGATCAGACTTCTGTGGAAACTGCTATGTCATGAGAAAATGCTGAACGAGAAAAATAAAACAACTGAGAAGCCTCATTTGGGGCCGTACCCATTGGGCCGGCTGCTCAGGTCCTTGCTCTTGGTCCTTGCTTGAGCTATACTTCTTAGGACACAATTCCCCATCTCTTCTTCCCCCACTTCCCATTTCATGGTCATCAGCTTTAAACCGATTAGCACTTTCACTAGTATGCTTGAAGCTACTGGCAAGTAAGTCACTCACTGATAAACTTGATGCTAAATGCTGCTTGCTGGTAAAGAAGATGGGAACCTTGCAGTACCTTATTTGATATTACAGCAGTGATATTGCTTGTTACTATCTGTGGTTGACGGATCTTCATCATGTAAAGCTTTGGGATATTCCCAAACATGACAAAACTTTGAGCTTTCAGATCACTGGGATGAAACTTCCAACCAGGCAAGGAGGCAACAGTGACTATTAACTAGGGTAGCAAAGATAATTTGACAGGCATTCTGATACAACCCTTCTGCATGTTTGCCGTTGATAAAGAAAACCCTGGACTTTCTACAGAAGTGATATATTCATGCTGATCAACTGATGAAGTGATCGGGAGAGTTGGTACACTGACCAACTCCATGCTCTGCATCTTCAATATCACTGAGCCCAAATGAAAGCCAGAACTCCAAAGGTTTAGTTGGCTCAAAGGGAACTTTTTTACATTTAGCTGCAGACCCAGAGCTCCTTTACGCCAAGAACTAAACTGCACCAGTGCTAAGGGCTTGGCATTTCCTTCTGCTGTCTATATTGTGAAACTGTTTGCGCAATTCCTAGTGTGGTTTTGCCCCACGTCAGCCATCACAGTCTCAGACAATACTTGGTCACATTTTAGTGCATAATATGGGCCAGGAACGATTCCAATAGGCAATTGGGTTGCACACACTCTGGTTTAGAGATGAAAGAGTTTAATCACATGGACGTGAGACCTGTCTTGCCAGCGGGACTCAGGAATAAAGGATGGGTACCACCCATTTGATTTACTAATAAACTCAGAATGAATTTTTTTGTCATCTGAAACTCTGCCCAGATGCCTCCTTTGTAAGCCCACTGCTGATGCAAAGTGAAGCAATTAATGTTTTCATTCTCAAGTATGCGACAAGCAGTATCACCTTTTTGAAGAGGCTGCATGCTGCAAAGCAATCGAGCAATAGAGCTCTCTGCTGGACGCGGTTCTGACCCATGGTAAACAAATATAATTCACCCGACGGAGACAAGATAGTAAGTCAGTCTTCCTAATGAGGATTACCAATGACAAACTTTAATAACAGTTTCTGATTTACTGTGTTCAAGTTCCTTAAATCCTCAGTGGTTTTCCAGCCTCCTCTGTCCTTCAATACTAGCAAATAGCTGTTAGAAACCTTGCCCTTGAACTATTTTTAGATCGGTTTTGATATTTCGAGGTAAGATGTTCATCTGCAGCAGAAACAGGTTCTAATTGGAATCTCCTTCCTGCCCTGAGAAATTAAAGGAAAAGGACTGCAGGAGAACAGAGGCTCGAACTGAATTGTGCAACTTCTGGATATGATGCTAAACACCTACTTGTCTGGAGTAACAGACCTGACAGCTTTTCACTGAACACGTGCTGATGCAGAAAGATGGGAATGGAGAGGAAAGAGAAGATAGGTTTCACATCTTGAACAAGAACTCAGAATGCTTGTTTTGGTGCTAAAGGCTATGCCAAGGTCCTCAAGCACAAAGCACAGTGCTACTGGCAGTACTGCCAGCTTCTAATAGGTTCATGCTGTTCTTGAAGAGCATGTGGCGACTGAAGGTAAGAGCACATTGTGAGCTTTAAAGGAGCTGAGGCAACAGTGGTACATTGTTCTCTCCCTGGAGAATAATGGGATAACTCATTGAAAGTGATTAATCAAATCAGTCTTTTGCAGAGTGTAAGAACTTGGTTTAGACATTGAAAAGGACTCTACAAAAGGTGCTGTACTTGACAATTAAATGAAAATGCACAGGAAAACCTCAAGACAGCAGCCAACCTACCTTACAGACATCCCTACAGGTAGAAGTCTTGGATTTGATAGACACAAAGCACTGCTCAGGAATGTAGTCTTAACCCAAACAACGGAAGGGATGGCTAAGTTCATCAGAGCAGAAAAGTCGCTTCCATAAGTTATTAAACAGTCTGTCAGAAAAGTTGTGATCATGAGGCACATGAAGAGCCAAAGTCCAGCAGGATTTAGACAAATCTGAAACATATTGTTGATAGCTCTCTGGCCCTAGTCACTGTCCTTTCTAGCGTTGTTAAATTATCTCAGAGCTTGATTAGATGGTGCCATATGCCTATTTGAAAAGAGTAGAGAGTGATCAATCTTCCCAAGTTTCCATATTTACCTATATGAAGCACCATGAAAAATGAAAGTCTTTTTAGAAAAAGATAATTTTGAAATATTTGCAGTAAGCATACATCTGTATACAAACTTATAAACAATAAGTGTATGAATTTCTTCAGATAGATGTTTAACTTGTTTTATAATATATTGATGGCTGTACAGGTTTTCTCATACATATGCCATCCTTTCATTTATAGCTTCACAGTTCTTACAGTTTTACAGATCATGCGCTTGCCGGTTCTGATGCACAGATTAATGCAAAATCAACCACTTAAAAAAGAGACAAATCAGGCACGAACCATGTAAACTCTGCCAAGGAAGGAGGAAGTTAGCCCTGGGGGAGAATGAGTTTGTTTACTTTTCCCCAAGTATCACAACTCTTGCATTGAATCATGACTACTTAAGTACCTAGCTTCTGCTTATATGCTTAGACAAAGAGTGCTTCTGCAATTAATGAAGCACTTTTGTTTAGGTGCTGAATGAATTTAAACTCTGCCAATGGTATGTGTTGCTGGAAACCTGCCAATTCAAATCTCTCTCTGGGACACAGATGCCTACATTTCTCCAAACTTCTACCTTAAACGTCGAAGTTGATGCTCTCACCCTGAAATCCTAGCAAAGCCACGAGCTCTACTAAATACACAATGCTCCCTTTATGAAACAGTGAGCAAGAGAATAGGTGGGTCGTGCCAGAAGTTAACTATGTTGTTTAACACAATTCACAAAGATACACCTCTATTACGGTGATGACGACAAATAAAATAGTGAAGAGCAATATTGGTAAAGAACAGCATTTCCTTTAACAACTGAGATCTAAAAAGAACCTCTTTGAGCAACTGGCAAGGATGATTTATAATTAGAGTAGCACACAGCATTAGGGTATTGGCTCCTGTGCTCTCCAGTTATCTACATAGCTCAAAACCGATGATCGGGTAAGCTCCATCAGCTGTGCCGAGGGTAATGTTACAGAAACAGTTGAGCTGCTCTAACAGCCTGTTGGTACAAAAAAAAAGTGACTTGTTATCACTCTATTCCTGGCAACAAGGTCCTCACTTGCTTTGAGGTCTGGAACTTTTCCTCTCACATGGTAAAATGATTTGATTCACTAACCCAGGGAAAATATATTCATATTCTTACTGGTTATTTCTCTGTCATTTTAGAAAGCTGAATCAGGCAGGTACAGAATTGGATGATTTTCAGAGCCTGTGCAGGTGAGACCATATGGCAAGAAGCAAGGCAGAAGGAAGAGCAGGACCTTCGCATTTCAGCACAGCAAGTGCCTGAATCAGTATCATAAAGTTAGACATCAATGTTCAGAAGTAAAAAAATTGCACATCTACATAATGAACATTTTATTAAGTTTTTGATTCAGTGCTGCAAAGACAGTCCTGTGCAGGCTGAAAGATCTGTGCCACATACTCTCTATTGTGTCTTCACATATTTAACACATCCCAGTCGCTTATGCCTGTAGAGACTTACTCTGAGCATAGAGTGCATAAAGAAATCACTAAAGACGTAAGTTAAACGGATTCCAGTTACAAACAATTTGGGCTTGTGTATTCTGCATTATGCAGTGAAAGGAAAAGAAAACTTCTCACTATCAGATTGATTATATAGTCCAAATTAGTTTTGTTTAATTGTATTTTGATATATCATTTACAGATACATATTAGATGTGAAACCCTATAATTACAATCTCTCATTTTAAAGCCAAATACCAAAACGATCTAAAGCCAAAAAGTAGACTAAGAACTACCTGGACTTGTATGTACAACTGGAAAATGGGTAAAACCCCATATTTGTAGAATATAGAGGTCATATGTATATCACAAATGTATAGAAAATATTTTGAGATCCCCAAAATAAACAGGTGCCTTTTACAGTATGTTACAGGACATATCTGAATTCTCTTACTGACTACATTATAGGAAAACATCTTGGGCAGAATCCTGGCTCACTGAAATAATTTAAGCCAGGATTTGTCTCCTAATATTTGCAGACGGAGGACTATGTACAATCAAAGCTCTTGTGTTAAGTATCTGCAGTTGATATACTCAAATCAACATACTTCTATTTGGAGTACTCTATTTCACTATCTGTATAGCTTTCCCATCCTCATGTTCCAGTACTTTCCAAAAGAAGTCTTGACCTATTAAGAAGTTTGTATTTCTACCAGCTCTAACTTAGAAGCAAATCTGAAAACACTAGTTTCATTTCTGTGCACATGAAGAAATAACATTTAACAAACTGAGCCTTAAAGCAGTCACATGAACTGAGACCAGGGGAACATGCATCTCCAAGATGTGAAGCTGAACAGAAATGAAAGGAAGTGATGGTTGGACTTGATGATCTTACAGGTCTTTTCCAACCGCAGTGATTCTGTGAACTGCACAGAGGTTCTGCAGCACTGCTCTGAAAACCTTAAATCCACAAATATTCCTTTGTATGCCTTACCAGCAGTAGAGTCCTTTGAGGTAGTTATATGCAGGTTCCCAAAATAATCACGTTTCTTCACCACTTCAAAGAAAAATGTAGTTTTATCAAGGCTACCACTTCTTCTCAGCAAATCAACTAATCTTTCCAGGGCTGAAAAGTTACCTAAAAATTATAAAGCAATAAAGTGCATTTTATGTCTACCTTACAACAACTCAGATGCTTTCAAATCTGGCAAAAATTACATATTGACTTAAATCATGCAGAATTTTTTTGTTTTGTTTTGGGGGCTGTAATCAATAAGATACAGCAACATTGCTTGTCTCCTGGGACGAGGATAAGGTTTTTAAAAGAAAAAATGGCAGAGCCACAGAGCCAAAGAGAATTCAGATGCTGCTAACACTTCCAGGTTCTTGAAGTAGAAGGCTCTTCCAGAAAACTTCAGATCTATTCATATTCTACATGTGACACTACAGAAAGTCCTAAGAAACCCTGGATTTTACTCAGAAGGGGACAACTTTGTAGGTGAAATTAAGAAAAGAGAGTTTTCACATTTCCATATATTTTTTAAAACTTAAAACAGAAATCTGAACAAACACACAATATTCAAGATTATTTAATGTTATATACCTGGTGATTTTTTCACAATATTCTGATAAAGGTTTATTGCTTGTTCATACTTCTGTTTCCTGAACACAAGATCTGCCATCATCTAGAAGACAATAACTTAGTAGGAAGAGAGGTCCCTAAACCCGTTCTTAGGTGTCACACTGTAATGGATGGATCAATATCACCACTTTGGTATACAATTACCCACAAAAAGCAAACATTTCTTCTGTTTTCAGATGTGTGTATAGAGTGAATATTTTTTCCACCTGGACACTCACAAGTCTATGGGGCCTGATGGCATCCACCCAAGAGTACTGAGGGAGCTGGCGGAGGAGCTTGCCAAGCCACTCTCCATCATTTATCAACAGTCCTGGTCAACGGGGGAGGTCCCAGATGACTGGAGGCTTCCCAACGTGATGCCCGTCTACAAGAAGGGCCGGAAGGAGGATCCAGGGAACTACAGGCCTTTCAGCCTGACCTCGGTGCCAGCAAAGATTATGGAGAGGTTCATTTTGAGGGCGCTCACAGGGCACATGCAGGATAACCAAGGGATCAGGCCCAGCCAGCACAGGTTCATGAAAGGCAGGTCCTGCTTGACCAACCTGATCTCCTTCTATGACCTGGTGACCCGCCCAGTGGACGAGGGAAAGGCTGTCGGTGTTGTCTACTTGGGCCTTAGTAAAGCCTTCGACACTGTCTCCCACAGTATTCTCCTGGAGAAGCTGGCAAATCATGGCTTAGACAGGTGCACTCTTCGCTGGGTAAAAAACTGGCTGGACGGCCGAGCCCAGAGAGTCGTGGTGAATGGAGTGAAATCCAGTTGGCGGCCGGTCACAAGCGGAGTCCCCCAGGGCTCAGTTTTGGGGCCGGTCTTGTTTAATATCTTTATCGATGATCTGGATGAGGGGATCGAGTGCTCCCTCAGCAAGTTTGCAGATGACACCAAGCTGGGAGGGAGTGTTGATCTGCTCGAGGGTTGGAAGGCTCTGCAGAGGGATCTGGACAGGCTGGATCGATGGGCTGAGGCCAATTGGATGAGGTTCAACAAGGCCAAGTGCCGGGTCCTGCACTTGGGTCACAACAACCCCATGCAACGCTACAGGCTTGGGGACGAGTGGCTGGAAAGCTGCCTGTCGGAAAAGGACCTGGGGGTGTTGACTGACAGCCGGCTGAAGATGAGCCAGCAGTGTGCCCAGGTGGCCAAGAAGGCCAACGGCATCCTGGCCTGTATCAGAAATGGTGTGGCCAGCAGGAGTAGGGAGGTGATCGTGCCCCTGTACTCGGCGCTGGTGAGGCCGCACCTCGAATGCTGTGTTCAGTTTTGGGCCCCTCACTACAAGAAGGACATTGAGGTGCTGGAGCGTGTCCAGAGAAGGGCGACGGAGCTGGTGAGCGGTCTGGAGCACAAGTCTGATGAGGAGCGGCTGAGGGAGCTGGGGTTGTTCAGTCTGGAGAAGAGGAGGCTGAGGGGAGACCTTATCGCTCTCTCCAACTACCTGAAAGGGGGTTGCAGAGAGGTGGGTGTTGGTCTCTTCTCCCAAGTGACTAGCGACAGGACAAGAGGAAATGGCCTCAAGTTGTGCCAGGGGAGGTTTAGGCTGGATATTAGGAAAAATTTCTTTACTGAGAGAGTGGTGACACACTGGAATAAGCTTCCCAGAGAAGTGGTGGAGTCACCCGCACTGGAGGCGTTCAAGGAACGTGTGGACGAGGCATTGTGGGACATGGTTTAGTGGGCATGGTGGTGTTGGTTGATGGTTGGACTTGATGATCTTACAGGTCTTTTCCAACCATAGTGATTCTGTGATTCTGTGATTCTGTCCTACAAAGACTGTGTTTGGGGGATACAGATCTCTGATTTTCATCGTTCCATTACTTCACACCTTTTCTATGACTTTTTCTGGAAAAAATTTAGTGATGCCAACCTATCATGCCAGTAATTTCATTATTAGTATTTTCATGTAAAAATAGTGTGCTGGTGTGTAGACTGGGAAAACAGTTATTGGATCTTGACAATCAATCATCCAAATTAAAATAAGCCAACTTCAGTATTATCTGAGAAAATAAGAAGTAATTAAAAATGAAGTATTTAGATAACAATTTCATTAAGTATCAAGAGCCTCTTATTTTCTCTCTACTGAGTTCTATCATTGAAGACAGAAACAGAGTAGATCAATTTTTTCCAATGCAATTTCAATCTACTTTTATAATTACACCGAAGATAGATTTCCCCATTAGCACAACTATTGCAGTATCCAAGTAATTATGAATAATCAGAAAAGGATATTCTTTACTGATTTTTCTTCTGCATCATTAATTATCTGACATGACAGATAATTATTTCTATTATGAATAAACAACTAGTGGAAACATGGAGGAAGTCAAATACAAATAATAAGATGGCCAGTCTTTGAAAATCAGTGTATTCCTGGAAAATGTTTATAGCAGTTCTATTTAAATGAAGCTGCATGTGCTTGCTAGACATTAAAGCTTGTAATATGTTGCATATCATTAGGTCTCAGTAAAAGCGTAGATGAAATTCATATCTAATTCAATGCTATTTTCTGCTAGCTAATGGCCCTGAAAATCAAGCATTCACAAATGTAAATGTGAGTTTTTCCAAACCAGTATTTTAGGGGCTTTAAGAACAAGCTTTTACTGCAAGTAGAAAACCATACCTGAGCAATTTTCTTTCTTGTAAGTGTGACCTGATTTTTACATTTGCAATATGATACTCTCTGCTGATGATTTAATATATTACACATAAATTTTTAAATACTTTTAAATTATTTGATACACTTTATTGAATAGATAAATAAATATAAAAATTACTAGCATGGCCTTATTTCCTTTTTGTGTTTGTGTGCCTTTTTGGCTCTTATTCCATTAAAATGTCAGAAATATGATTTAAGAATTCACCCATGGTAATTCTATGGTTTTGAAAAATCAATAAATATTTCCTTTCTGTATTTTTGAGGACACGACACTAACAGAATAATTTCTCTCACTTACCTTGTATATAGATATTATGAATAAGATGTTGATTGAGATTTTAAAAACTACTTTCTTTACTGTCTGTTGTGGTATATGTTAATGCATTTTTATAGTTTTCAGTAGCTTGTACATAGTCCTCCCAGCTCAGGTAGTGCTGGACATTAATCAGTGCTGCCAGCTTCTTCTGAGAATAAATCGTTCCTGGCTGTTCCAAAGAGACATGTTTCAGTCTTCTCTGTTGTATTTCAAAAGCCTGTAGCAATGATGAACAGTGTAAGAGAGATTCATGAAAATGAAATAACAATTGCAACAATTTCTGACAGTTTTTCAGAGCAGTTTCTTTTGTGTCTGTGTGTTGTTTGGGTATCCACCTGAGGAGTGAACATCTGCCTTTAAATCGCCTATTCTTGGTCCGAAACGGAGAACTCAGTTCAACACTCCTATCACTAGATTTGTGTCCTAAAAGCCAGACTGGTATTAAAAGATAAATCTCTTTCAGTCATGGCACGCTGAGGCTTTTTCATTTTGCATAAATAACATATTAACTAGACTTGTGCAACCAGACCTGTGCCTGTGGGGAGGGCATGGCCATTGGACTATAATATCAATATTTTTTTCTTCCAAGAATGTTTCATACATAAATGCGGATGACTGAGAATACAGTCAAATAACTAACCATCCATCGAAAGATCATGCCTTTTCCCAGTGGATAGATGGTTCTCCCCATCTCCTGGCTTGACCCTTGCCTCTCTTAAGTTTACTTCAATGAAATCTTTCTTAAAATGCTTAACTCTTCTGATGCAGAATATGGGGAGACTGATGGGGGTAGATGAAGCTATGAATTCCACCACTGCAGTGACTACATCCTGATTTTAGCACTGCTTTTTATCAATGGATAATTCTCAGTATATAAAATTTACCCTTTTTCAGTATGTCGCCCCAGGGATTATGGACTTTAATGGTATCTGGGATGGTGCTGTCTCTGCAGGCAGGTGAACTGTATTAAAAGAACTATGTTTACATTAAAATTCCTGCTCTATCTCTGATGGATTCACAAATATATTTCTAATCTGAAATCAGTTTCTCACTCACAGAAACGCACACATATACCTGGCTCCCACACCACTTCCCCTACTCACGGAATGGCTTAATATTTGTCACACTAACACACATACCCTCACCTGCTCCAGGTACTGGAACTACAGACACACAAGCCCCTATCACCCATGGTCCCCATCCCAGTTGCTGGCACTCAGACCTCCATATAGACATCGCAGACTGTGCCTCATCCAGGAGAATTGTTAAAAATTGAGTTTAATGAGACTGTGCTGATCAGACACATGGCATGGCTAGACAAGCGCACTCATCAGCAGCCTGTTTACAGGTGACCAACCCCTTTTATTTCCTTATACCTCTATTTTCCCATGGTTGTTCCTCCCCAAACCACCTTGATCCCTCCCTTTCCCCAGCTTTGCTTCCTCTGCTAAACATCTCATGGTAAGTCTTGTAAAACCCCCAATGCTCTTCCCCTGCATCTCATTATGTGTCCCATATCCCCCCAGGCAGTAGTCCTCCTTAATCCAATGATGCTCTGGAGAACCTTCCCTGTTGACTCATGATGACAGGCTTCACTCTAGCCCAGGGGAGCTCACCTGTGACAGCCCCGGGAGGAGCCAGAGCAGGGTGTCTGTTTCTGAGACTGCATTATTGGGGTTTCCCTTCCATATCGTGTAAGCTAAGAAAGCAAACTAAACAGTGCATGGAACACATCTGGACATGGACTGGACATGACATCAAAAACTGTCAGGCATGGTAACAGCGTGAGAAGCTGACAAAAGTTACAGAAAATGCCACAAGAGATGGATGGATTTTGCAGGGGGTTTATGGGGCGTTACTTCAGAAATGGCTGGCCCTCACAGATAACTGGAGGGGAGCAGTGAGGACCTTTTTGTTGAGCAGAATCTTGCAAGGCCAACAGCACAGAGTTAAGTATATCAGTGATTCCACATAAGGCCTAGGTAATCCATCAGAAATACCAAATAAGTTTATGGATGTAGCAAAACTGGCACCAATGGGGAAAATGTAATGAGGAGATGAGACTGGGTTAAAGAAAGGGCAGTACAAAGGTGGCAAAAAGTAGGGTCAAGATACAGGAAAAGGGATAAAAATGTGTGGGAATCATGTCATCAGTGATGTCTGGACACATCTGTTGAGCAGCCCTGGGCTCGTTCATTGTAGCTGGCGTAGGACAGTAAACCAAACCCGTTTGTTGTGATCATACTGTAAGAGTCAAACCTGCTTCCACAGCCAAGAGGAGCGGGGTAGAGGCAGGGGTGGGTGGCTGGAGAACATCTGGACAGGTGGACTGAGCATCCTGGTACCACCTCTTCTGGGCCTGACTCCATTGGCAGCTACTCACCACTTCATAACACTCTCTGTCGATCACCTTTGGACAACAACCAGGAGAGATAAAAAGGTGCAATATCACAATCATCTTCAGCATCAAAGATCAGAGGAAGTACAGGCTGGTCAGCCTAACTCAGTTGTTGGGAAGGTTATGGCACAAATACTCAAAGTCATTTCCAGCCACCTGAAGGACAAGAAGGTGATTGAGATCAGCCAGTATGGATTTACCAAGGGAAAATTGCAGCTGACTGCTCTTCCTTCCACGATGAGATGACTGGCTGTGTGGATAAGACAACAGTGGATGTTGTACATCATCTCGACTGTAGCAAGGCCTTTAACACAGTCTCCCACAGAATCCTTATAGCCAAATTGGTGACATACGGACTGGAAGACTAAATAATAAGGTGAATGCGTGGATTGTCAGGTTAATTGTGGCCAATTACTAGTGGCAGGCCTCAGGTCAATACTGTTCAATATCTTTATTAACGATCTGGATGATGGGATAGAGTGCTCTCCCATTAAATTTGCAGATATTACCCTACCAGGGAAGTGGTTGATAGGCTGGGGGAGACAGAAAGATACAGAGAGCCTGGAAACGGGCTGGCAGAAACCTCCTGAAGTTCAACAAAGGCAAATGCAAAGTCCTGCCCCTGGGATGGAATAACCACATGCAACTGTGCAGGCTGGGGGATGACTGACTGGAAAGCAGCTCTGCAGAAAAGGATTTGGGAGTCCTGGTGAACAACAAGTTGAACATGAGTCAGCAGTGAGCTCGTGCAGCAAATAAAGCCCATCATGTGTTGGGCTGAATTAGCTAGAGTGTAGCCAGCAGGTGAAGGGAATTAATTCTCCCCCCCTATTCAGCAGCTGCTAGACTGCATCTCTGGAATACTGTGTCCAGTTCTGTGCTCCCCAATGCAAGAAAAACATTCACATACTGGAACAAGTCCAGTAAGGGGCTACAAAGATGTTAAGGGGGCTGAAGCCTAAAGAGTTAATCAGCTCACCCTCTTTAGGCTCCCTTAGGAGTGATTCAGTCACTTAAACATAGGCTTATACAGCCATTTTAAGTGCCCCAGAATACCTGATGCATTCTCACTGGGCTGGCAGTCTGATATAGGATCTATGTCTGAACCTGGTCCTGGACAACTGGCTCTAGGTAGCCCTGCTTGAGCACTGGGTTGGACAAGATGACCTCCGGGTCTCTTCCAACCTCAAACATTCTGTGATTCCATGGGATACCCATTCACTTCTGCAGCTTTCAGGCAACTTAATACAAACACTATTCAAGTGATTTCAATTTGCTGATGACTGCATTACTGCTTGACTGCTATCAACACAGTTAGCCTGCTCCTTCATCAAGCAGTGCAGCTTAAATGATGGAACATTTCCAAGATCTCTGTTTGTACAGGAAATACCTTCGCCTACCAACCCAAGCAGTCGTGATAGCACTGGCACACTGGTGCAGTAACGGAGACAAAAGAATGAATTACTTAGTCTCTGCAAGTCTCAGTAATAAGAAAAATAAGACTATTAAACACATATTATGCTGAATGGCTATACTAAATTTAGTTGCACTCCAGAGCTTTGGAAACACCAACTTTCTTTACCAGTGAACATCAGTATTTTATTTACATTAAATGGGAATTCTCTCTTGTGAATACAAGAAGGAGCTTGAAACACACTACAACAGTTTACCAAAATCAGCAAAACTGCATACAGCTGAACCCTTGCCTCTGCCTGGCAACTTTTATGTGTAGAAAGATCTTTATTTGTGCTTCTCCAGGGTTGCAAGAGTCAATTCTTTACAAGTTCTGTAGAGGTGATACTGTTAAGAAGATGATGATAATTCAATTTTTTCATGTGTGCAGTACATATGAAAATGCTGTCTTATCATTGTTACGGAGACAACTGCTTTCAGAATTCCTGTTTGTGAGCATCCTGTGCATGTCTTCAAAGAGGTATAAACAAATATGACTGAAGATCTTCATAGATTTATTAATATTTGCCAGTGAAGTGAATAATCTTGTCAGATACATAATAATTCAGGACTAAATTCAATTGCTCACACATTGGCATCTAGTGCCTCTGGAGATCCCGCAAAGTAGTGAAGTGAGGGCTTGCCTCCCTCTTTTCTTGGGAGCTGCTTTTAAGCTGAGGCTTTACCACCAGCCTCAGTCTCTGCCACACCCCAGCAGTATAGCAGCTATGTCTGTCCCCAGTTTCCGATCGTGGCCCTAATCCAGACTCGTTGGCTTAGCCAGCTGGAAGAAGAAAGTGCTTAGGCCCTAACACCCTGCCAATGTCCAACACACTGGGCTATCACAAATTGCAGCAGCTGTCCAGTGCAAACAGGTGAACCAACCTCTGGTACGGTCAATGGAGTCTACAAAGCTGTTGATCTGACTTAATGTAGGTGTCTGCTTTAGGTGAGCTGAACAATTCTTCACTTTCTAGACCTCCATTGACTATAATGGGAGCTTTGACACCCAAGGCTCAAGTCATTTACCTGCACGTAGCTGTCTTGTACCATCTGAGATGCCACACAGTATCTCACCTCCCTTTCAGATACTGTTCCGGAAAGGCACTAGCATCCTGTCATTCGTGTGTAACAACTAACAGTCTTGTTCAGATTTCTCAATCTGCCCTAAGGCATCTCAGCTGGCACTGAAAACCCATGTTTAAGCAAATGAATTAGGACCGTAGACATTACATAGACATCTTAATGTTGACCTGAACACCACCCTAATAAGCACTATTCCACCAAGGACAATAATACTGCCATCAAGTAGTTTCCCACTCAATGTCAAGTTCACTTTTTTCAAAACAGATCAAGCAATAAAATGCATCCTTTGAAGTAAGTTCAGCATCTTTAAGAGATGGACAAAAACACTTTTTCAGGACAATAAAGATCCTGTAAATCATCTGCACAAGTTCAAGAAGAAATTAATCTCCTTAAGAAAATGCAGTTTAAACAGGTTTTATCTACTAGATGCTCTTCCTCTTATTTTTGAATAATGAATTTGTGTAATCTGTCCTCAGTAGAGCTTAGTTCCTATTCCCAATCGTTTTGACCAAAACATTACTGCTTGTTTAGGGTCAACTTCTTTGATCATCTTAAAATTTATTATAGGCATATTATTATACAAATATCTTGTATTGATAATGAGTGGAGACCTAATATTCCATTACCATTTTTCATCATTCTTGATTTTTTTAATTAATTAAACTCATTCAAAGAATTTCCTCTGAATTGCAAGCTTGCTTCTGAAGCTTACTTCTGAAGCTTACTGAGTTCAGACAGTCAATATTTGAAAACATTTACTGCTTTGAAATTTTGAATTTGAATGTTTACTCCTTTATAATTTCTGATGAGTTCTACAGAAAACAGTTCTGAAAGAGGCCAAAGATTTTTATTCGCAATACACAATTCTTCTGCCATACTGAACAATTACTTGTACAATGGGGATGAAAAATCTTTAATTATAGGAGCTACAGCTGAGAAGTGCCTGTTTTTCTCCACCGATGACTAACTGAAATGCAGCTTTGTATACTATATCTACATATCTAAATGTATTTTAGAACGGTCAGCATACATTTCACATATCAACTTCCATTTACATAGGAACCTTTAGAAAAGAGCGATATTGCAAGGAAGTTGTAATTGCTAAGCACACAAATAGCTTTGAAAAATAAGCATTTAAATTTTACAGTACTCTACATTGTTTTAGTTCCATTACCATGAACGATAAATGACGTTTCTTTCAAAATTCAGTGTCTGCAAAAGCAAAGACCTCATATAGATATCATTGTGTGAAAATGCCACAACACTGCATTATTTCTAGTGGCTTAAAGCCTTATAACAATCAGAATATAGTTTGAATGACCTGCCAATTGTAATGTTTTTAACCCTGCCTTACCAATTAGCTGTTTTGTATCATGTACTGACTTTATTATAAAAGGAAAATCCTCTATTGGTAAAGTATTTTGCAGAATGCTGAAAATACAACTCTTAGCCATTTACTGACAATAATACAATCCTATTTTTAATGTCTAATACACAAGTAACAGTATAAAACTTAAAAAGTAAGGTTTCAAAAAGTATTTACCCAGAAGCTTGACAACAATTTCAGTCCTCCAGTTAAGGAATAGCCAGTTTTGACTACATCAATGTGCAGGTAGGTAACCTTTGTACAATGTCACAGATATGACCACACAGTCCTCTCCGAATGTTTTCAGACTGTTTTCTGTATAACACAATTCACGAGGGAAGAATAATCATGGAAAGAAATACAGGAAGAAGCAGCCCGAAACTCTTCTTAAACTCCTTGTACCTCTCTCTCAGTAGGTCAGGATTTGCCTCTTAGTGGATTAGTCTGTAAGACCTGTTCAGAAAGCCTTTTAATTCCAGACTCCTTGCCTGTGGCACACAATTACATCAAAGTAATTCCAAAGTTACAACCAAATGTAAGTAGACCTGATGAAAGAGTTTTACCCCCAACCATTATTTTATTTTACCACTGTAGAAAAAAACCAAAAACATTCTTCCTCATCAGAAAAAGTTTTGGATTAATGTAGAAGTAGCCACTAAAAAAAAAAAATCAATTAATTTTCCCAGATTTTATAACAAACAAAAAATGCAATCTAGCTAATTATAATCTTAAGCACAGTTTAAGCACATGGATTAGTTTTTGCATATTTATATTTTCTTGTATCTGGCTAAAAGTGTGATTATCTCCATTTACTTTTTAAATAGTGAGAACTTCTGTCTTGTTATAGATGAAATTCCATTTATACGCTACCTTTCTGCATCCAGGAGACATTTTCAGCATTCTGTCAAGTCCTTCATCATTTTTATCCATTAGCCATAAAAACATTCCTGCATAATATAACTTATCAGTCCCTGCATTTTTCCTGTTTCTTTTGTTTTCCAGCTCTAAACCAGCTTCACAATCTAAAAACAAATATTCAACAAAAAATGTGCTAAATGTGTTAAATTTTGAAAAGTCATATAATGACAAAAACATCAAATGAAACAAGTCTCCTAATCCCTGAAACACACGTGTAGGTAGCTTCTCAGATTGTGTTACTGAAATAAAAATTGTTCAGCATTTGCCAGATTGGAAAGTAAATTAGTAAACCTTTCTCCTTTAGAAATTATATCTTTTAAAAATAAATTATTTTTGCACAAAGGCACACTGAAAAATAATACACAATTCTCTGCTGATATAGAATCTAAATTTCTCATTACCTTGTATGGGACTTCAGCTCAGTCCCAACTGCTGCTGAACCTCAGGTTGCTCCGTGTGAGATGCAAGTGCTCTGTTTCTTTCAGGATCTTGTATTCTTAAAATTTATTACCTCTAACAGAAGAAATAGCTACTAGTTTGTGTTCTCCTCTGGTGTCTGAAATACTCTTGCGCTGATGTTCTAGAAACACCTATGCAACTAGTCAAAATAAATCTTTAGTGTAGCACAGATTCATCTTCAAGGTAGCTACATGAAAATAAAACTTGATTTCTCTTCATGAGAATACCATAATGTGATTACTACGAATTCTGCTATGCAATGCTGTTGTTTAATAATTTATTGAAATCTCTAGGCTTCGTATAAGTTGACAAATTGAATATGCAAGCACTGCTCAAGTGTTGAATAAACATGAGGTAAATTATTTTTCTAAATAAACAAAAATGTGTTGCAAAAGGGGCAGGTGATATTTTTTCAGTAATTTTAGTGACAGCAGCACTATTTTTGGTACTATTTTATTTAGCAAAATAGACAAAATATTACTTAAAACATATCTACATTTATCCTAGATTTCTTTCATTCTACAACTCCTAATTTAACCTGGATAAGTGGATGAAACACTGGGCTAATGTATTGCCAAATTTCTGACTGTTGAAACTTGTGACAAGTAATATGTAAAAGCACAGGGAAAAAAAACCCCTTATACCTATATTTTTAAACCTTTTGTTGCATAAATGAGTTACAAAAGACAACACCAGAATGGTTCTTTCTGGCTTTTCCTAATTGTAAGATAGCACCTTGCATTTGACCAGCAGAGATGTTGCAGATGAATGGTTAATTAAGATGTTATTAGCAATCACTTAAAAGTTATTTGTATAAATAAACTCCGAGCCACAGTCTAATTACATTGTTTCATTTGCATGCGCTATCACAGTAAGTTATTCTTAGTGCATGCATGTTTCTATGATAGCTTTGTAAACTACGTGGAATAGCAAGGAATAATGAGCTATAAGCATTAACATTAAGAACAGCTGTGTTGGGTCAAACCAAAGCTACACCTACCCCACTCTCAACCTGCAACAGCAGCTCTAAAGCTCTTAGCAATGACTAAGATGGAGACGTGTAAATGATGCTTCCCTCGAACAGTCTCGCAGCCTTCAGATGGCTTCAGCTCAGAAAATACCTTTTGTTGCATCGGTTTCTGTGTACTTATTGGTCTTCCCCAGATTCTTCTGCAGTGAACTTGCCCACTGCCTCCTTGGGTCCAAATAAATTCTTGGCATCACAATCTCCCGTGGTAGAGAGTTGCAGAACTCAATTAACTGTTACGTGAAAAATCACCTCCTTTTGCTTACTTTGAATGTGGGCCCTCATAGTTTCAACAGTCCGCTTGTTATTAAATTGAAAGAGAGCAAACACTAAATCCCTGACTACCCTCTCCATACCACAAATGATTTTATAGCGCATTCTCTCTTCAGTTGTCTCTCTTCCAAATGAAAAATCCCTGGTTTACTTAATCATTCCCTATGTGGTAACTAGTGAAACCTTTAATCATTGCTGCTGCCCTTTTTCAAGCTTTCCCATTTCCGCTATTTTTTCTTTTTTTAATGGAAGGACAAGATGTGGGAAAACTATGAGTTTATACAGTAATTCAACAATGTCCACTTTCTTAGTCTCCATTGTTTTCCTGATAGTTCTTAATAATGGATTTGCTTTTTGGCTATTTCTGATTTCTGAAATGACACTTTGCAAACTCTAGATCTCACTTCAGGCTGTTGCTGAACAGCTCAAATCCCTTATTTCACATGTGGAATTAGTCAGGATTTTTCCCCACGCGTATAATTTTGTTTATCTACACTTAATTATACCTGCGGTTTTATTGCCCACCTAATCTTCTAAGATGCTTCTGCAGTTCTGCAATTGCTCTTTGGTTTTGCTGTTCTGAAGAATTCCATAACATCGGTACACTTTGTCATCTCACTGCTTATCGCTTTTTCCAGGACTTTTAGAATATGAAGAAAAGCAGGGTCTAACCGTTTTTTTGGATAACTCTTTGGATTATCTTTCCAAGCAGCGATCATTCACTCCTATAATCTACTTATCTTTTAACCATTCCTCTAAATAAATATATCTTATGGTATTGCTGCTTAGTTTCCTTGATAAGCCCTTGATAAAGCTTTGATAAGGGAGTTTTTGAAATCTAAACAACCAGATCACTCCTTTCTGTATGTTTGTTAACGCCTTTAGGAACTCCAATAGATGTGTGAGACAGGACATCCCTTTATCAAAGCCACGTTGACTCTCCCCAAGAATAGAATACTCAGGTACCCACTAAAACTATTATTTATTATAGTTTCTATTACTTTGTTGACAGATGCTTACAGACCTCCCCTTCAGATCTCTACTAGAATCCTTTTTTAAAAAATAGGGTATTTGCTGCTTTCTAGTCCCCTGCAGTCGATGTGCTTTTAAGTAAGAAGTTCAATACAACTGCTTGTATGTGTGCTATGCCATTCCCAAGTCCCTTTGAAGAGTTTGGGTAAGTACCACCTATTCCTGCAAACTGTTATTGTTCATTTTGTCTGTTCCATAGTCTCTTTGACCTTCACCTTAATTTAAGACAAGATGCTCTGATGAATTTCCTACAAAGAAAGGTTTGGGCATGGGAAGCTCCTCCCTATTTTCCATGGTAAACACAAATGCAAATAATTCCTGTAGAATATTTTTGCTATAGTCTTATTTTTCCTAGGTACTCCTTTTATACTGGGATCAGACTCTTCTCTGGCATCTACTTTTGGTATGTCTGAAGAAAGATTTCTTATTTTTATTATTTGTAGAAACAGAATTACATGGCCAACGCTGTAGTTCTTCATTGGCACACCTGTTATAAAAGACGTTCTGAAGAAAAGGAATTTAAGAAAAATATAATTATTCTATAAGGTTCCCAAATATGTAGCAGAAAA
The DNA here is from genome assembly GCF_030936135.1 of Gavia stellata. Classification (NCBI taxonomy): domain Eukaryota; kingdom Metazoa; phylum Chordata; class Aves; order Gaviiformes; family Gaviidae; genus Gavia; species Gavia stellata. The sequence continues at coordinate 6,433,784 of NC_082599.1, forward strand.
CACAGAAAAATGTTTGACACAATTTTATTTTTTCTGAATACTTCTGTACGCTTCTACCATATGCTCAATGAATGCGATGCACGGATCTGCAATCACAGCTTAGAGATAACACTGGGAAAAAAAGTCGCTTAAAAAGGCTTCTGAGAATATCCTGGCCTTTCTTTGGAGAAAAAATGAGCCAGTATGTATGGCTATTGAAGTGACAGGGAATTTAAGAGTTTCCCTTGGAAGCAATGGCAGCAGATGGAGAAAGCAGCTTTTTTTCTCTTCTGTCTTTATGCATTGCACTTGAACCACAGAAATTATGCAGATGGATCCTTTGGAAAAATGACATCTGGAGGTGAGAGCAGTAACTACCAAGGAGTTTTACTAAAATGCATGCTTTTATACTGGAATGAAAGTATTCGCACAGGAAATGTAACTGGCACTTTAACTACATTAATATAATGCTTCAAATTATTGCTAGTACTTTTAAAACTTTCAGAACTTTTTCATTAATGAGTTAAAGGCAGAATCAGAATTAATTCTAAGCAAAACAGAGTGGAGCAGATATGAAATTTCAGGGGAGTGGAAATATTACCACTTTTTAATAATTACCTAAACACAAGGCTCTCTACATCTTGAAAAACAGCAACTTTGGACCATTGATTTGCTTCTTCAGCTCTAAGGCTGCAAATTGTCTCAGCTGGTGGAAATACTCTCCTTGAGTGTAATACGTAATATATGCGTACAGGGAAGAACAGAACAGAAACACTTTCTCTTTTGAAATGTGCAAATTAGGTATTGGTAAAAAATAATAATCTTTCTGGATTATGCTAACAGGACTATAATTTTTAAAAGGCTGTTAGAGTGAGAACAGTAGTCTACTGTTTTTACAGAGATTTGTAAGAATATACGTGAAAAAAAATCAATTTATAAGTGAAAGTCTGCTCCTGCCAAACAAAAGGCTCCGAGACCCAAAGTGCCATTCAGCTGCAGGCTGGCTGCTGGAGGGGCTGCCCGGGCTCGGCAGGCAGCAGCCGATCCTCATTTCAAACAGAAGCAGTTCAGGGCATTTCGAGAGAGAGGGAAGGCCGAGGGGAGAGCGAGGGACCCCCCGACTGCCTCCCCGACTGCCTGCCCGACTGCCTTCCCTCCCCGGGAGCGGCGCCTGGGTCTCTGCCTCCCTCCGAGGAGCCTGGGGGAGCCGCAGCCCGGCTCAGGGCTGTGACAGACCCTCTGCGGGCCAGACAAGCCCAGACAAGGCTGAGCAGCCCCGCAGCCCTCCGCTTCTCCTCAGCGTTCCCCCCGCTTCTCCTCAGCGCTCCCCCCGCAGCCCTCCGCTTCTCCTCAGCGCTCCCCCCGCAGCCGCTCGGCCGTTTCCCGCCCAGAGACCCGTGGCTCGCGCCCCGCCCTCCCGCAGCAACGCCTCGCTTCCCCCGCCCCCTCCCCGGTTGCTAAGGGCGTCACCGCGTCACACACCCCACCAGGCCGGCAGGGAGCGGAGTAGAGCTGAACGCTTGTTCACCTCTGCCCTGCGCGGGTGCTGCGCTCGGCGCTCGCTTGCTCAGGCCTGCGACGCCCTCAGCTGAAGGAGCGGCGCGAGGGAGGTCCTCGTTGCTGTTGCCGCCGCCGCCGCTGCCGCCTGAGCGTCCTGTCCCGCGGTGGTGGGCATGGGGCTGGGCTCGAGCTCCGAGGTCCCCGACGGTGGGGCCGAGGGCTTCCACGTACACGGGGTGAGGCGGCCGCTGCCGGGCCCGCGGGGGCGGTTTTGCGGGAGGAGAGGGCGGGAGGGCTGTGAGGGGCGGCGGGCGCTGAGGGGGGGTCTGGCGGGGCGGGGGGTCCCGCTTCCCCCCTCCGGCCTGTGGTGGCTCTGGGAGGCCGAGGCCGGCACGGGAGAGGGTGTTGGGCTCGGGGCAGCGGGCCTGCGGCCACGGCGGCGGGCTCCCTGGCCCCCACCGGTTGGCTCCATCCAGGGAACTGCCACGACGGCAGGGGAGGAGCGGCCGCACCGCTCCCGGTAGGCAGTGGGTACCCGCCCGGCGGGGCCTCCCACCCGCCCCGGCGGCTTCACCGGGCTTGGAGTCTTGCCCTGTGATGTCTTGGCTGCCGGACAACCGAGGAGAACCTTTTGTGCTTCTTTCGACGAATTTTAAATACTTTTAAAGTAGTGTAGTCCTCTCTCCCTGCTCACCTCCAGATTCCCTTGACTTGAAGATTTGACTAATTTCTCTGCGGATCTTTACAGCATCTCGGCTGGGGGTTAGTTGCCACTCCAGCCGGTGTTTTCCTGAGGGTCTACGTCTCACAGTGCTGTATCTAAATGCAAATTTGTTGTAACTCCTTTGTCTGGCAAATTGTCTGCACACACGTTTGTTTAAATGTGTATCTTGGAGCTTAAAGATAGGCAGAGGTATTGCTGATAACTTATGCAACAACTGTTAACTTATCCTTTCATTTTAGTTGGTGGTCTTTCTCCCTGAAATAAGAGTGAAAATGTTGTTGCCACGTGCTGCTTTCCAATTCATCAGCAGTTTGTGTTTCTCAGCATCCCAAGGTGTGTTTAGGGTGCTAGCGTTGTTGTGAGATCAGCTTTTGTCAGTCTCCTTAATTGAGTTAACTACATCAGAAATGACTGTTGGTCATGAAATGTCTCCTCCTTTTATGTTAAGTGCAGTTGTCTGTTCTGGAGGATGATTTTGGTGACCTACAGTATGCAGGAGACAGTAATTCTTTTTTTTTTCCCCAGGGAATTCATGCAACTTTTGATATGGTGTTGGTTTTGAAAACCAAATACTGCAGGCTTTTTTTTACAACTTACAGCTTTGTGTGGGAATCTGTATGGCTTTTAGACATCTGAACAACGTCATGAACTTCCCAATAACTTCCATGTATTTCTTTTTGTGTAAATTTTCATCCTTGACATTGTGTTACGTGATAGTTTCATTGTAAGGCTTCTTGCGCATTATTTGGAATTGGGATGTAGGGTAAACTCTTCTTAACCTTCAGCTTGGTTCAGTATAAGCCGGCTGTTTGCTTTTGTTGCAATTTAGCATTGTGATGAAAGTTAATAATTCCTACTTCAATTGTGGTTACAGTGGTCAGTCTTGACAGATTAACAATAAAGCATGGTTTGTTTTTTTTTTTTGCTTTAAAAGCTTTTGCTGAAGTAACTATGCTATTACTTTATATATTTTATAACTTGGATAGACAGTTATGCCAGCAAAAGTCCCAATACCGATACAACTTTATTTTTTAAAAAAATACAGCTGTTTGGTAACACGAGACCAAATATAAGATGTATCAGTTTTAACTTTGCTAGCGATGAACTTTTTAGTTTAGATGATGTGTGGGTTCTAACTTAGCGCTTAAATTGTGGGGTGGCTTTCAGGAGTCAAATATATTGCAGGTTATGGGCTGTACTGCTGAGTTTACATGAAGTAAAGTTACAAGCATCATGAACGGTTAGCATGTTTGCAATTGATCCCTTAATATTATGTTGCTTTGTTAGTATACCTTGAAGTGGATATACTCTGCATATATCAAGTTCTGTGTAATTTCTGGTGGTTTTTTTCCTGGTGTGAATGCAATCTAATAGCTATTTTGTATATTTCTTTATTATGTCTGTTTTATGATAACTTGCTTATAATGAAACTGAGATGTCGCAACTCTTTATTTCTTGTGAATCTTCTGTAAGTGATGGCAATCTTCTTGCCCAGTACTTGTGGTTAGCCATGCGTTTGTAGCGTACTCTTCTGAGTGTTCTATTCTAATGTGCTGTAAATTGTGGGAACCTAACTGTAAATTGTGTTTACGTTAAAAAAAAAAAAAAAAAAGGCTGTGATGTAATTAGGGATTCTCAATGTGCTCAAGCTATTAGTACCATGGAAGAAAATCCTGAAGCAGCACTTTGAAAACTAAGCCCTTCTCCAAAGCCCTTAATATTTAATAATGCCATGCTGCGCACTTTGCATCACAATACTTCTGTCTTGTATGGGGTTTGAAACCTGCTTTTTACAGCTTAATTAGGACACCAGTTGTTCATAATGCTATAAAAATAAGATCACAACTGTGGACTGCTTCCTGAGGTCTGTCATTTGGTATCTCATCTCTGATTCAACTCAAAAGTAAATATTGAATCAAGTGTAAAGATTAACACTGTCCCTTACTGTAACTAGAGATCAAAGTATAATAAAAATAAAATGTATGTTTTGCAGGTTCAAGAAAACTCCCCAGCTCAACAAGGAGGACTGGAACCTTTCTTTGATTTTATCATTGCCATAGGACACACTAGGCTTGTAAGCCTCAAATGATTTTATTTGGTTTTTTTTTTCCCCGCTGCATGAAATATGGGTGTTGTAATGATGAAAGGTAGAAGCCAAAGCTGTCATGGTAAAGAAAGCTTTTCATATTGGACATTGTATATGGCATTAAAAAGGTAAAGTAAAACTTGGTGGTGTTCAAAGTCTCCTCTCTGGCTGGATCCAAATTTGAGGAAAGTTTTATTTATGCCTTCAGTCATCTTAACTTCTTAACAGATTAACACAATGTTTATGATATTACTCATTCATGCATATTTTCTGCCACAATGTGAATGTTGAACTGGTGAGTCAATGGTAAAAGCTCAACATTTGTTTAAACAAACTTGTTCCAACATTTGATAAAACATGAAAAAGAATCATGGCCTGTCTGCTTATACTTAAGACTGGGAACACAGTTCTTGTACGGTGAGTTATGAGAGAAGAGTTGAGTTTTGGTTTGGTGGTTTTTTGGTTTAAAAGGCTCACAGCTTTGGCTGTATGCTTCATCCTAGCTACATACAGGCTGAATGCATTAAGTCGTTCTTGTTTTCATTAGTGGAGGTGTCTTTCTGGAAATGATTGTTATAATGGTAGATTTTGGTGGAAGATCAAAAATAATGGTAGTTCTCTAAGCTACTCCCAAATAGTCTGTCTTTTCAGAGTCAATTTGCAAGGGCTGTTGAGTAAGGACTGGGATCAGAGGCATGAAGTAAAATGTTTCTGCTTATTGTTACGACTACGTAGTTAAGATCTAATATTGCTGTTGTTATTTAACAGCAGTTATGAAGAACAGGAAACGAAGTGATGAAACTGAATAATAGTAATTACTTATATAAAGGGACATGAGCTCACAGTACTGACTTCTTTCTGATAAAAGAAAATTGAACTGCTGGGACTGATGGTGAGACACTGAGCCTAAACTTTGATGGTTTTGGTTCATTGTATCCAAATTCTGCCACAGACAGAATAGTAGTAGTAGTAACATCTATGTTACAGGCGCAACTAGAAATAATGTTAATCATATACCTCTCTCTGTGCTCTACAGAATAAAGAAAACAATATGTTGAAAGATCTGCTGAAGGCAAATGCCGAAAAAGCAGTGAAGCTGGAGGTGTATAATATCAAAACAATGAAAATAAGAGAGGTGGAGGTGATCCCCAGTAACATGTGGGGAGGACAAGGTCTTCTTGGAGCCAGTGTGAGGTTCTGCAGTTTCCAGGGAGCCAATGAACACGTGTGGCATGTTTTGGTGAGACAAAATTCTTTGGTGGCTCGTTTAATGCTCATACAACCTTGTTTTAAAGTGTAATGGTTAGAAGTAACTTGTACTTTCAGCACAGTGCTGAAGTCACACAGAAGAAGGGAACACAGTCTTGACAGTTTGTCTGAGCTATCTGAATATGGACAAGTAGTGGGTGACTGTTCATGTTGCCTGTCGCTCTGAAGAAAAATAACTCCATCCCAACCAGACCAAATAGTTTGTGATGGGGAGAAGTTTTTTTTTGTCTTTTGTCTAAAGAATCAATGGCAAAAGCAAAAAATATTCTGGCTCAAGAGATGTCTCTGTGTTGGCTGAACTTTATCAAAGTAATAATAATGTTACAAAAAGCACCAAAAAATATTTTAAAATTAAGAGGGAGAGCTTAAAGAGTAGAACAGAATAGGAGAGACTTATGTTTTTGGTTGTTTAAATAAATGCAACTTTTCAACATCTTCAGAGTATCTCATTTTGAATTGGTAGTATCTTGGTCTGTCTTATTCAGCATGTTTTACAAGATGTCACACTTAGAAGTCCTTGAACAGTCTACGTCTATTTTGTCCCATAAACAAAATGTTCTTTCCTTGTTTTGTTTTTGGAATTAGATTTCCTTTTTGATCTTGGGGTAGTTTATCCTACTGCGAGTGCAGATGACACATGTCATTCTTTAACAGGATGTTGAACCTGCATCTCCTGCAGCTCTAGCTGGTCTCCAGCCGTACACTGACTACATTGTTGGATCTGATCAGATTCTTCAGGAGGTAGGGTGCATGTTCCTTCAAGTAGTGATTGTCTTCGTGCCTGCCAAGCGTATATTGTAGGGTTTGGTTTTTTTATAAATCTGATTGTGTCTATATCAAATGTATGGGGCTAGCTTTTTGGGATTTTGGGACATTAATGTTTATGACAGATGCTTTATGGTTGAGGTAAACATTATCTTTTTTTTTAACGTGACAATAAAATAAGTTGCCCATAAAGATCAAACTACACTACTGAGTTTTAGTCTGTCTCTGGGTTTTTAATATCTCTTGCTGAAGTGAATAACTACGTAAAATGCTAACTTGCTTCCTGCTCCTTGTCTTGCACGTTTGAGTTTAATAACTACTACTGTCTTTTTTTCTTAGTCAGAGGATTTCTTTTCACTGATTGAATCCCATGAGGGGAAGCCGCTGAAGCTGATGGTTTATAACACTGAAGCAGATTCCATTCGAGAGGTAGTTGTGACTCCCAATGGAGCTTGGGGTGGAGAAGGAAGGTACTGATCTCCAGACAGTCACTGGCTGATGACAGGCTATATACTCACTGTAAATTAGCTCCTGTTAAGAGTATTATTGATTACAGCTTGCTGTTTTAAAGTTAAGCCTTGTTTTCTTACACTTGTCACACAGAACTGTTCATCTTTCCGGAAAAGAAACAGCTTAGAACTAGGAATTGGGTGTGTTCTGGATCTAAGCCTGTTTGAGCTGGAACCGATGACAAAACCTGTGTTGACTTCCCTGGTGGTAGATTCACTAGCTATGTTCTCACAGTCAAACATTCAGTTAAACCAAGAACAAAATCCAAATAGGGTATATATTGTAAAGATACATTTTTTCTTTTTTTTTGTAAATATATAAAAATAATAACTGAAAGCTAAGCTATGTATCTCTAAATGTAAATTGCAGAGTGCTCCCTGAGTACTATAAGTGAAATGATTCCTGCAGGTAGGTGTTTCTTGCTATAGATTAAAGACTCAAACTCTTCTTGTTTTTAAAGAGTCAAAATTTAAAACACTTACTAGCTTTGTTAAGAACACCCTTTTTTTCTTTTCCCCCCAAGTGTTGTTTTACTTTTCTTGTACAGTTTAGGATGTGGTATTGGATATGGCTATTTGCACAGAATTCCAACACAGTCTGTAGTATTGAAGAAAAAGCCAGAAAGCAAACCACCTTCACCCTTACCAGAAGCTGGAACTCCTGTACCATCTACTAACGGTTACACAGAGGTATATAAGAAATTAGTTATGTTCTCTGGAGTTGCAAAATTTTCTCCTTGTTGGAACATTCATAATACAGTACATTTGAGTACAGCATACAATTTTGCTTGAACAAAATGGAGTTAGGTGAAGGGAACGTGAGAGCTGATGATGCTGAGCAGATGACAGGAAGGGTAGCATGAGCAAGAAACTCTGTTTGCTGAGCTGTACCCTTTATTTTCTCCTCAAACCTTCAGCTGGTATTTTTCCATATTCTTTTGTATTTGGGTGCAATTACATAGATTAGAATTACTCTTTCCCTAGTGTTGGCTGGTATAAATTTTTGCCAGGTATTTTCTTCCTGTTTTGAAGACTTGCATACTACAGCTGTATCAGTCAATGAGAGCCACAGTAGAAGAACACCCTTCTCACTAGGAGATAAAACACACCTACAAGAATTAAGTATGGACTGTTCTTCTAAGAGCGTACTGGCTTTAAAAGGCTACGTTGGAACATGTCCTAATTAGTGGCTTGACTGTCAGTTTTGGCATTGTACATTCTCTCTGAATTGGTGTACTTGGAGATTGAGGCAGAATGCTTTCACAGGAAGGTCTTCTTCAGATGAAGCTTTCAATATAAAAAGATGCTTTTCCTTCTTACTGTGTTATTCTAGACTCCATTATTGGCACCTATTTCTCAGAGTGACAACTCTGAAATAGTTACGAGCTTGGATCATTCCACAGATCAAGAAATGAGTGGTTATTCACCAGAAAGCTCGCTTTCTCCTCCTCCCCCTCTCCAGAGAGTTATGGATCCAGGTATATTTTCTTGGGTGCTTTTTTCAGCAATTCTTTAGAGGACATCTAAGTAAACTAATATGGTCTCAAACAAGTTTGAGACTTAAATGCAGAACTGTGAGCACTGGTAGTTGTTTTCCTTAAAGTTTTTGACTTCACTGGATTTCAGAGCTGTAGAATTTGGGTACTGTGAGCCTGACTGAGGTCAACATTCTGCAGAAGTCTTTCCACTGATATCAGCTAAATTTTAGGTTAAATTTATTTGCATTTAGTGGGGAGGGGACTTCACTGACTTCAGTCTGGATATAACATGTCTTTTTGAGTCTAGAATTTTGTGTTATATCTAAAACAGTACTGTAATATTTGCTTTCTCCCTCAGGGTTTCTAGATATGTCTGGTATTTCATTTCCTGAACTTACTAACTTATCAAAAGTGTCCAGCGTGTCTTCATCTGCCTCCCTCAACATGCCAGCAGCAGATGCTTTAGTAGGCACTGAAAAGTTAATATCGAACAATGATGCTTCTGCTTATTTTGGTAAGTGTATTCAAGATTTCCTTTAAGCCTCTGACCTAGATTCTGGAATGGCACCAAGTCACGCCTGCTCAACAGTATCATGATTTTTGGAAATAAGCCAGTTTTTAAGAAAAATCAGACAGGGGATGGGCTAAAATGAGATGGAAAAGTCGCAGAAATCAGGTGTAGAAGTAGACTAAAAACTAACAGGTTTTTTTATAAGATTATTGAATGTGCGTGTCTTTTTCTTTAAATGAAAATGTTGATGATCTAAATTACACTGACACTAAAAGCAGGTATTTCTAAAATCGGTGTAAAAGAGTTTTTGTACCACAGGCTTGTCTTTACAGTTGTAAAGTGAAAGCAAAATTGCAGTCATCTTAATAGTGACTTTTCTATTTAAAAAAAAAAAAAAATCTTCATATTATGGATACCTCTCCGTTTTAAAAGGTGGGGTGGGTAAGAGTTGTAACATGAAATAAAACATCTCTAGCATAAGAATACAGCCGACCAAATGGTTTGTGGTCTCTTAAAAACCTGCTTGCACCATCAGATTTTCTGGATTTGGGGAGAACTGAGAAAAAAAGCTCATGTATTTGACAGTTGTGAATCTGGTTATGTGCCTGTACGAGGTGTCTCATTTGGGCTGATTTTCCTAGACGTACGGTAACCAGAAGCACTGCCTGTTAGCCTGACAGCTTTTGTTTCTTTACGAATGATTTCCATTTCCCAGAAAAAGCTGCAGCTTTGGACCCTGAAGATGTAACCATGTATTCTGAAGGCTCAGTGAAGCAGCCCCAGTTGGACGACCTACTGCCTTCAGTTCCATCTTTACCTTCTTTTGCTCTTCCTAATGAAATTTCTTCCAAAACAACACTAGGAACTGATCCCGATAACCAAGAAACAAAGCTGCTCTTAAACAGTACTGAGAGCTCATTAACCACTACTCCAATGAAACCAGATGATGAAGCAGCATGTGAAGAAGAAGAATCTGTGTAAGGTCATGAGTGAAGTGGATGCTGCTTTTGTTTACGGACTGCCATATGCTGTAATACTACAGCTTAGAATATTTTTCTGATCTTGAAAAAAAAAATTACAGCTATTCTATTTTGTTAGTGTAGACAATATTATAAAAGAAATCATATGAAATATGTATCCTATTGTCTTTTCCAATCATTGTTTAATGGATTGATCTGTGTTCAGATTTTGAATGCTGTCCAAAAATCATCAAATCAATGGAGAAATCTAATGCAGAAACAAGTTGGAGACTGGTAAAATGTCAAGTTCCTGAATTTGTTTGCCTACAAATGCTCCGGAATGTATTTATGAAGGCACTCTGCCTGAACAGTGACACTTAATGAGGATTTTCTCAGTATGATTGATGGCGTTAAAAAAAAAAATTATGGTTTTGACTTGCTAGAAAGCTTTTCTAACGGTTCACCTCAATTAGACAGTTCTTGTGACTTTCCAGGCACTTCTTACCGCAAGGTGTCTTTATTCCTACTTACTACTCTGCAAACTGTTATTTTTCTTGTTTTAGAGGCCTTTCTCTGTAGCAGTTATTCATGTACCTTCTCTATAACTACTTTTGCAGGAAAGGAAGTACCATATGGTTTGAAGTTGCAGCATATAATAAGACAAAATCATGTGGGTGGGTCCTGTCATTCACTTCAGCTCTTCAATGGATCATGTGGTGGTCTCACAATTAAAAAAAAAAAAGGGGGGGTGGGAAACAAAGATGTTTATTTGAAACAAACTGAAGTCAATGATGACTTTAAGTCAGAGCCATGTGTTTTCAGGGTGATTAACCTTTTCAAGTGGAGTTGAGTATGTCTTGGTTTATGTAGTGACAGAGAAATAGATTTTCCTCAGTTCTGCTTTTCTATTTACCCTTTTTATACGAATTGTTACAAGTTTAGGACATGGGGATGGAACACATTAGTGCAGCAACATCTATTGCTTTATGTAGCTTTTTTGTTTGGTTTGTACTTGTCTTCAAATAGCTGCTGAATGTAGTAGCAAACATGAAACAAGCTATGAAAGAAATATGGGTGTTTTCATACCCCTCAGGGCAGTGATTTATCATGGAATTTTAAAGCTGTAGATTGGGAATAACTTAGCTATAGCTGGTACATACGTGGTGAAAATCCTTCATAAATTAAGAGAATGGGGTACAAGGTTAGGTGGGTGTTTAAGCTAATAAACTAGAGTTAGCAGTCTTGTTTACTTTCCTTTTTTCTGCCCTGTCTCCTGATCTGTTTCTACATCGTGCCCTATGGAGGTCAGTAAGCGAAATGGCTGACTAGGCTGAAATCTAGTAGCAAAGCAGGATGGGGAGTCTGGGTGGTAAGGATTTGCTCCTGACAGCTTGGCTTCAGCAAAAGGGTGCAGTGGAGTTGCAACACCAAGAAGTCTTCAGATGAGTATACCCTTAAGTAAAAATCTGTCCTTTATGTTCCTTCATCTCTGTTAGTCTTAAGTACTGCTTTCACATAAAATACAGTATCTCTGAACAGGATCGTCAAAATACCTTCTGCTCTGAAGAAGAATGATTAAGCCTTAACTGAACGTAGTAGAATTAAGAGATTTGAAATCTAGTCTGCTAAATTGTCTGTTAATAGTGAACAGACTTTTTCCTATATTGCTAAAATAATTTCCTCTTTTCTTCTGTAAAAAAAAAAAACCAAGGGTGAACAGCCAAACACTAAAAATAAATGTAATTTAAGCTATTGGTAAGCTTGTTTGGTCTCAGAGCCTGATGATTGAAGCTATGTAATCTATTTGGGGTTTTTTGTTGCTGTTTATTCAGGACTGTTTCTAGTCTTACACCTTTGTCAAAACGGTTTTTAAGCTGGTAGAGCTTGTTTAAGTGGTGCTGTACCGTAAGCACTCTTTAGAAATTTCAGACCAGGGAATGTCAAAACTCATACTGAATCTAAAATGTTGCAGTAATAAATGGCTCAGTGCTGAGGGCAGTCTGTGTCCAGCCTACTTGATGTTAATTGGCTCTTGGAATGGGGGTGGGGAGTTGGTTTGTTTTTAAGAGGACTTGATTCTTTTTTCATAATGGTCTAAAATACCCACTTAAAAAACTAAATAGTGAGTTAAATCTCTAGCAGTAGCATGTTTTTATCATTTAAATGCTAAAGGAGGTGAAGAGTTTAACCTCTTCCTCCTCAAATTCCTTTTCTCTTGACAATTTGGAGACTGCCTTCTGAGATGCCTGAAGCTACCTCCCTGCTGAAACAAAGAAGAGTGGAAAATACTCTTTTACTCATAGGTGCAGAAGTGAGAAAGCTGATTGGAACTAGTTTCAAAATAAAAAGGGTGGAGGAAGCTCCTGAGAGTGGCTCTGGTTCTCCTGGACACAAGTCTGGCATACATTAAATCCAAAGAAAGAGGCTAGCTGGAGCTCAAGTATCACAGCAAGGATTAGGCAAAGCTTGTCTCCACTGAGCCATGCCTCTGCCAACCCTGATGAGCCAGAGCACCTGGGTGCTGGCAGTTAAACACAGGATGGACACTGGGAGAGGCTGTGGGACCTCCATCCACCCAGATGCTTGCAACTCTGCTCAACAAAGGCTGGAGCAACTTGATCAAACCTTGCCCCAAGCAAGGCTAACTTCAGCAGGTTGGACCAAGCCCTCCCTTCTGAAGTAAACTACTTGATTCATGGGAACTTTGGACAGCATAACCCTGTACTAAGCATGATCCTAGCCCCCAAAAATGATGGTAAGGAAACAACCATCCTAGAGATAAACATGCAAATCTCATTATTAGCAGCAATACAGAAGCTGAACTAATTCCAGCTGAACTCAAATGTGTGAATGGAAGTATTTAGTGTCTTTAAGGTGAACAACTACTAGTAAGAACTGTTGAAATATCAAATTCAGGCAGCGATGACTTTGTTTTCCCTCTTAAATCAGCAAGCCTGCTGTGGAAGTTTACTGAATCTTCTGCTGTCTTACTCCAGGCGATGTTCAGAAGCTGCTCATCCAAGTTGCCATGCTTGACTGAATTCCTCTTAGCTGTAACTGAGAAATACTACAGGAAGATAAACTGCAAAGTGGAGTAGAGATCACACCACTTATGTGTGTACTGATGGGCTTGAATTACGCATTTCCAGCTGCTTTGGGGCTCAGAATTTAATCTCACCTGGCACTAAGGATTACAGCACTAACTGGGGAAGCAGGAGACTTCAGCTGTTCCAGCACCCCTGTGCTCCTGCACCATGAATTTAGCAGAAATTGAAAACAGCAGAGGCACACTCCCAGGGAAAAGTCTTTAATCCAGCATTCCCCTCAGCACCCTTACCCTACTCCATCTTCCCCCATAACTGGGCAAATATTTTCACCTCCAAGCACTTATGAAAGAACTTGGCCCCACTGCCTCTGGCTGCTCCGTCAAAGCAGCTATAGGTCAGTCAATGCATTTGATTTGACTGTGCTGAACTCTATTTCCTGGGCACTGCCACTAATGTCCACACATCTTCCCTCTGTGCTTTTGCCTTAAGCAAACACCAATTTGTGTTGGTTCTGCTGTAACAGCAATTTCAAAGCTATTGTTTGGTTTAAGTTACATGTCTTTTTTCGGTGGTGCCCAGTGACAGGACGAGAGGTAACGGGCACAAACTTGGCCATAGCAAGTTCCATCTAAACACAAGGAGGAACTTCTTTACTTTGAGGGTGGCAGAGCACTGGAACAAGCTGCCCAGAGAGGTTGTGGAATTTCCGTCTCTGGAGATACTCAAAACTCACCTGGACGCATTCCTGTGCAACCTGTTCTAGGTGAACCTGCTCTGGTGCGGGGGGTTGGACTGGATGGTCTCCAGAGGTCCCTTCCAATCCCTAGCGTTTTGTGACTCTAAGCTACAAAAAGTAATTAAGCCTTCACAGTCCCATGAAAAAGATGGCTAGAGCACTGTCACAATAGCCTCAGAGAGAGATTGGGCATGTCCCACCCACTCTCTAATCAGTACCTCTGGCCTGCACAATGTTTGTACAGCTGCTTACAGATAAACCTCCACTACATAGTACAGGGAACTATTTTGGTCAATCACTTTCTTGATATTTAAGTGTGCATGTGCTTTTAACAGTTCTGTTATCTAGCTGGGTGGTAACTCCACCTGGCTCTATTCAGGAGCCCTCAGCACATCTGTAAGTGAAAGATCAGATGCTTAAAGATTGATGCTGAAGATCAAGTTCAAGAAATTTGATAGAATCGTAGAATGGTTTGAGTTGGAAGGGACCTTAAAGATCACCTAGTTCCAACCCCCTTGCCCTGGGCAATTCCTAGGGATCTCCCAAATGGGACCTCTGTGAAAGAAAAAAATAGTACCTCGGTGTAACATACTGGCCAAAATTTGGAGTACTGTAACTGGATTCATGCTGTTAACAGTCGCTTTTACGCCTTCAACTTCGGCGAATGCATTCTCTCCCCTTCTCTGGCACCTCCCCACTAATTCACCTCAGCAAACTATCCTCTGCAACTTCTCTCTTGCCCCTGAGTTAGCAACTCTCAGATCTACATGTTGAACAGACACCCCCACTTCAGCTTGCATGATCTGGGCCGCTGCTCTGCTGATGGCCAACCGAGGAGTGCCCTGTCAGTCCCCTGCTTGCCCCTCTCCCATGGAATATGGACAAACAAACTAATAAATCCCAAGTAAGTCCCTTATTTTCCCCACCACTTCTGGCAATGAAGTAGAACTACATTATTACCTTCTGCCTATGGCTTATTTTGAGCATTATTCTTTTTTAGGGTTTCTAAAAGTTTGTGCTAAATCCTTCAGGTAGTTCTTCTCTTCCTAAAATGATACTTGCACTTCAGCTGCAACTACTGAGCCTTCCCCTCTCTCCTGCTCTCTGCACTACCCCACCTGAAGAGAAAAAAAATAAATAATCACCTGTCATTGATAAATTAAATGTTTTTCCAGGAGACAGGTTACGCTACTAAATAATAGATTTACAACTCCTTTCCAATATGAACTTGGAGATTAAAGAAACTTCTACAAATCAATGGCCCTGACTATGATCCTGGCAAACTGGAACTCTGTCTCTGTGCATAATGCCCCCGTGAGCTGTGACTCTCGCGTTAACTCCCGAATGCTGTGCAGGGACCTCTCCTGTTCTTGCCTTCCGGACTCTTTACAAAAGAGAGCACAACTCCAGAAAAGGTAACAGAAATCAAAAGGGAGTAGCAAAAAAACTCCTCTCACTTGACGCTCCACCCAAGGTGGATGCTGTGAGTCTCTGGGAACACATTTGGTCACCGAATGACTGTGTCCTCTCTGAGAGCAGCCCAGTTCAGAGTCCCCAAAGCAAAGGCTTTGGAGTATTCTGTACTGGCATTTTCAGCATCAGGAAACCCAGTCTTGGCTTCCCACGTGTCTCTTACAGGGCTATAACCTTTCCACATCCGGAAAACTCAGTGTCAACTGGCACGAGCCCCTTGTAGCAGGGCTGCCTTTTCTTATGCATTACATCATTGGTGTTAGCACAAAATACTTTCATAGTACAAAAGCACGCACTGGCCATGCGAACAGCATTACTCGAGCACATTCTCCACCTCAACAGGATCTCAGAGCTTGTATTTGAAGGCTTGCACACTTGCGAACATTCTTATATCCAACCGTATTATAAGATCATCTTCAAGGGATTTTGTTAAGGCACTGCCATTTCTTCAGCCATTCCGTTACTTGAGGCTTCAAAGCACTTTGAAGTCCTTCGTAGTACAACCATTAAGTTGCAATGGTCCAAGCACTAAAATTGCATAATTGATCCAATACGCAAAACAACTGGAAAATATTTTAACTAAAGCCTTTTATTCTATACAACTGTGAAACATCATTTACCCTTCTGGCATGGCAGACTCTTCTGTCAATCTTTCCTGAAACTGTGTTTTGGGATGGTTAGAAAGAAAAAAAAAAGAAAAAATACAACCTTGGCTGATTTCAAACAAAATTACTGGGAGCAATTCCAATGGATACAACAGGACAGAAAGACAAACCCAAACCCAAACAGTGCCTGTTGGAACAAGTGTAGACCCTTGCTATTAATAAATACCAGTCAGACAATTATCAATAAAAGTTACAGTTCTGTTTAACCATTTAATTCACAAATATCACTAAAAATGTGCAGTTATAGCACAATTGTGCCAAACTGAGCATACACAGAAATGGGGATTAAAAACTGAAACTGGTTCTCAACAGACAGGGAAAAAAGACATGCTAGCTTAGTTCTGAACCATATTTTTTGTTCAAGCGGTGAGTTTGTATAGCTAGGTTAAGACTGCAGAAGGTAATGATTTGACTATTTTTTCAAATAAAATACGATGAAAAATATTTTACTTTTTGTTTGACCAGTACAATCCCAGTAATATAATTTATTGGGACTTTCTTTAGGCCTCAACCTAAATCTTGATAGCAAGATACAGGAAGGGCAAGAGTACATGTCTCCTGAAGAAACTCGAATAATATACTGCCCTTTGAAGGCACTTGTGCTTCTGCTTCAGACAAGAGTCATTTTCACACAATTTCTTTACGAGGATTTGTAATTTGTTCTGGCTACAAATGGTTTTCTGGGATAGCCCCCCATTTGCTCACGAAAAGTTGAAATGCCTTTACCCCCTCCCCCCAATAAGTTAAACTCTATAAAAGACTACCATGAGTCTATGACAGTCACAGATTTTTAGAAATAACAGTGAGAAGAAGATCCGCATAAATCTCTAACAAAAGAACAACTGCATATAAAACTTCGGAAAAGAAGAATACGTATTTTTATATCATGAATATGAAATCTGCTGAGAAGTTTCTAAAGTTTAACATTAAACGTATGAAGTTATTTTCAGAATGGTCTGAAGTTTTAACAAAATGTCACATAGTTTTGGAGCAGTTACCAAAAATTAGACTAGTGTGTCTTTAGAACACCTAGGACACAGTGCAGGAAGTAGTTATATATATATTTTAAAAAAAAATCTCTAAGTTGCTGCAAAGCATGTTCACTCTATTATGATGCACAGCATCATTGGACTGACCCTGCTACAACATTTATCTAGTGTTCTTATTCTGCATGTCAACAGCTCTCTAGAGCAACAATTGCGTTGCAGTATTAAAACAAGTCTAATGTTAACCCTTCATTTGCAATTAAATGGGCTGATTCTTTCAAGTTGCAATACCTATTTTCTGCTGTTTTTCTTTTCCAAATGTCTTTAAGTGGTAGAAATGTTTAAGTAACTTGTGAGAAATCATTGTAGGAACTTTATGAATGGAATGTACTAAAAAATACCTTGTGTGCAGTTCTGAATTATATTGTGAACACAGTGACTAATATGGCCAAAACGCTTTCATATCAAGCATGAGCAGATGAGGATATTATGTTCTGTAAAAACAAAAGCAAAAAGGAGGAAGCAAAAGTCTGCACTGGATTATCATCCATTCTCTGTACACCTCACACAACACGAACCACTCAGGGACTTCCCATCTCATTGGCTGAGACTAGGACAGACTTTAGTTTAAGTCATATAGATTTTTTTTTCCTCTATATTACAGATCTATTAGTCACTTCAATTAAATGTATACTTTCCATCCATACTGAGTCATTAGAAGTCTCATCTACCTTAGGGGTTCAGTGGGCTTCTATAGTACTACTCTTGGAACCAGTACAGTATGGTCAAGTAAATAAGTAACCATTTGGGTCCACCACTCCCTTCACGTTGATTTCTGGCGATAATGAAGCGTCAGATCACCACCACTCTTCCAAATGAAGTGCTTTACAGTTCGGAGGTCCATATTCGGATCCAAAACCTAAATAGTAAATATTCATCTTTTATTCCACAAATCTCCTAGACTGTCAGAAATTCAAAGCTAAAACACTCTGGTTGGACAAAACAATCCCATGGATGAACTGGCAAAGATGAACCATGCAAAGGTTCGGATTTATCAACTAGCAAGTAAACCTGTTGCATTGCTGAAAGATTTTACCAGTGTAACATATAACTTCATGCTACAACCACCTCCTTAATATTTCATCTTCATGTGCTTATTACATTTACTAGACAAGTCATGATTTTGGACAAATTTTAAACTCTGCTAGAAATGTAGAATTAAAACCATTCGAAAATGCTAGAAATGGAACTCTATGGAATTGTATGAAGTCCTGTTATCATGATGTCAAAACATTTACTTAGTTTTAAAGGTAACAAATAATCTATAGCATATTTCAAGCTCAGTATTCAGAAATTCACAACTGATTCATTGCTAGACATCAGTTGTTCATGGGCTAAAATGCTCAAGTAACTTACCTGGTCCTGGCACAGAAGTTCAATCTTCTCCTCTGCTAGCACAGCAATATCCTCCTCTTTTTCTTGTTCTCCTGCTTTATCATTATTGGAAGAGCTAGTTGTCTGAGACTCATTATCCAAGTTTATGATTTTCTCATACACATGTTCCATCACTTTTCTCACCTGAAGCATATCACTTGCTGACAGTCGGTCTCTATATAAGGTAAGCAAAGTTTGGCAGGAAAAAACTTGAGAAACTATATTTATTATCTTCACAATACCTTAATCTGTAGCAAACTATGCAAGTACACAGATAAGCTCATTATAAGTTTAACAGTAAATTATCAGGATCATCCAGAATACCATGATCATAACAGCTATTTATCCAAAGACTCACGCAGCAAAAAGGACTCAGAAAAGTGGTAAGATATTCAAAAGACCGAATCAAAAATCAAACCTTAGATGAAGAGTACTGTACACAACCCTCAATCTTTCAATAGATAAGGGATTAGTAAGAGAAAGACAGAGGATATGGAATAATACAAGAGGTAAGCCCGAATATGCTGTTCACCCTACTACATTAAAAGAAAGGCATGCTAAAGTAATGAGCAGCAGGAGTTTTTCCATAAAGTACAGAAAAAGCCTATGAAGCTCCTCTTTCACAGATTGTCTCTGATGTGAGGAATTCAGTAAGATTTAAAGAGGAACTAGGCATTTGTGGAAAATACCAAAAATTGTGGCATATAAATGGCAGGCATACTGTCTATGACACTGACTTCATATCTGAGGACCTGCATTGATTTCTAACCTATATAGCTCCCAGTTACAGCTAATGTGATAGGCAGACTATCTTGCGTTCCCTACTGTCAGGTTTTGTACCTCTTCCTTTTAAAAAGCTATTATTCATCACTGTTAGCAATAGGAAACATAATATAAAACTGTGGTTCTGAAGAGTGTAACAATCTAAGTTCCTCTGTTTTCTGATTAAATACCACAAAAGACAGTCTAATTTCAGTAGTTAGTTCTTGGACATTTCTTAGCATAGACTTAAGCAACTGCCCATTGAATCCAAAAGAAACCTACAGTTCTTTCAAATATTCTGATATAATTCAATGCTTCAGAGCGATGCTGCTTAAATGACTAGAAACTTCGACAAATTCATCAAGCACAATACAGTTCTTTGGCAAACCATTTTGGGGTTTTTCTTTTTGAGCTTGCAATTCTCTTTCTGTGGTTTTGAGAGTCAAATGTGCAATACTTACTTTTTTAGAGTTTTTGCCCCTGATGATGAATGAGGCTGGAGGTAGAAAGGAATCTTATTGAATTTAGGCATATTTTTCTAGAACGAAACAAATTGAAAAGTGTTAATTTAGGATGAACTTTTATCAGCTCCTATTTCTACCTGCTGGTATGTGAAGTATATTTAACTCCTAACTACCAAAAACCCAAGAGAGATTCTTAATCAACATAACCAGCACAGCCAACTTCCGAATTACTCATACTCCTCAGATGCTTCAATTTAGATGATGCACATATCATCTGGATTTTGAATATAAATTGTGGAGGAATGGCTTAGTTACAAGGGACACGATCTGATTCCCATGAGCAACTCAGTCTCTGATGAGAGGAAAGGCTCAGAGGGAACCGCTAACTGTCCTTGAAAGCCTGATGTGATAAGAGACAGTGGAATGGTAAACAAGAAGAAGGAGCTACATCCACGAAGAGGAGAAGTGCTCCTGTGCATGTACAAGAGCACTGTACCAATCACACTCGCCGCCCTGGCGCGTGAACAGGGGCTGTAAGCCAATTATACAACTGTTGCGGACGCGTGTTCTTGGCATCTGTCTATATATACTCTATAAGCTTGAATAAAGGGGAGAACGACTATACTCATATTGAGATTCCATCGTTACTCCGGGTGGTTCTCCCTCTCCAACAATAAATGATCATTTATTTCAAAGGAAATTATATAGTATCAAAAGGCTGCTGCAATATGAAGAGTATTTTCTTTTCCTGAGCTCCACACTTGAAAAGGATACCAATTATGCACAGTGCTCTGAATTCTTTTTCTAAGACTTTCTGTCAAAAGTCAGTGAGCAAAAATACCTTAACTGGACACATCAAAAAATAATTAATCTCAAAGGATCTTGAATACGGACCTTGAGACCACTTATTTTAAATAAAAACAGAAAAAACTTAAAGTGTCATTTCAGATCCTGTACAGTCAAAAAATTGTAGTTCACCTAAAAAAAGCCCAAAACAAAAAAGCAAAATCTATACACATGATACTTACATCCACAGTGATGTCAATTACCCATTGTGGCACAGTTTCATTGAGAAGCATAGATTCAGTTTCACCACCTGAATCCCGACATAATAACCTAAGACATACAGAAATAACCCTTGTGAATGAAAACAATAATTGTAATGTGCATTAAAAAGCTTTCAGGAGAGGACCTGCCCTTTTAATGGGCAGGGAGCTTGGACTTGATCAGCTGTCCCTTCACATCATCAAACTTACTGGGAAGTGATCACTTATTTTCTGTAAAGACCAGAAAAAGTAGCTGCAGGAAGAAGACAGATCCCTGGAGTAGAAACAGGGAGAAGTATCTCAGGACACTATAGGCTATGGCACAGAGAAATTTAAAAAACTACTTTGCTCGTGGATTGCCTATGTTTGTGTGTTGGAGCACAAAACTGTCAGGGGAAGGGGAAAGGCACCTGGCATAAAGCAATTCTTTTCTATTTGGGAAAAAGGAGCTTTGCATGTAAAGCGTCTGCTAAGTCCTCACCAAATGGAAAGAATAAAAACAATTTTAGGAAATGCGCACATACAATGGTGAAACAAAGCCACATACAATTTTATAAATTCCAATTAACTATTTTGTCAGAGAGTCCTGGCAAGCCACCTCCCAGGTCCAATAAGCACGGCCTGCTCCCTCCAACAGTGCTTTTTCAGTGTTCTCTTGGGAGCAAGCTGTATCAGACATAAGATCCACCAGTATAGAATGGATGCAAATATTAAGCTCCAGCTACAACGTAAATACATTGATACTGCAGAAAAAAAGCTGAAAAAGGTTACCCTGTTTTACTGATCGATTAATGGGCTGAAAGTTACACAGTTTTTGAGCCTATTCAGCCTGGGAAACAAAAACAACAAATCAAACATCCCCCACCCCTCAAATTTAAAATCCACTATGTCAGTAAATATTAAATGCTTCACAGTATTTGAAAGCTTGGCATTTGTTTTGCAGCACTATTAAACTGTCTCTGACATACCATATATCACAGTTAGGCTTTGCAACATAGAATGAAAAGAAATAGAAGGGTAATCAGCATATAGACATTACAATACAGAACCTGTGCTCCTACCTGCCAGAGCTTAGGACCTTCTAATAGGTCATCAACTATAATTTTGGGAGCAGAAACCAACTCTCTTAGACAGGAGATCCTCCTCACTGAGTCATTAATGTTCAAAGACCAGCACAACAGACCCATAAGAGAAGTTCTACAAGAATCTAAAGCAGCACAATTTCATTCTAAACCAAAGTTCAGTTAATCAGTTTGCATGAAGAGGGCACCCAAAAGATCTCAAAGCTATGACATACAACTAAGAACAACATGCAGCTCTTACTGTTGTAAAATCCCACACCTTGTTGATGTTTAAACTCACATACTCAGTTGGACAATGCAAAATTATTATTAATGGCTGCTTATTTTGCCTGTCAAAGGCATGTCTTGAATGTACAGTACAGAACGGATGCAAATATTACATTCTGATAACATTTCTGCTTGCACAAAGGAAGTGATTGTTTAGCCACTGAATTTACACTCTTCAGTTTTTAATACCTGAACAAAGTGCGTCCTCCAGCCTCACCAAAAATAACTGGTGTATGTGGTGGCACTTGAAAGTATCCATTTCCTTTCTGGACTCTGTTCTCCTGCTCACCATTCACTGTTGGAAAAAAATAAACATAACAGTGAGACTGCACTAGGCCTTAAAACTGGGTATTCGTAGACCAAAAAGATGTCTTTTCCACGTACAGC